>NW_026712409.1:12502436-13102436 GCF_030504385.1 Musca domestica
CAATTTCCCAGCAGAGACAGCGGGAATAGCGAATGAGCTCCGGCGTGCCAATCATACTGATCCCAGAGTCAGTAAACTGACAATGGAATCAACAGGTTGGTACAGGAGCATAAGCGGGAAAAGTGGCTATACCATCTGAAGTATTGCAACATTGGAACCGATTTAAGTAAACTGTGGGTAACGGTTAAGTCACTCTCGAACCCTGTGATAGCAGGATAGGGCAGCAGACGCATTTAACGACCTAACCGTTACTGATGCGAAGAGGTGCGCTGGCCATTTTAACCGCCAATTTGTCAAGCACCCCGAGAGTAACAGCGCGCGGAGAAGAGTACTACGTCGTATAAGAGCTCTTCCGCTAAGTTATTCAAAGCATTGGGCCCAGACGGAATATAAATGGTAGTGTTAGAGCAACTGGATACACCGGGAGTTAGGTATCTAACAAGAGTTCTTAATCTGTCGTTAGCCACCCACATAGTTACCGAAGACTAGAAAATGGGCAGCGTGGTGACGCTACTGCAGCCAGGCAGGGATGCCAGCAAAGACCAATCATACAGGCCAATTTTGCTTTAGTCGCCATTAGCGATGCCTGCCGCCTTCTTTCATGCGAGGAATATGAAAATATCCGCCACCAAATCAACGGCCACACTATTTACCACATGGACTGCGGAGATGAGAACACAGCTGAATGTGCAGGTCGAGGGGCACATAATTCCGAATAAGGTCGCGGATAAGGAAACCTTGTTGACCTCTTATAAGACGATAGATCGGTCTGTGGTTAGCTATGCGGTACCAGTGTGGCCTAAGAATACGAGTGCAATACAGTGAAAAAGTATTCAGACCTGCCAGAAAACTGTCCTGCGAACTGCAACAGGGTGTCTCCTCATGTCTCCTGTGGGCCATCTACGAAGGTTCTTCGAATATAATCATATGCTTTCGTTGCAATACCTGATTGGGTGTTATCGTGGGAGTCATCCTAACCACAGTATAGTGGGCAGAACTCCCCCACCCAGGCGTGTCAGGAAGGACCTGCATGACCTCGAGAGAGAGAGGGAGAGAGGTTCAGCGATATAAGAGAAAGCCTCTAGATCACGAAGTCCATTAAGCGGATCTGATTATCATTTATACTGATGCAGTCGCAGACATAGTTAACAATTACAGTGTGAGTGCCATCTTCGAAGTCCACATCCATCTATTGCAGCCGAAAAACGTCGACTGCCTAGGTAAACCAGGGGTAGTTTTGACCCAACTAAGTTCAGGATGATGCAGCCATTTCAAGTTATATTGGGCACTAATTGACGAAAATGTTTGAAACGTCTTCCCAGCGTGCGATACAGGGCCGCACAACACGCTGCATCTATTCAATTGTCCAGCCAAGCTTACCCAACTCCGTCCAGAGGATTTGTGTCTACTGCCCATTAAGGTAGCAGAATTCCTAAACCTGAACATCGAAAAATAACCGAATTAACAACTGTTACAACAACAACTTATAAAGATCTTCTATTCATAGGAGGCTGCTAATGGGTATTTATTCAGTAGAACACCTGAAAATTGTCGTGAGTCTCGAGAAAAATACAAAAGAAAATAAAAGTTGGCATTTTTCTCCACATCTACCTGGCAAAATTTTTTTTTCTGAATTTTGTAATTTGAATAGTCCGGTATGGGGAATATGTCTCTAACTGACAGTTATTGCATGTTATAGCGTATCATCCCATCCATCCCTCTTATCCTGGCAGCTTGGAACACTATAGATATTGTAATTTAATACACTTTCACTGAGATGAAATGCAGACTTCATTGACGACTTCCGCAAAATTGTTCGCATTTATTTTGACTTTGGCATTTCAAATATTCCAAATTACACAATGACCAGTCAAACAGTCAATCTCTCAAACAGCGGAGGCTACTCTATTTGAATTTACATTGCAGATGAGCAGCGAATACGAATAACATTGTCAAATCGTGCAAATGCTAACAGAGGAAGAGAGGGGTGGTGGGATGAACAGAAGATGTCGAATACAATTTCCCCCATCGTCAACATCATTTTCGGTCCATTTGCCAAATATTATCTTGTTTACACAACTTCATTCAATCTTCGCAGTCTTCAAACAACTAACCCACCAGCCAGCCATTCATCTCTTCGTTATTTTAATAGTTTTTCATTTTGGCGGAATTTCCTAAAATTGGAATTCACCATTCAATTGTTCATTATTTTCATTTTGGGGCGGTTTTTCGTTTGGCGATTTGTAACCATTGAACAGCGGAACAGAACAATGTTTATTTGTTATTTCAAGCATGACAGAGAAAGAATTGGGATATTCAAAATTACATTTCATAAATCATTACAAGATTTCGTAACGTTAATAAAAACAGATTTAGAATTTATATTTAAAAGCCGTTGAAGGCGATGTAAATTCAATTAGTCGACAATAATTGAAAAATGCAAATTGAGACAGGAATAAACAAACAATTCCTACAAATACTAAAAAGGGAGGACAACAATTGTACGACAAGATATTAAATCTTCTCTGCTTAGAATGCTCACAAAAGTCAGTCTTTTTTTAGAATAACAATATTTTACTTTCAGAGGGTCACCTCAGGTCACTCTGGAAACTTTCTATAGAAAAAAAATTCCCCGGGTCCCTCAGCACCTTTTTTATAGAAAAAATTTCCTCAGCACCTTGAGGAGACTTCTCTACAGAAAAAATTTTCCTCCGTTCCCTGAGGAGACTTTTTCCATAGGAAAAAAAATTTCCTCGGGTCCCTGAAGAGACTTTTTCCAAAGGAAAAAATTTCCTCAGGTCCCTGAAGAGACTTTTTCCATAGGAAAAAATTTCCTCAGGTCCCTGAAGAGACTTTTTCCATAGGAAAAAATTTCCTCAGGTCCCTGAAGAGACTTTTTCCATAGGAAAAAATTTCCTCAGGTCCCTGAAGAGACTTTTTCCATAGGAAAAAATTTCCTCAGGTCCCTGAAGAGACTTTTTCCATAGGAAAAAATTTCCTCAGGTCCCTGAAGAGACTTTTTCCATAGGAAAAAACTTCCTCAGGTCCCTGAAGAGACTTTTTCCATAGGAAAAAATTTCCTCAGGTCCCTGAAGAGACTTTTTCCATAGGAAAAAATTTCCTCAGGCCCCGGAAGAGACTTTTTTCTATAGAAAAAAATCTTCAGGTCTCTGAAGTGACTTTTTTCTATAGAAAAAAATCTTCAGGTCTCTGAAGTGACTTTTTTCTATAGAAAAAAATCTTCAGGTCTCTGAAGTGAATTTTTTCTATAGAAAAAAATCTTCAGGTCTCTGAAGTGACTTTTTTCTATAGAAAAAAATCTTCAGGTCTCTGAAGTGACTTTTATCTATAGAAAAAAATCTTCAGGTCTCTGAAGTGACTTTTTTCTATAAAAAAAATTTTCAGGTCTCTGAAGTGACTTTTTTCTATAGAAAAAAATCTTCAGGTCTCTGAAGTGACTTTTTTCTATAGAAAAAAATCTTCAGGTCTCTGAAGTGACTTTTTTCTATAGAAAAAAATCTTCAGGTCTCTGAAGTGACTTTTTTCTATAGAAAAAAATCTTCAGGTCTCTGAAGTGACTTTTTTCTATAGAAAAAAATCTTCAGGTCTCTGAAGTGACTTTTTTCTATAGAAAAAAATCTTCAGGTCTCTGAAGTGACTTTTTTCTATAGAAAAAAATCTTCAGGTCTCTGAAGTGACTTTTTTCTATAGAAAAAAATCTTCAGGTCTCTGAAGTGACTTTTTTCTATAGAAAAAAATCTTCAGGTCTCTGAAGTGACTTTTTTCTATAGAAAAAAATCTTCAGGTCTCTGAAGTGACTTTTTTCTATAGAAAAAATCTTCAGGTCTCTGAAGTGACTTTTTTCTATAGAAAAAAATCTTCAGTTCTCTGAAGTGACTTTTTTCTATAGAAAAAAATCTTCAGGTCTCTGAAGTGACTTTTTTCTATAGAAAAAAATCTTCAGGTCTCTGAAGTGACTTTTTTCTATAGAAAAAATCTTCAGGTCTCTGAAGTGACTTTTTTCTATAGAAAAAATCTTCAGGTCTCTGAAGTGACTTTTTTCTATAGAAAAAAATCTTCAGGTCTCTGAAGTGACTTTTTTCTATAGAAAAAAATCTTCAGGTCTCTGAAGTGACTTTTTTCTATAGAAAAAAATCTTCAGGTCTCTGAAGTGACTTTTTTCTATAGAAAAAAATCTTCAGGTCTCTGAAGTGACTTTTTTCTATAGGAAAAAATTTCCTCAGGTCCCTGAGGAGACTTTTCTGTTGGAAAAATTTGGGTTATCCTTCCTCCCTTATAACGAAAATAAACCTCACGGAAAATTTTCGAACTCTTATTTGTTTTTGTCACCTTATTACCATGGTACTGTACCGTATCATTTTATGTCAAAATGTTTCATAATCTACTCATGTCTTATAATAAGTCTCATATTAAGTTTCTACACTATGGTACCTTTTACTTGAATCTGTCGAAAATGCGGGCAGAATACGCGCCTGCCACAAACAATTTTCAGGAACCTTCCATTCAAAAAAATCAGCATTCTGACTTCACCAGTTTGCCAAACACCATATGGTGTCCCTTTAGGTTTAAATTCCCACAATAGCACCCAAAACATAATTTTTTTTGTCCGTTTTTTGTGGATCACATGCCAAATTTTAAGGTTCATAGGTCAGTCAGCCACTCACTCGAGCTAATCATCACTTAGCTCTTTTATGTGTATAAATTATTTAATCTAAAATTTTTCACAGTGTATCGCTAAAAAATAAACACTTAAGACACTTTTTTTAAATACACTCAACTAATTGATATGAAATATTGCAAACAAACAACAGCAGTAATAATTCCAACAACGACAACAATTGCAACAACAACAAACGCGATCTAGTCAATTTGAAATTATTTAATTGAAATTGTCAACAATAGAAATATTAAAAATGAAAAAAAAAACAAAGCAAGAATGTGCGAAGAATTTTGATGAACTATAACACACTAAACGACAAGTAAGAAAAATAAAAGGAATAAAATAAAAATTGATTCAAGAAAATATGAAATGGTGTAAAATTATTTTGAGAGAAGAAATTTCCTGGAAAGTAGTTCCGAGAAATATTAAATTTGATAATAATAATAATAATATAATAATAATAATAATAATAATAATAATAATAATAATAATAATAATAATAATAATAATAATAATAATAATAATAATAATCATAATATAATAATAATCATAATAATAATAATAATAATAATAATAATAATAATAATAATAATAATAATAATAATAATAATAATAATAATAATAATAATAATAATAATAATAATAATAATAATAATATAATAATAATAATAATAATAATAATAATAATAATAATAATAATAATAATAATAATAATAACAATAATAATAATAATAATAATAATAATAATAATAATAATAATAATAATAATAATAATAATAATAATAATATAATAATAATAATAATAATAATAGTAATAATAATTATAATAATAATTATGATATTAATAAAAAAAAAAATAATAATAATAATAATAATAATAATAATAATAATAATAATAATAATAATAATAATAATAATAATAATAATAATAATAATAATAAAAATAATAATAATAATAATAATAACAATAATTATAATTATAATAATAATTATAATATAATAATAATTATAATAATAATAATAATAATAGTAATAATAATTATATTAATAATTATAATATTAATAAAAATAATAATAATAATAATAATAATAATAATAATATTAATAATAATAATAACAATAATAATATAAAAATTATAATAAGGTATATGGTTTTCGTCTTTTTTATATTTAATAACGAAAATCACCTTCAAGTGTCAAAATAATATTCTCAAAATTTGGTGTGATATAATCCCACCTAGGACCAATAATTCACTAAACTAGTCGACAATTCGTATACTTTAATAATTTTTCAATTGTGAATAGTTTTTAAAATATGGACAAATTCACAAATGAACCCCCATTAGTTATTTCTAAATTAATAATACGAAAACAGAAAGGGAATACAATTTTAAGCTCATTCACAACACCATTCAACTGGTTTTAGCCTCAAATCTGTGTGAACACACACATAATGTTACATACGAAGATTAAAGTTAAGCAGAATTCAATTTGAGCGTAATCAATAAAATTATATAAACGAAACGTGTTTTAAAGAGCTCCATCTCTGTTAAATCAGGTTAATAACTGAACTTAAATTGTATTCCGGGTTTATGGTCATTGGCATTAACTTTTTTTTGGATTATTTTGAAAAATTCAAAATATTTTATTAAACAATTTTATAAATGTTATATGACCAGATATTTCGATGTACAATGAAAAAACGTGATAATAAGAACAAAATAAAGTCAATAAAATTGTTGTTTTGATGAATATATAAATTATCTTAAAAAAAACTAGAACTAAATACAAAAAACAAAAATTTTCATCAAAATATTCGACAGTAAATTGAATAGTCTTCTACAAAAGAAGCGATAAATATGTGTGACCCTAGCCTCGCAATTTTAAAGAGTGTTTACCAAGTTCAATATTCTGTTTTATTGATTTATGCCAATCTCCATGTAAAAAGGTCGTGAAAATTTAAGAGAAAGAAAAATTAAGCTATATGAGAACAAGAAAACAGACATTAAGTTCGGCCGAGCTGAACTTGTAATAACCTCCACCATTTGTTAAAGAAAACATTTTTATACAAAAGTATCTGGATTCAAACGTGTTCAATTTTAAACTACAAACACCAGTAAGATCGGTGGGAGAATGCGGTTAATGTTTTCAATATAGTGGTTGGAGCCGTTATACGAGGGTTATACCAAAATGAGAGCCTATATACTCAATTTTATACTAGAAAGATTAAATACCACATTTGACATAATTTCAAGGGTAAATGATAATCCTGGTTATCAAAATACCAATACCTTTAAGACAAATCCGTGGAAAATGTGACAAATCCGCCACCGGAGCTAGAACCCATAATGAAATACAAATACAAATTTTGAGACAAATCTGTGGACAATTGTGGCTAAACCATCAAAATACCGAAAATAGGGAAGTACTCTCATATAGGGGCTATACGAAAAAGTTGACCTATACAGGGTGAGAAAAAAAAACTGCAACACAGTCAAACGCCATAGTTTTTACATTTTTTTCAATTTCATTGAAGGAAATCAAAAATGTCGGAAATAGCATCAAATTTTAGAAAAAAGTTCAGATTCGTTCGAATTGGTTACCTTTGGGACGAATTATGGCCTTCGGCCAATGAAACCGTCGCACGCTGCCCGAATGTTGCTCTGCGGCATTTTAGCCCATTCCCGGCGTAGCGATTGCTTGAGGTGATCGACACTTTGGTACATTTTAGTGTCAACCTTGCTTTCCAAAATACTCCAGACACAATAGTCCAACGGATTGGTATCCGGAGATTTTGGTGGCCATTGTGTGCTGGAAATGAAACGAGGAACCTCATTCTGTAATCATTTTTGGGTGGCGCGTGCAGAGTGCAATGGGGTTGAGTCCTATTGGAATGTCGAAGGTCTGCGGCCCAAAATGTTTGAATGCCCCAGAATATTTTAGCGATAATATTCGGCATTTATTCTGATGCCACGGTTGATTAATACGAGCGGAGAGCGACCATCGGCTGTCATGGCGGCTCACACCATTACCATGGCCGGCGCTTGAGTTCTGGTGGCCAACCGAGGGGCACATTAGC
The DNA here is from genome assembly GCF_030504385.1 of Musca domestica. Taxonomy (NCBI): domain Eukaryota; kingdom Metazoa; phylum Arthropoda; class Insecta; order Diptera; family Muscidae; genus Musca; species Musca domestica. The sequence continues at coordinate 12,510,197 of NW_026712409.1, forward strand.
TGACCTCTTTGGCAAGTAAACACCATCATTTTGTTTGTTTACAAACTGCTGGACAGCGAATGTTTTCTCATCGGAGAAACCCAAATTCGGCAGTCAACCACTTTCGGTCAAGCAAATCAGCTCTTTAGCTCTTTTGAGTCTTTTGTCTTTCTGCTGCGGTGTAAGTTCTTGCACTTTTTGAAATTTCAATGGCTTTACCCAGAGCTCTTTTTTCATTATTTGCCGAATGGGATATTGCGATATGTTCAGCTCACGAGTCATTTTTCGGCCAATGCGGCACGGATTTTGATCAAGTCGCTTCATAACTTTTCGAACCATTTCTGCTGATGTTGCTGTTTTCTTCCGTCCACTTCCTTGACGTCGGGCTACGCTACCAGTATCACGGTATCACAACAGATTTATTCACATTTAAATGCTGGGGTGCTCTAACGATAGCCGCTTGTGGTTTTTCAGCCAAATATATAGAAATCACACTATCACGCTTTAATTCCATCACAAATAACTTTTTTTCTGGAAAATTCTCACCAAAATGCTTTTGTACGCTTGTAAACAATATAATGAACTGTCACTGGAATAATGTTAACAGCTTTCGGACGAGTGGCTTAGAAATGGCAGCAGTCTAAAGTTGGTTGCAGTTTTTTTTTTTATCTCACCTTTTATATTTGCGTACCCCTTGTGGTACCTGATCCACAAAAATGGTCACAATTTTAAAAAACTCAGCGATTCTTTACAACTTGTTATATCTAAATATTTCTCTCAACCGGAAACCTGAGATTAATATGAAATTTATGGTTTTCGCATTAAATTGGATATAATTGTTCGATTTTCTTGTAATACCAATATTTTTATCTGTATTAGATAAGGTATAAAAATGGAATACTTCGGTCCACTTTATCTGGTACCTCAGGCACATTTTAACATTTTCTAAAAAAAAAAATTATTGCATATCTCAAATAAGGTGAAGGATGTAACCAATATAGTCCCAACCTGGCAAGTCTCAATATTTATATCATATTTATATAGGTCCGATACAAAAAGAACAATATTGGTCCATTCCCTCGGAAACTACCCTAGAGAGGGTCAACAATTTGAATAATCAAAATGGAAGTCAAAATATATTTAAATAATTAAACATTGACTGAGGGTAAGCATCTGTCGGTGAAAGTTACTGATACTTTTTAACTTGTTTTTATACCCTACAACACTATGTGTTGGGGGTATTATAAGTTCGATTGGGACAAAAATTATGTAGCACCTCGAAATATTGGTTTCCCACATAGGAAAGTATATATGGATCTTCCTATCTCCCGAGCTGAGTCGATCTAGCTATGTATGTCCGTCCGCCAGTCTGTCCGTCTGTCCATGTTAAATTGTAATCAAGCTACAGGTCGCAATTATGACCGGATCCTCACGAAATTGAAAATAGAGGTGGGGTGAGGGTCAGAATAGAAATAGAAATTTACATGGAGTTACAGTTTAGGACTGAAGCCTACCAATTTTGGGCGGCCATCTGACAATATTTAGCGGGAGAAATAGACCCTAACTTTTTTGTAAGAAAATAAGAAAATTTCCTCTAAACCGCAAATATTTTTAATCCCAGCCAAATCCCAAATACATTCAAAAGTCACTTCTGACCATTAAAGTGATGGTGATAGTCAAGAAATCAGATATATAGCGAAATAAGTACAGTATATATATAAAAGAATAGATCTTATTTATTCTGCTCATAAGTCAAGAACCGCTGGGCCGATTTTCACAGTTCCCATCAATTTGGAATGGTCTTTTTGCCAGAAACGAGTAAAATCTAAGAAAATTGCGGAAAAATATGGCAATCAAATAGTGAATATTTTTGTTCCATTTTTTTTTTTCAATTTTTGTCATATTTTTTTCGCATGCGATTTTTTCAATTTGGCTTTCAATTTTGAATTGTAATTTTTTTTTAAATTTTTACACCCCACAACACTACGTTTTGAGGATATTATATGCATTATCGTCCGATCCTCACGAAATTTTGCATGGGGGTCGGGTTAGGGTCAGAATTAAAGCCTATTGTTCTTTAGATGTACATTTAGGGGTTCAAATGGACTAAACAATTGAAATTTTTCTAATTTTGTAGTCGCTCTATAGACACGGAATTTCGCATCAGAAGAGAGTTAAGGACAGGGGCATTATTTTTGACATTATTTCAAATCTTCCAAAATATATTTGGACATAAGGGGCGTTCGAACAAATTGTAGTGTTGTAGGGTATCACATGATCGACCCCGCACGAATGTTGCCTTTTCTTACTTATTTTAAATATAAATGTTTAATTACAATTATATAGTCCACTCCTCATTTTATATTTTTGTAGACCAGTGTTATCCGTAAATATTTGAATTAATAACAAAATAAAAAAGAAGCCGCACACTTGCCCAACACAGATCTATAATGACTGGCGCTTTTATTTTTCTTTTAGAGACAACAACAAAAAAAAGTTTATACTTGGCAGCTAATTTCGGAGCAATAACACATGACTGTCGGACGGACCGACAGACATTGTTGCAAATTGAAAAAAAGACTAAACAATAAAATACTGATATGTATGTAAGAATTAATTAGTGCTAAACTAATAGACTAGCATTCTCATGGATGATTAGCATTTTCTGGACTAATATAGTCTGAACACGATTACACAACCATACCACTAGTCACAATCCTCTTTGGGCTTTTTATCCAAACATGGCATTTCCCACATTCTTTGATTTTTGCCAAACTCTTCACCATCCTGAAGGGTTTGAGGTAGTACACGATCCACAGTTTCGGGCAGAAGGAGACACAGCAGGCCACCCACGATTCCAAGGCACCCGAGAATGATCAAAGGCAAAACGGTGGCAATGTTACTTAAATATACCACAAATGGAGCCAAAATAGTCGAGACATAACCCATAATGTGTATAAAGGCCACTCCCTGGGCCCTCACCACGGTGGGCAACACCTCGGCTGCGTATTGGGAACCCACATTGTAGGATATATTCACAAAGAATCTCCCCGCAATGGCAAATGCCACAGTGTAAACTCCCGATGGAGCCATAGCGGCCAGCAAACTAAAGAGTCCACTTAAAACCATACTGCCACAAGCATTCCAACGGCGTCCCAAACGATCCATTGTCCAGAGTAAAATTACTCCCGCCGGACATTCAGTCAAACAGGCCAGGGTGAAAGTGAGAAAGATATTCAACGGCAAAGAACCCACACTGCGCACATGTCCATCAAATACCAGAGATATACACATCCACACAATGACCAAGAGAATTGTGGTACGCCTCAAGCGTGGTGTCCTAAACATGTCCATAATCGAGTAGGAGGTGTTCTGCTGCTCCTCCTGCTGCAGTTTCTGGCAGCTCAGACGAAATTCCTCAAAGGTTTCATCGCTTACTTGCGAACGATTGCGGCGCGCCAAAGTTTTTAAGATTTCAATGGATTTATCGATTTTTCCCTGCGACACTAGCCACCTGAGAGGGAGGGAGAGAAAGAGATGAAGAGACAATAGTGGGTAAAGGAAGGATATGGGAAACATATTGTTTGTATGATTTTTTGACATTTTTACCTTGCCGATTCCGGTACCAGCCATGGTGCAAACACCACCAATATCAATGGAGCCGATGTGGCAATGGCCAAGTATTTCCAATTCGCAATGTAGTAGGCAATCCAGGGCAGTATACAAGTGGCCGAGGTAAAATATATTGCAATGGGCATATTCGCCACAAAGGTACGATATTTGGGACCCACATATTCCAGAGCTGTTAGAAGAAAAAATGATTAAAAATGTGAATAACAAAAATATTGTAAAGAGAGAGATAAAGACAGGAAAAGAGAGAGCGAGAAAAATAATATAAATAACGCTTCGAGTATAAAAATAAGTTTTTATACCCTCCAACATTGTGGAGGGTATATTAAGTTTGTCATTCCGTTTGCAACACCTCGAAATATACATTTTTAGACCCCACAAAGTATATATATTCTAGATCAGCATAAAATTCCATGTCGATATATGTCCATCTATCCGTTTGTCCGTGTGTGTAAATCACTCTAGCTTCCGAACGAAATGAAGTAGGTTTATAATATTTTACTCAAATGTATATTATTTCAACAGGACTTTTGGTATTGAAAATGGGCCATGAATGATCATGTTTTTCTATAGCCCCTATACAATGGTACCTCCCTATTGTCGGTATTTCTGTGATTTAAGTGACAATATTCATCAGAATTGTTTCAAATTTGGTATTTGAAGTCCGTAATGGATACTGCAGCCTATGACAGAAAATTGTCTGAGCAGTTCCATGTGAATAAATCTTTTGTGCCTCGTACCATCGTAGAGTACCCGACGTCAAGGAAGTGGGCGGAAGAAAACAGCAACCTGCTGGTGTTCGAAAAGTAATGAAGCGACTTGATCGAAACCCGCTTGGCAGTGGCCGAAAAATGGCTCGTGAGCTGAACATATCGCAATAATCCATTCGGCAAATATTGAAAAATAAGCTCGGAGTAAAGCCATTGAAATTCCAAAATGTGCAAGAACTTACACCGCAACAGAAAGTAAATAGACTCAAAAGAGCTAAAGAGTTGCTTCGCATGGCCGTTGTCCTGCAGTATGTAAACAAACAAAATGATCGTGTTTATTTGTCAGCATAAAATGTGCACCTTCTGTTGGCCACCAGAACTCAAGCGCCGGCCGTGGTGTGGATGGATGGTGTGGGCCGCCATAACAGCCGATGGTCGCTCTCCGCTCGTATTTATCGACCGTGGCATCAGAATAAATGCCGAATATTATAGCGAAAATATTCAGGAGGGTGTATTAAAGCCTTGGGCACGCAAACATTTTGGCCGCAGACCTTGACAATCCAACAGGACTCAACACCATCGCCCTCAGCACCGTGGGCCGCCATAACAGCCGATGGTTGCTCTCCGCTCCTAGTAATTGACCGTGGCATCCTGTAGGAATGTCCAAGTTCTGCGGCCAAAATGTTTGCGTGCACACTCCGAATATTCTGGAGGGTGTATTAAAGCCTGGGGCACGCAAACATTTTGGCCGCAGAACTTGGACATTCCTACAGGACTCAGCACCAACGCACTCAGCACGCGCCACTCAAGAATGGTTACAAAATGAGGTTCCCCGCTTCATTTCCATTGCACAATGGCCACCAAAATCTTCGGATACCGATCCGTTGGACTATTGTGTCTGGAGTGCTTTGGAAAGCAAGGTTGGCACTAAAAAATACCAAAGTGTCGATCACCTCAAGTAAGCGCTTCGCCCGGAATGGGCCAAAATACCGCAGAGCAACATTCGGGCAGCGTGTGACGGTTTCATTGGCCGTGTGAAGGCCATAATTCGTGCCAAAGGTTACCAATTCGAATAAATCTAAGCTTATTATAAAATTTGATGCTAGCTCCGATATTTTTTGCTGTCATTCAAAAAAATTTAAAAAAAAAATGTAAAAATTATGGCGTTTGACTTGGTTGCAGTTTTTTTATCTCATCCTGTATTTTAAAAAAAGACCGGAAACACCTCTTTTGTGAATTCAAATTCTGTTGAAACCTTTAAAAGGCTAAAAGTAGCCGTCATATTAGGATCTAAACGATGACGTGGACTTTCATAGGCAAATTTTGTCATAAGCCATTAAAATATTTAAATGCGAAACATGAAAAAAATTGGTGAATAATGTAGCTAAAATCATCAATTTAGGGAGGTACTATTATATGGGGGCTATACCAAAATGTGGACCTGCACAGACAATTTTCTACCTTAGGCTGCAGTATCCATTACAAACTCCTAATACCAAATTTTAAACAATTCCGATAAATAATGGCGCTAAAATCATCAAAATACCGAACATGGGGAGGTACCGTAATATGAGGGCTATATGAAGACATGGACCTGCGCAGACAATCTCCTGTCATAGGCTGTAGTATCCATTACGAATTTTAACTACCAAATTTGAAACAGTTCCGTTGAATAATGTCGCTAAAATCATGAAAATACCGAATATAGGGAGGTACCGTAATATGAGGGCTATATGAAGACGTGGACCTGCGCAGACAATCTCCTGTCATAGGCTGTAGTATCCATTACGAATTTCAACTACCAAATTTGAAACAATTCCGGTAAATAATGTCGCTAAAATCATCAAAATACCGCATATCGAGAGTTGCCGTTATATGGAGGTTATACGAAGACGTGGACCTGCCCAGACAAGTTTCTGTCATAGCCTTAGCATCCATTAACCCTTTCAGTGTTTTTGTCAAATATATTTGACATTTAAAAGTACTCTCTTTCTTTGCCATTTTTTGTTTTTCTTACGAACCGTTATTTTTGATATTTTTTAATAACAGACACTTCGCTATTTAAAAATATTGCAGTTCTATTCTATTAGTTTCGTTTTCGAATTTCTGAGCACATTTTAGTAAATTAGTACGGAATTTCAGATTTTTATCTCGACCAAAAATTTCATTGACACTGAAAGGGTTAAGAACTTCAAATACCAAATATAAAAATAATTCTATTACTTTCTCTACTATGGCTAAAATCTTAAAGTCGGGAAGGTTTTACATGATTCTCGCCTTGATGGCTCCGGCCATGAGGCATCATTATACCGAGTTCGCAATTAGACGCGTAGGTGAGGGCTCCTTTAGAATTACCCAGAGTTCCCTTAGAGCGTGCTAGCCCTACAAATTGTTCTAGGTTCATTCCCCTGGTATCAAGTCTAGGATCAGCTATATGGGCTTCACTTCCCTATTTGGTAAGGGGTTGAGGACTAGCTTAATCCTCTGCTGATTCAGGGGTCACAGCACCCGGGGGCGCTTATCCATATTTCTTCTGAGTCGCTTTTAGTCTTTTACTGTTTTACTCCACCGATGGAGTTCATCCAATCAATTTAGAAACGATCCCCAACTTCTTCTTCTGATTGGGCGCCATTTAACACTTAAATTGGTCGCCATTAACACTTAAATTGACAATATATGTGGTAGTTCGGCACTTGAACTTAATCTTAATTAGTAGAAACCAGTAATGAAAGTCCTAAAGTCGGGCGGGACCGACTTTTTGATACCCTACACCACATTGCTAATTTAGTAGAGCTCCACGTAACAATTAACAATTTTTATGGGAGAATTCAACCATACACGCTATGATTATAATTATAATTTAAAGTTCAAAGTTTAAATCTTTTAAATTCGGACTTGTATTGCCCATTTGGTGCAAAATTAATTTGAAATCAGATATAGATAGATATGGGAGCTATATCCAAATCGGAACCGACTTCGATAAAATTTGGCAAAGATATTTCTGAGCTCAATTTTATATATTTCCTTGAATATTGTTGTTACGGAGTGCATATTACGGCTGTGGGTAACAAATACTAGAAATCGGATGAACAATATATATGGGAGCTATAGCTACATTTGAAGCGATCTTCACCAAATTTGGCATACTAACTTTTGGACTCAATTCGGTCGTAAGTGCCAAATTTCATCCCATTTGGGCAAATATTAGACGTTTGGTGCACAATAAAAGGTAAATCGGACGAAGTTATATATGGGAGCTATATCCAAATATGAACCGATCTCGATAAAATTTAGCAAAGGTATTTCTGAGCTGCATTTGATATATTTCCCCAAATATTGTTGTTACAGAGTGCATATTACGGCTGCGGAGGACAAAAATAACAAAATCGGATGAACAATATATATGGGAGCTATAGCTATATCTGAACCGATTTCGATCAAATTTGGCATACTTATTTTCAGGCCTAATTTGGTTGTATGTGCAAAATTCCATAATATTCGGACTGATATTACACGTTTGGTGCAGAATAAAAGGCAGATCGGACGAAGGTATATATGGGAGCTATATCTAAATTTTTACCGATTATCTCCAATTTCAATAGGGTTCGTCCTTTGACCAAACAAATGTTGTTTGGAAAATTTCATCTCAATCGGATAATAAATGCGACCTGAATACAGACAGGACTGACATGCATAAATCAACTCAGAAAGTGATTCTATAAAGATCCTCAAAAGTAAGTATGGGTCTATCTCGCTTCCTTCTCCATGTTACAAACAAATGCACAGAGACATAATACCCTTACCACTATGCGGTGTAGGGTATAAAACTTTTAGGTTTCATTATGGTCCTACATCTCCCAAATAGTATAGATTTCCCACAACCCCACCTTATATCCTATCGTCACACAAATAGTGTTCCTCGTCTAAAAATTTCAGGATGATTTTGTTTGCCCTCATTGACCTCCATAATTTTGCACAGTGTGGCAAATTAAACAATTATTCTTGCAAACATTTCGAATATGGAAAATTACAGGCCACTCCGTAAGTAAACACAACTAAAATCATTGTAACACCTCTCTCTCACACACACACACACAACCTTCAGCCAACTTATCCGCCAAATCGGCAACCTCATCTTAACATTTAAACACACACGCGTCCATCGTAAATTTACTTTTCCGATTATGAAGTTAATGAGAACAACGACTTGCGACGGGCCAGCACTTACCCAAAATAAACATCATGACGAAACAATTATCGAATGCAAATCCGACCAGAAATCGCATCAGGGCAAATAACCAAAATGTGTTGACAAATGCTGTGGTTACACCGGCGGCACAGCCGACCAAATTGCAAGCAATCATTGAGGGGACACGGCCAAATTTGTCGGCCACCCAGCCGAATAGGAGGCCACCACAAATTGCGCCCACAAAGAATATCGATTGGGCATAGGTGGCCAAGACGGCATTGTCACAGACCCAATTTTGTTCCGTGGCAATGGTTGTGTAGGGGATTTCATTGAAATCATAAGTCCAGCCATGCGAACAGGTGGTTACGGGCCAGGAGCTATTGGCCTCGGTGACACCCAATAACAACTGTTCGGTAAAGTTCACATCGTAACGTAAACATTTGCTGTATTTACCCTCCACAAGGGGTATGGAGAGTTTGAGACTGAAAGCGGAACGTTTATTAATATTTCGATTTATTTCCAGTAAAAAATGTAATATTACTCACCTCTCCTCCCGCGTTAAATTCCCCAATTCCGGCACGGTACACCAATGCTCCTCCGGCATTAGAGTCAAAAAGATTTGTGTGAAATAAACAAAGGCCAGATAGTAGGCAAACGGAATCATTAGAATAAACAAAAATTTCTGGTAACGACCGAATTCTCCAATCAACGGCAGCATGTCATTGAAATCCATCGAGGCCTTCTCCTCCAGCCCCTTGCCATTGCAGGTAGGATACAGTTCTATATCTCGATAACCATCCACAGTACCCCACTCCTCAATGTCACCATCATCGCCCATAAAATTCGGATTCTGATATGTTGATATTTTCCGCTCACGTTCACCCATTTTCCATGCAGCCTCTTTCTTCGCAATCGATTGATGAACTTAATTAGAGTCTCGGATCGTTTATCGTTCGGTGCCGGTACCGCTACAACTACTGCCAGTGTCAGAGCTGTGAAGCTCTTGTGCGTTACTCGGCGTGTTAACCGATCGATTTAAACTTTGTTTGGTTTATGTCTGAGCAATTAGCACATCGATTGAGAAGTTTAGCAGCACTTTAAACTTGATTCACTTGTAGCGGATCAATGGAAAATTTACACAACAGCACAAACAATAAGTTATGATATTAAAAGGGTGTTTGCATTTCGTCATCAGTTTGTATAGTTGTACAACAACGGAAACAAAAATCGATTAATTACACTGAGAGAAAATAATAATATTTATAATAATAATAATAATAATAATAATAATACTGCATGAGCTAAAAAAGACCTTTAATATAAAAAAATAGGGATGTTTTAAATATTTAAAAATATCTCCTATAAGACCACGGTAAGGTCTTATAAAGCCAGAAGTAATTTAACAGTTATACTATAGACATAAGACCATAACAAGCTTTTCTAGAGACCGACGAACTTCAAAAGGTTTTTTTATTTCAAAAAAAAAATCATACTTTTGACATTGTAGACCTATAGACAAAGATTTTAAAAATAAGTATTTTATAGGAAGGATACCTACAAGGGTGGTGTTTATAGACAAATCACCTTTTATACGTGTTCTGCAAAGGTCATCTACAAATAGAGGAATAATTTTCCTCAGACTGAAACTTTTTAAAACTTTTCTTTAGAGAGGAGACCTTTAAGAGCTCTTTTTTTGAGACAGACCTCTAAAATCTCTTCTTTAGACGGAAGACCTCTAAAAGCTCTTCTATACACCGAAGACCTGTAAAATTTCTTCTATAGTCCGAAGACCCTTTAAAAGCACTTCTCTAGACAGAAAATCTTTAAAAGTTCTTCTTTAGGTCGAACATCTGTAAAAGCTCTTCATTAAACTGAAGACCTATAAAAGCTCTTTAGATTGGAAATCTTGAAAGCGCTTCTCTAGACCGAAACTCTGTAAAAGCACTTCTACAGATCGAAAATATTTAACAGATATTTATTGACCGAAAACATTTAAAAGCTCATGTTTAGACCGAATACCTTTTAAAAATCTCCTTTAGACCAAAAATCTTTAAAAACACTAGATTTAGTGTTTTAGATTGAAAGTCTTTAAAAGAGCTTATTTGGATCATTAAAAGCTCTTTTCTGACAGAAGACTATGAAAAGCTCTTCTTTAGATTGCAGACATCAACAAGATCTTCTATAGACCGAAGTCCTGTAAAAGTTATTTTATAGACCGAAGGCCTATAAAAGCTCTTCTATAGACGGAGTACCTTTTAAAGCTCTTCTATAGTCCAAAAACCTGCAAAAGCTCTTCTACGAAACAAAAACTTTCAAAGGATCTTTTATATACCAAAGACCTATAAAAGGTCTTCTATAAACTAAAAACCTTCAAAGGCTCTTCTAAAGACCAAATACCTTCAAAAGCTCGTTCACAGAAAGAAAAATCTAAAATCTCTTCTATACACCGAAGAACTTTAAGAGCTCTTCTACGACTAAATAAATGTCTATAGACAGAGGATCTTTAAAATATCTTCTAAAGACAGAGGACCTTTCAAAGCTCTTCTGAAGACCAAAGATCTTTCAAAACTCGTCTTAAGAGCAAAAACCATTAAAGGATCTTCTAAAGACTTTCAAAAGCTCATATATAGACCCAAAACCTTCAAAAGTTCTTGTAAAGACCAAAGCTCTTCCAACGACCGAAAATTTTTAAAGCTCTTCTACAACCAAATACCTTTAAAAGCTCATTTCTCCCTCGAACACCTAAAAAATAACTTCTATTGTCCGAGGGCCATTAAAAGCTCTTTTTAGACCGAATACCACCAAACATATTTCTATAAGAAAAATGCATTTAGAAGTTGTTTATATGCAAAAGTCCCATAAAAGTTCTTCGGTAGAAAAAGACTTTCAAACGGTCTTCTACAATCGTAACAGGACGAACTCCTTAACAATTTCAGCTATGGATCAAACACCGTTAAATGCTCTTCTAAAGACAAAAGACCCTATATAGGTCTTCTACAGACAAAATTACTTTAACAATTTTGCCAGAGACTGGCCACCTTTACCAGGTCTTCTACGAAAAAATATCATTAAAAGGTTTTCCATAAACAGAAGACCTTTGATCTTCTATAAACTGCAGGTTTCTTGTAAGTAAGTAAGATTTTCTATTAACGGAAAATTTTTAGGAGCTCGAAGATATCAAAGCGGCGTCTAAAACTAGACAACCTTTTAGAGGTCTTCTACGAGCAGAAAGTCTTCTTGCTTCATAGATCTTTGAGAGGCATACTTAAAGTAAAATACCCTCTTTAACGAAAGAGAGGAAGATCGAAGAATAAAGTCTTTTAATGGGTGCTCTCTACTACAGATACAAGACCTTAAACTGTTCTTCAAAGTAACTTCTTTGAAAATGTTATCTCCAGGCACAAATCCTTTAACATGTCTCTTAAAGACAGAAAACTTTTAGCAGATCATCTTTAGACGGACTACCTTTGAAAGGTTTTCTACCAACAACAGGGATATTTTGTGAACAAAATGTCTTTCATTTAAAAATTGTGGTCTTTTTAGAGATCTTCTGTCAAAAAGGTGACTTTTAACAAATTGAGGGCTTCTACAGATATTCGATGTTCAGGACTTCAATGGTTGCTAGGACTCCTTCAGGTCTTCCATGCTTAAAGGATGTATCTACAGGGTTTCTCAGGTTTATTTACTCAAACAATATCTTCTACAGGCATTCATTAAATGAAGGCCTTCTAAAGGCCTATACGTGAAAATTCCTCTAGAAGTCTCATATGAAAAAAGTTCTTCTACGTTTATTTTCTTCTACCGGTCATCTATGTATAGGATACCTTCTAATGACATTTTATATAAAAAGCTTTCCGAGGACAAGCAACCGGAGATCCATCATAGCTGTTTTACGGATAAAATACATCTCACTTGTATTTTAAACTGCTACCATAAGAAGGTGATTATATTAATTTCAGATCTTATTACACCTGTTTATACATCAAATAAACCATATTACAACATTTTCCGTAATTGGAGGTTGCAGACTACACTGTTTCTGAAGTGAGGAAAGCCATTTTCAACGTGAGATGTTGTCAGTCCATAAGGGATCCTTTAAAAAAAAAAGTCCTGTATACCTTTAACAGGTCCTCCAAAAATGCTGTCTTTCTATGCCAATATTTTTTTTTTTTTTTTTTAAATAATACGTTCTCTTAAATTAAAAAAAATCATTTCTCTACCACATCCTTTGTGACAATTATGGAATCGAGTAAATGATACCGGTTGCAATTGACAAATTGACTTCATATTCAAATTATTAAGCGTCTGAAAGTGATTGACATATGAGTACCTTCTGAAAGTCACCCCATGACAAATGAGTAACACAGCCATGTTGGTAAGCAGAGATTTAATACCAAAACTTCAGAAGAATTTTTATTTTTATTTCATTCTGGACTTTTTCCTAATCCCTTAAAATTTGGATGATATTCATTGTCAGTTAATTGGAATTTGGTTGGTCTTAAATTCATGCACTGCTGGTGGTACAATTTTTTTTCTGCAGATGTGCGTATTGGTAATTTGCCATAGAACGTGTGGCGACAGAGGGAGGGCAAAAACTGAGGGTAGTCAATCAAACAAATGTTGGAAAAAATCTTAGCCTCTCCAACCCAAAATTAATCGCTGTGTGCACATTGTCAACCACTACAAGTGGTGTCGTTATGCCATTGGAACATATCAATCATTCATTTTTATTGCGGGACGAGACGCATATGCAGGCAGCAGTAGTAGCTAAATTATGCGACAGGATATAGAACTTTAAGTCATGTATTTATTTAGGATAACATAAATGAAACGAATGAAAAAACGAAACAACGAAGAAAAACGATGAAGCAACTAAGCTGCAAATACAAATAATTTTATGTTAAATCCTGGCAATTGAGAACAAGGGACATTTGCAGACAACACAAGAAAACGAATACACACAAAGGTATTGCCTGCCACTTGAAGGATATGCTTGTTTAAAGGACTATTTCTTGGTGGCAGTAAAGACAAATTTTTATGGGGACTTTTTTTAAATTGAAATGGAAGAAAAGCCTGTTATTGTCGCTGGTTGACCACGACCATGTGAAATCCTTATACACTATATTTTATATAGAAAATACAGGGTTGCCCACAGAGATGTCACATCGCTTAATGACATACCGCGTTTGAAGCGTCAGTCCAAGCAGATTTTTACCATGAACCAATACACGCCACGCGAGAGCTCTGAAATAGTTGAAATTTACATTCAACAGAAGAAGTCAATTGTGAAAACTCAACGTGCTTTTAAAACATTAAAAAATGTGAGAAGTGCGCCTTCTAAGAACACCATTAAGCGTTTATACGAAAAATTTTCGACTGGTAAGGCTCTTTCTAATCCGAAGAGGCCATATAAAAGTCGACCAAGGCGATCGGCCGATAATATCGCTGCCGTACGAGCCAGTGTTGAGAGGTCCCCAAGAACATCCCAAAAAGAATGTTGCCTGCGGACAAGCGTCGTCGATTGGAATGGGCCCAAAGAGTCATCGAAATGGCCGAAGATGACGAACAATTTTGGAACAAAATTATCATGTCCGATAAAGCCCATTTCACACTGAATGGGACCGTAAATAAGCAAAATTGCCGTTTTTACGCCACTGAAAATCCTCAGGAGATTCAAGAAGTGCCTCTTCATGGCGAAAAAGTCACAGTTTGGTGCGGCGTTAGTGCGAAAACGGTCATTGGGCCGTTTTTCTTCAAAAATGAAAATGGCCATGCTGTTACCATCAATCAGGAGCATTATCGCGACATGATGACCAATTTTGTGATGCCAATTATTCGTCGAAAGCGTATGAGGCAGTTCTGGTTTCAACAAGACGGCGCTCGTGCGGTGGAGTCGCATAACAATCGATTTTACTGAAGAATTTGTTTCCGGGCCGTTTGATGTCGAAAAGTGGTGATTTGGACTGGCCACCGCGTTCGCCCGATTTGACGCCGCCTGACTTCTTCTTGTGGGCATATTTGAAGTCAAGGGTTTACGTTAAGAAGCCAAGGACCGTAGAAGGGCTCAAGGACAACATTCGTGAAGAAATAGCCGCTATTCCGGCCGAAATGTTGGCAAAAACGTTGGAAAATGCAGCAAAAAGGGCACAATACGTCATCAACGTCAAAGGCAGCAGTTTGCACACTCCTCAAATATATATATATTTTTTTGAAAATTTTTGGTTACGGTTCCTGGGAGTTCTTTCAGTTTAGGTGTATAATGTCTAAGGTAATATTACTGGCAACAATAAAAAGGATTATTTTTGTCGAATTTTTTAAACCTCAAACGAGTCCCCCTAGTTGCTTTTTCTTCTTTCTTTATTTAATTAAAAACCTTCTGTCTTATAGACCGAAGGCCTTTAAAGGCTGAAGAGTATTATTTTTGCGAAAATTTTAGCTCTCAAGTGCGACACCAAAGCATTTTTATACCCTCCACCATAGTATAAGCTTTTGGCATTGAAAATGAAATATATAGGTCCACGTCTTCGTATAGCCCCCATTAAACGGTTCCTCCCTCTATTCGGTATTTTGATAATTTTAGGAACTTTATTCACCGAAATTGTTCCAAATTTCGTATTTGTACTTCGCAATAAATACTATAGCCTGTAACAAAAAATTGCGTTTGCATGTCCACTTCTTCGTATAACCCCCATATAACGGTACCTCCCTATATTCGGTATTTTGATGATTTTAGGGACTTTATTCACCGGAATTGTTTCAAATTTCGTATTGCAAGTTCGTAATAAGGTACTAAAGCCTGTGACAGAAAATTGACTATGCAGATTTACGTTCTCGTATAGCTCCAATATAAAAGTGCCTCCCCATATTCGGTATGTTAATGATTTTTGCGATATTATTCAATGGAGTGGTTTAAAATTTCGTGTACTATAGACGGGTACTAACGGATACTACACCCTTTGACAGAAAATGGGTACTACAATCTGTAATAGAAAATTGCCTATCTATGCTGGTCCAGGAATCCGTATAGCCCCCATAGAATGGTATCTCCCTATATTCGGAATTTTGATATTTTTACGACCTTATTTACTGGAATTTTTTCGAGCTTCGTATTTGAATATTGTAATGGCTTATGACAAAATTTACCTATGCAGGTCTCCGTCTTCGTATAGACCCCAATATAAGGGCAACTCCCTATATTCGGTATTTTTATGATTTTACGGTTCTTTCAACTTTTTTAAAAATTTTCAAATTTCTTCCAATTGGTGGATAAGATATTTAAAGTTCTGCCAGGCTGAAATTGCTGATTTTTACTTGTTTTTTTTTTTTTTCAAAATAATTTTAAAAACTCTCTTTAAAGTGATCGTAGCAAGCTCAAATACATTAATTTAAAAGACGAAAATATTCATCCTTAAATTTTACTATTTGTCACCAAAAAAGAGAGCTACCTATTTCAAAAATATTTGTTTTGAATTCCCAGACCAATTTTTTGATTTGATGGTCGTGTAAAGAGATTTTTTCTATAAAGAATGCCACCTCTAAATAAAAAATGCGACAAAAGCATTCTTTAAATGGAAGACTTGTTGAGCACCTTCTCCATATAAAAGACCTGATTGTAGCTTCTCTTAACAGAAGATCTGAGGAAAGCTTTCTATATATTGAAACCCCGTGGAGAAGACTTGTGAAATGTCATCTCTTTTTGGCCCATTCCCGGCGAATCGCTTGCTTGAGGTGATCGACACTTTGGTATTTGTAAGTGCCAACTTTGCTTTCCAAAATACTCCAGACACAATAGTCCAAGAGATTGGTATCCGGAGATTTTGGTGGCCATTGTGCGCTGGAAATGAAGTCAGGAACCTCATTTTGTAACCATACTTGGGTGGCGCGTGCTGAGTGCAATGGTGCTGAGTCCAAGGTCTGCGGCCGAAATGTTTGCGTGTCCAAGGCTTTAATACACCCTCCAGAATATTTTCGCAATAACATTTGGCATTTATTATGATGCCACGGTTAATTAATACGAGAGGAGAGAGGCCATCGGCTGTTATGGTGGCCCACACCATCACCGTGGCCGGCGCTTGAGTTCTGTTGGCCAACCGAAGATGCATATTTTCAGCTGACCTCTTTGACAACTAAACACGATCATTTTGTTTGTTAACAAACTGCTGGACAACGAGTGTTTTCTCATCGGAGACGGAGAAAACCAAATTCGGCAGTTCACCACTCTCGGCCAAGCGAAGCAACTCTTTAGGTCTTGAGTCCATTTTCTTTCTGTTGCGGCGTAAGTTCTTGCACTTTTTGGAATTTCCGAGCTCATTTGTTCAATATTTGCCGAATGGAATATTGCGATATGTTCAGCTCACGAGCCATTTTTCGGCCACTGCGACGCCTGCTTCGATCAAGTCGCTTCCTTACTTTTCGAACCATTTCTGCTGATGTTGCTGTTTTCTTCAGTCCACTCCCTTGAAGTCGGGCTACGCTACCAGTATCACGGTAACGAACGATGGTACGAGACACAAAATTGATTTATTTACATTTAAATGCTGGAGCGATCTAACGACAGCCACTTGTGGTTTTCCAGCCAAATGTAAAGAAATCACACTATCACGCTTGAATTCCATCACGAATAACTTTTTTTCTGGAAAATTCTCACCAAAATTTCTTTGTAAGCTTTTAAACAGTATAATGAGCTGTCACTGGAATAATTTTAACAGCTGTCAGAAGAGTGGCTTAGAAATGGCAGCAGTCTGAAATTGGTTGTAGTTTTTTCATCTAACCCTGCATACGCTCAGCTTCAGATTATCCTTTCGCTTTCTCTGCAGTAAATTATTTTCTTTGAAAGTTTTGACATTTTGTGTGGGAGGTACCAGAAGGATTGATATTGCTTATATCCGATCTCGATCTAAGTTTTATTCGGATATTCCCTTCTAGTGACCATGCGCACTAGCCAGACAGACGGACGGACGGACGGACATCGCTACATCGACTCCAAATAATTGAAACCGATTTGGTTCAAAGAGACCTAGTATCTAAAACCACTATTTCGACGAGGCACGTTTATACCGTATCAAATGATATATACCCTAACTAGTCGTATGGCTGAGGGTTAAAACACAACACAGGTAAATCCTCCATAATGATATATATAAAGTCAAAAGGAGGTCCTATATCAAGAATTTTTTGGCACTCTTTAAAAACTCCAAATACAAAATGTCAGACAATTCCGTAAATAATTGTCATAAGTCATGGAAGATATATCACATTATGGACCTATATAGACTGTTTTCGGCAAAGGGGTTTAGGAACCCAAATAGGAATTTAAATACTAAATTCCACACAAATCCTTTGGCATAAGGGCAGAAATTTGTGGAAATGCTTAAAACGAAGGGGTACCGTTATATGGGACCTAAACGATATGGGACCTAAACGAAAAAGTTGGCCGCTTTAATCCATCTACCAAATTTCCAAACTAAATTAGCAAATTTCTTCGGGTTATAGCGTGATTACAACAGACGCACCGACATGGCTATATCGGAATAGATTTTTAAGCTGATCAAGAGAATATATATTTTGTTGGGACTAAAATGATTACTTCGATGAGTTACACATGGAATGAAGTACTTAACATACTCTTCATGTTATGGTGGAGGAAGTAAAAATATGAACTAAACTGGACTCCACCTCACACCAGGCAGTTAAAGTCCATAAATATTTAGATTATTTGCATATTAATATACAATTGTTGGCGGTGCAAGGATATGAAGAAATGTTAGCTCTCCCTCTCTCTCTCCCTCTATTTCTCGTTCTCTCACGAAGCACAATTCCTCTATTGAAATGTAGACGACCCAGCCGGGATATCCTTACAAGTAGTCTTTGGTGGTGTTGGCATCTAATGGAAGTGAAACATAAAACATTTAACAACAATGGCGAAAAGAAAAGTGAAAAAAAACAACATCAACAGCAACAACAACAACTCAAATAAAATGCAACAATACAAATGTTATTTTTTATGAATTTTTCTCAAATAAAAATTCGAAGCGAAAAAAACACAAAAAAGTGGAAGGAGCTTTCTTCCATTGCTGGGCGACAAATGTAGTTGGAAATACAACAAAAACAATGTTATTATTTTTCAGGCCAACAGCTGGGAACCATTTAAGATTGGCTTTATGGCGATAACAAGGAATGCCTACCAGGAAAACGAGAAAAAAATCGTGAAAAAAATATACGGCGAACGAAAATTATTACTGGATTTCAGTTCATTTTGTTACTGCAACGCCACTTTTTGTATGGTCCCCAAGGAACATTTCGAAGAGGAGGAGTATGAGACACAGACTCTCTCTTTCCTTCACTCTCTTTCTGCTATTCAGCCTCCTGTTGCTTAACAAGTTAAGCTGCTACTTATTTATATGAGATATGTTTTTCATGTCTTTCGCATGCAAATGAACCAGCCGAGAGCAAAGCTCGGACCGCCACTCCGCTCCCGGCCCAGCAACTGTAAAGGAACTGGGGATAAATGACATTTTTACGATTATTTTATGAGTAATAGTTTGTTCTTCTCCGCCATTCATTTCCGTTACTGATTTCCTTTATATCCGGTTGCTTGGTTGGTTGGTTGTGGGTGTTGCTTGGAAGTGCAATTTAATGCCTAACTAGCTTCATATTTTTTTGGAATTAAACCAAAATAAATAAAAAAGTAGAAACGCTTGAAAGTGGCTAGAAAGAAAAACAATTAACATATTTATTTGTTCAGCTGCAAATGTGAATGTGCACAACAAACATAATAATAAACATTTATTTGTTGAAAGTTAAAACCAAGAAATTTCTGCTCACTTGGTGCAATAAGCATCGTAGTGTCCAAGGATACGTTAATCCTTGGTGAATAGGAAAATAATATTTTTTGCATCTAAAATGTATAAATATTTTTAAATCATTCTTCCTTGAGACTCTTAGTCGTAATCAGACCAATTGAGGGTCTGGATAATCCGACAAATGGAGGTCTATACTGGCATTTTTGCCTATAATGGAGTGAAGAAAATAACGATTATTCTTGAAAAAAAAAATAAAAATCTTGGATTGTTTTGAAAATAAATATTCAAATATTTTAAAATAACGATTGTTCTTGAAAAAAAAAATCTTGGATTGTTTTGAAAATAAATATTCAAATATTTTATACTAAATATTTTATTTCAATTTTTCAATTGTCTTTGAAAATCTAAAAAAATTTAAACAAGGACACTTTCTGATAATTTTCTCTTTCGAGTTGAGCTTATAATGACCTATGGAGATGGCATCGAAAATTGGAAACTAGGGAGGTTCCATGCATCAGCCAACATGCGCCTCGTTTCGCCGTAGGTTAAGCGGCTCATCAGGTATATTATATGCTATTTTAGTGGCTAGACGAAGATCAATTTTGAAAAGTTCCATTTATATTTTAAGATTTTTTTAAACAGTCAAAAAGTGCCTTATCGGAATAGTGAGTCTAAATTATCGAAATAGTTGGCCAAATCCCTTTCAGGACATTTTAAGTCGATCTAAGGTTGTCCATACACCTATCCGTCCGTCTGTCTATATGTTACGCACGATAACTCTCGAAAGGAGAATTCGATTCGGTCCAAACTTGGTACATCGTAATATTATTATCAAACATATAACAAATTCAGAGATGGGCAATATCTGTCCACCCCTTCTAATACCTCCCACACAAAAGGTAAGTATTTTCACAGAAAATAAATATCCTTATATAAAGAAAGGATCATCTAATTTTAGGCAAACCGAGAAAATCCAAATATTTGTGTCCGTGCTAGGTTAGGTGGGAAAATGGACAATATCGATCCACTTCATCAAGTATCTTCCCCACAAAGGTTCAAAATTTAAATCTAATAAAATCTAAAAAAAGAGTCCAATTATCTTTAAATTGCACATATCTCGATATATTTCTGGTATCAAGAACCGATAGAACGGACCACTACTTCTGGTATTTCCCCCACAACGGGTCAAAATCTTGAATAACCATGAATTTCATAAAACTCGAAATGAGCTTCCGATTACTTTCAAAAACTCAGCTCATCTCAATGTTACTATCAATACATGATCTGGGGTGGATATGGAATATATCGAACCACTCCTTCCAGTACCTCCCCCAAAAAACGGGGTCAACATTTTGAATAACCAAAATGCTCAAAAAATGCGAAGTAAGCATCCTATTCTATTCAAATTTCACACATCCCAATATTTTCTCCCACACAATATCTGGTGTGAAGATGACCCATGCTTTCTGGTACCTCCCCCACGAAGGGGTGAAAACTTTGAATAACCAAAATTAAAAACAAGTATAAAATTTTCTTCAAATTTTACACATAGCAATATTTTTTCCAACACAGGTTCAGGTGTGAAGATGGAATGTATCGGACCACTCCATCCGGTACCTCCCCCCCAAAGAGGTCAAAATTTTAAAAAACTAAAATGGTCATAATATGCAATATAAGCATCCGATTCTTTCTTAACATCTCACATTCCAATATTTCTACAAACACAAGATCTGGTGTGAGAGTGTTAGATATTGGGCCACTCCTTTTGATACCTAACCCAAAACGGGTCAAAATTTTTGAATATCTCTCACAAATTGCGAAAAAAGCAACCAAATACTTTCAAACTTGGATATGAAGATGGTAGTTATCGACCCACCATCGGGTTAAAATTCTGAATAACCAAAATTTGTATAAAATGCGTAGTAAGCATTCGATTCTCTTCAAATTTCCGGAGTGAAGATGGAATATATCGGGCCACTCCTCCTAGTACCTCCCCCACAAAGGGGTTAAAATTTTGAAAACTTAAAATGCTTATAAAATTTGAAATTAGCATCCAATTCTCTTCAAATTTCACACATATCAATATATTTTCCCACCCAAAAAATGGTGTGAAGATGATAGTAATCGGCCCACCCCAGAGGTACCAGCCCCGACAGAGGGGTTAAAATTTTAAAAGAATAACGAAAATTTGTATAAAATGCGTAGTAAGCCTCCGATTCTCTTCAAATTTCACATATTTCAATATTTCTTCTGACATAAAATCTGGAGTGAAGATGGAATATATCGGGCCACTCCTTCTGTTACCTCCCCTACAAAGGGGTAAAGATTTTGACTAACCCAAATGCTCATAAAATGCAAAGTATGCATTGGATTATTTTCAAACTGGGAACGTCCCAATATTTTTATCAACACAAAATCTGGTGTAAAGATGTTAGAGATTGGTACCTCCCCCACAAAGGGTCAACATTTTAGAAAAATTATAATTCTCATAATTCGTGAAATAAGCATCCGATACTCTTCAAATTTCACACACCTTAATATTTTTATTAACAGAAAATGCGTCGCTAAAATGGAATATATCGGACAACTCCTTCTGGCACCTCTACCACAAAGGGGTTAACATTTTGAATAACGATAAATCTTATAAATCCCGAAATGAGCACCCGATTCTTTCTAAACTTCACGCATTCCAATACTTCTACTAAAACAAGACCTGCTGTGAACATGGGAGTTATTGACCCACCCCTACTGGTAATTCCCCCACAAAGTTATGATCCTTTGTTAATACTTATATTTCTTATTACTTGTGGAAAAAATTAGCGATTTTTTTTTAAACTCGGTATATCAGAATATCTCTCTCATTCGCACATCCCAATATTTTTTTTATCAGTATTAGATACTGGGTTAACAAATTTTTGTTGTCATAGAAGTTATTTTTAAGATAACTTCTGGGGAGAATATCCCAGACAAATAACAGGGGAACTAATGAGGATTGGTGGCTCTTTCCTAAACCTAGGTATTACCTGCCTTACCCCCCTTACCATCGTTCTCCACTAATAAACAATCTTTGTTTCTATAAAAACAACAAATAAAGGGATTAAGCCTGACCATTTTGCAACAAGAAAATACCATGGTATCCCGAACAACCAAGCCAACACTGTTCTAAGTGTGAAAATTCATTACATTTCTTCTCGAAAAAAAATTGAACAGTCCACAAATGTCCTTGAAAACTTTCAGTTTTTTTCTCAACAATTTCGTTTTTTCAAAATGTCCAAAATTGGGAAAATATTATTAAAAAATCCCCGACTATCCTTGCAAATATTCTTTTGAAAATTTTTGAATATCCTTATTAAATTCTTAAAGTCCACGTCCTGTTCTTAAAAAATCCTTGTTTACCATGGAGTGGTTTTTTCTTGAAAATTGAAAACTCCACAAATATCATTGAAAAGATGCAGTTTTTTTCTCAACAATTTTTTTTCAAAATCTCCAAAATTTGGAAAATATTATCAACAAATCCCTGACTATCCGTGCAAATATCTTTTGAAAATTCTCGAATATCCTTAAAAAATCCCTTAAAGTCCACGTCCTGTTCTTAGAAAATCCTGGTTTACCATGGACCAATTTTCATAAAAATTTGCAAGAGCCATTAAATTTCTAAAACAAGTCTATGGATTTTAATTTTCAATTTGAACAAATTTTAATTTTCAATTGTTTTTATCTTTCATATTTTTCTTAACCTTTTTTCCATTTCCCATACTGCCATGGGTTAATTACCTTCATATTTTCTCATAACAGCCCATTCACCATGTGAACATGAAACTTACACGTTTGTTGGAAAACATTTCCTCTTGAGAGCTAAATAAATTCTCAAAATGAGGGCGAATTCACTTTTGCCACATTTCATCGGGAATTAGGGTTACAGTCGAATTTAAGAAAACATTCTTGCAAAGATTTATTTGAAAATATAAGGATATTTTACACTGGGAAACAATAACATAAATCCTTAGCTGGCATTGATATCCACTTTCCTCTACAAGCATTCATACCTATTTACATATGTACTCGTATGTATGTCCAACTCATTTCTGCACTCTCCCCCTTTTCCTTGCAAATGACTTCATGATTTCAACTCGGAACATTAAAATATCAAAAATCATCAATTTCATGGAAAAAAAGTCATTTCTGGGTAAATATTTGATGCCACTGGAAACGAGGGGGATCAAAATAACAAAAAAAGAAAAGTTATCAACCATTCCGCAAAGCGTATCGAACAAACAAACTCATAACCAAATGCACATCCCTCTCAAGTAACCACGAACGTCCTCATTCACCATCATCACCATCGAATGGACCAAATGGGACAATGCTGACAATAACCCTTATTTTCCTCGTCTTTTTTTCTCGTTTTTTTTTTTTACTTGTTTTAACAACTAATGCAGTTATAATGTCTGTCCCAAACCGAGCTGCCTGCCCCCGAACAGCCGGCAGCCGGATCTGCTACTCGTCGTCTAAATGTGTGGGACTGCTTTTAGGCAAAAATGCAAAAAATATGAAGCAATGAAATAAATAATCAAAGACAAGGAGAGGGGGGTGCACACTGGATGTATGTGTGTGTGTTTGTGCAATTTCAATATCAATAACAATTTCAAGTATTAGAAGCGGGCGAGGGGGAGGTGGTGGAACAGAAAAAATTATTATGCAGCAACTGCTGCAGTAACGTCATACAGCTTCAGTTTCAAACATCTGCATCAGCAGCAGCAGTAGCAACCTCGGCCATTCCATGGTGTGTGTCTGTGTGTCTATGTGTTTGTTATATG
Organism: Musca domestica; assembly: GCF_030504385.1. Classification (NCBI taxonomy): domain Eukaryota; kingdom Metazoa; phylum Arthropoda; class Insecta; order Diptera; family Muscidae; genus Musca; species Musca domestica. Next base: position 12,534,324 of record NW_026712409.1, read on the forward strand.
TCACCATTAAGTAAGGAAATGCATTTTCAAGAGGTCCTCTTTTTTGCCCGGTTCTGTTTTTTTCGGATTTTAATAAAAATCCATGAAAGTGTTAGTTGCAAGAATGTTATATATGTGCTGCAATAGGAGGTGGAGTTGGAGGTGGGGGTGGGAAGAGGCAACTGGAACTTCAAATTCTTTTGATGGCCTGAGGGGGTCCACTTTTTTCTGTTGTTGTTCGTTGTGTGGAAGTGTGACTGTAGATAAGTATGTCTGCATATGTAGGGATGCTTAAACACAAAGTAGAAGCAGAAGAAGAACGACAACAACAAATGAAGTGTCCTGGCTTAAGTTCGAGGCGAACGAACAGGCCCAAAATAGCATTAGATGGTGTTACACCATTTCCAATTATGATATTTTTTTAAAATCAGATTGTCAAACACTGCATGATGTCATGAAAAATTACTCTCATGAAATCCATGATTGTCCTGGAGAAAAACATTGAAGAAAATGTTTTTCAAAAAATTGTCAACAATTGACATTTAAAAAAAAAATGTTTTTAAAGTTTTTACCACAATACTCTTGGAAAATATGGGTCCTAAGAAGTCGACGATTATCCGAATTTTTATTTATTTATTTTTTTGAAAATCTGCGATTATTTTTTATTAAAATTCATGATTATATAATTATAATTAATTATATTTATATGATTTAATTATATAATTAAAAAATATATAATTAAAAGCCAGTTAAATAGTATCATTCGGTTTTGCCGACAGATGTATACCCTCAGCCTTGAGTTTTGATTATTGAAACTCATGACTCTTTATGGGGAAGGTTCCGAAACAGTTGGCAAATATTATCCAATTCGTATCTGACCTAAGTCTGACATAAATATTACAACGTGCCATATTTAGCCTATACTGTCTACCTCCTTCTGTCTATGAGATATGTGCAAATTTTTAGAAAATGTGGAAATATGCGTGAGATTCCAGACCTAAATATTCCACTTCGTCTAATACAGATAAAAATATTGATATGGGCAAAATTACAAGAAAATCGAACATTTATATCCAATTTTATGCCAAATTATAATTTCCCAAAAATTCCATATTCACCTCAGATTTCTGGATTAGAGAAATATTTAGATATAGCTAGGTGTAAAGAATCGCTGACTTGTTTCGCAAGTTATGACAGATACAGGGTTGCCCACCTTTGGGTCCATTCCAATCGACGAGGCTTGTCCGCAGGCAACATTCTTTGCGTCAATTGAATTTTGTACGGGAACAAATGCAAATCAATGCGAACAATCCGTTGTAAAGGGGACCGAGCCATGCCCAACTGCTGAGAACGGCATTTTTGGGATGTTCTTGGGGACCTCTCAACACTGTCTCGTACGGCAGTGATAATCTCGGCCGATCGCCTTGGTCGCCTTTTATATGGCCTCTTCGGATTAGAAAGAGCCTTACCAGTCGAAAATTTTTCGTATAAACGCTTAATGGTGTTCTTAGAAGGCGCACTTCTCACATTTTTTAATGTTTTAAAAGCACGTTGAGTTTTCAAAATTGACTTCTTCTGTTGAATGCAAATTTCAGAGCGCTCGCGTGGCGTGTATTGGTTCATGGTAAAAATTTGCTTGGACTGACGCTTCAAACGCGGTATGTCATTAAGCGATGTGACATCTCTGTCAAAAGTTATGGCGTTGCCAGATGGGTCCGTCGAATATGGGCAACCCTGTATAAGTAGTAGAAATTGTGACCCTATGTTGGTGAGGCACCAAAAGGGGTTCGCAGATATATATCATCTTTACAACAGATCTTGTGTTAGCAAAAATATTGGCGTATCTGAAATTTTAAGAGAGTTGGATGCTTTGGATTTCGCTTTCTTTGAGCGTTTTGTTTTTCAAAAATCTTGAACCCTATGTGGGGGAGGTATCACAAGAATTGGTCTGATCTGTACCATCTTTATAACAGATCTTGTGTTGATGGAAATATTGAGATGCGCCAAGTCTGAATGGAATCGGATGTCTCCTCGCTCTTAATGTATATTTAAAATTTTGACCCCTTGTGGGAGAGATACCAGCAGAAATGGACCGATATATCCCATCTTCACACCAGACCTTAGGCTAATAAAAGTATTGTGATGTGTGTAATTTGAAGAGATCCGGATGCTTATTTCCGATTTCATGTTCGTTTTTGTTATTCAAAACTTTGAACCTATGTGGAGGAGGTATCAGAAGGAATGGTCCGATTTCTACTATTCTTTTCTATTCTTTCTATTTTTAAAAGATCTCGTGTTGATGGAAATATTGAGATCTGCCAAGTCTGACAACTAGACGTTAATATCGCGTTTTATGAGCTTTATGAGCTTCAATTTTGACCCTATGTGGGGGAGGTACCAGAAGGAGTGGACCGATATATTACATCTTCACAGCATATCTTGTTTAAGTATAAATAATTATTTCGGACTTTATAATCGATTTGATAATTCAAATCTTTGGCCCTTTGTGGGGGAGGTACCAGAAGGAATGGTCCGATCTCTAGAATTTTTATAACAGATCTTGTGTTGATAGAAATATTGAGATGTAGCAAGTCTGAATGGAATCGGATATTAATTTCGCGTTTTATGAGCTCCATGGGTATTCAAAATTTTGAACCTTTGTGGGGGAGGTAACAGAAGGAGAGGACCGATATATCCCCCCTTCATAACAGATCCTGTGTTAGTAGAAATAATGGAATGTGCGACATATAAAGAGTATCTGATACTTATTTCGGAATTTCATTAACGTTTTGGTTATTCAAAACTTTGACCGTATATGGGGAAGGTACAAGAGAGAATGGTCCGATCTCTTCCTAATTTTATAGCAGATCTTGTGTTTATGGAAATATTTAGATGTACCAAGTCCGAATGGAATCGGTTGTTAATTTGGCGTTTTATGAGCTTAATGGATATTCAAAATTTTGACCTTTTGTGTGGGAGGTACATGAAGTAGTGGACCCATGCATTCTATCTTAACACCTGACCATGGGTTAATAAAAATTATTGGGATGTGTGAAATTTGAAGACAATTGGACTCTTACACCTCATTTTATAAGAATTATAGTTATTCCAAATTTTGACCCTTTGTGGTGGAGGTACTTGATCGAGTGGACCGATATTGTCCATTTTCGCAACTGGCCTAGCACTAGTGAAAATATTAGGATTTGCAAAGTTTAAGCATAATCGGATTATCGTTTCTCTCTCTGTGCAGAAAATGTATTTTTTTAAATTTCGTCCTTTTGTTGGGGGAGGAACCAGAAGGAATAGACCGATATATTCCATTGAAACACCAGGCCTTGGGTTAATAAAAATATTGTGATGTGTGAAATTTGAAGACAATTAGAATCTCATATCTCATTTTATAAGAGTTGTAATTATTCAAAATTTTGACCCTTTGTGGGGGGAGTACTTGATGTAGTTGACCGATATTGTCCTTTTTCGCACCTGACCTAGAACTGACGCAAATATTAGGATTTGCAAAATCGAATTATCCTTTCTCTTTCTCTTTCTTCTATAGAAAATTCACTATTGTCCTTAAAACATATATTCTCTGGAGAATTCTCACTTATCCTTAAAAATTTACGAAAACACTTGGATTATCCTCGTAAAAGTATTCTTATGAGTCATCTTTCAGAAAAATGTCCTAAGAAAATGCATGATCATATTTGCAATAATATTTATTTATTTATTTATTATTATTTTTTTTTTTTTTTGAAAATCCCTGATTATACTGGTAACTTTTCGCACGCAACCCTGAGAATCCTTGATCTATATAATTTATGCAAATATATACTTGGGAAATGGTGTAATTATTTTCTTTATTTTCTCAATATATACTGATTTTTAGATATTCATGTTGTTGTTGTTGCTCGTGATATTTTTAAGTGTTTTAATGGATTTCTTTAGCGCTTAATGTCTTTTGGTCTGCATTTTCCAATTCCGTTTTTTTTTTTCTTTGCCTGTTCTTTTCCAGCCTGCTAACGCACGCTGCTGCTGTCACAGCCCTAAAAGGGTTCAATGAAAGCGTAAAAGCGAAACACCAGCAGTGCCGTGTGACAAAACAAAAAAGAGAAAATGGCTTTGATGAAGATCTCTGTGTGAATGGATGTGGAAAACTAGTAATGAACTCTAAATATAAAGTTCAAAATGAAGGCAGGGATAATATTAGGTGAGCTAAGGTAGTGGTTGTATTTGAGCCTGAATTAACAATGTCGACTAACATTAAATAAAAAATACTTTTTAGAACACTACAACCACTGAAAAACATCTCATATTCAGGCAGACCATTGGAATTCAATAAGTTTATGTGTTATTTATTGAAACCCCTCAGCTTTCCAATTACTTGAAGTCATGGTGGTGAGGTGTATAAAGTCGATTCATTGGGAAAGTCGATTAACATTATTTTAATTTTTTCACCACAGATTTTATACTGCACGCCTGAAAGTATGCTCCAAATAATATATTTTTAATAGAAGGAACTACCTTCAGCATTTTAATTCAGTCCCACAGTTTATATTTACACACAGAATATATATTTCCTAGATCACCATAAAATTCTAGTCCGATTTCGGTCCGATAATTTCTTTGAACGTTGAAAACAAGTTATGAAGAGGATTTTTTATTTAATCCGTTTGCACTGAGTCTGGAGTATGATTTGAAACGGAAATTGGAATATCGGCCAATATTAGGGTATAGCTTCCTTTAGCTTTTCGGTTGCATTTTTCATCCCAATTAGCAATAGAAAATATGCAATTCAGATCGGCTTTTGTGCCAGCTTAAACGACTTTTATGCCTAATTTACATGAGAGTTAAAGATAGTCTTAAATGAGATAAAAATAAAAATAGCCATCATAGATGACCTTAAGTTCGTCAACATAGAATTAGGGTCACCATAGAAGACCATAAGGTCGTCACCATAGAATACCTTAAGGTTGTTTGGCATAAAAGACCTTAAGGTCGTCTGGCATAGAAGACCTTAAGGTCGTTTGGCATAGAAGACCTTAGGGTCGTCTGACTAGAACCTTAAGGTCGTTTGGCTAGAAAACCTTAAGGTCGTCTGGCTAGAAGACCTTAATATCGTCTGGCTAGAAAATCTTAAGGTCGTCTTCATAGACAGAAGACCTTAAGGGATTCTTAATAGATAGAAGACCTTAAAGTCGTCTTCATAGGTAAAATAGACCTCTTTTACTCTTTTACAGAAGGTCCTTTGAAATTTGTTTCGTAAATAGCGTGAAGTCTTGAAGGTCTTCTCACAGAAGGTCAGAAGGTCTTCTCATAGATACCCAGAAGGTCTTCTCATAGAAGGCCAGAAGTTCTTCTCACAGAAGCCCAGAAAGATTTCTCGTAAAAGAGCAGAAGATCTTCTCATATAAAAGCAGAAGGTCTTCTCACAGAAGACCAGAAGGTCTTCTCACAGAAGAGAAGAAGGTCTACTCACAGAAGAGCAGAAAGTCTTCTCACAGAAGGCCAGGAAGTCTTCTCATAAAAGGCCTTCTCATAGAATGCCAGAAGGTCTTCTCAAAGAAGTCTAGAAGGTCTTCTCATCGAAGACCAGAAGGCCTTCTCACAGAAGACCAGAAGGTCTTCTCACAAAAGTTCAGAAGGTCTTCTCACAGAAGACCAGAAGGTCTTCTCTTCAAAGGGCAGAAGGTCTTGTCATAGAAAAGCAAAAGGTCTTCTCATAGAAGAGCAGAAGGTCTTCTCATAGGAGGCCAAAAGGTCCTATCGCAGAAGGCCAGCTGAAGGTCTTCTCATAGAAGGACAGCAGAAGGTCTTCTCATAGAAGGACAGCAGAAGGTCTTCTCAAAGAAGACCAGAAGGTCTTATCATAGAAGAAGACCATAATGTCTTCTCACAGAAGACCAAAATGCCTGCTCACAGAAGACCAGAAGGTCTGCTCACAGAATACCAGAAGGTTTTCTCACAGAAGACCAGAAGGTCATCTCACAGAAGACCAGAATGTCATCTCACAGAAGACCAGAAGGTCTTGTCATAGAGAAGTAGAAGGTCTTGTCATAGAAAAGCAAAAGGTCTGCTCCCAGAAGAGCAGACGGTTTTTTTCATAGAAGAGCTAAAGGTCTCCTCATCGAAGACCAGAAGGTCTTCTCATCTTCTCAAGAGCTAAAGGTCTTCTCATGGTCTGCTCATAGAAGAGCTAAGGGTCTTCTATTAAAGTCGTCGTCATAGATAGAAGTCGTCTTCATAGGTAGACTATACCTCTTTTACATATATATGAAGAAGGTCTTTTCATGTTTGTTTCATAAATAGCCTAACGGTTACATATCTTCTGTGTATAAGAGAGGAACATTTTCGCAGGTTGTGATGTGTTCATATGTATGTAATATGATGTAATATTTCAAAATTTCCCATTTTTGGCACATATTTCTTACATCGTCATTATTATCAAAATCATCTCCCCACATTTCCTTATGGGATTAATATTTTCCTAAATTATTTTAATTAAAGTTTTTCTTTCCTCCTTCGAAAATAATCACCGTAAATGAACACATTTAGGCCTACATTTTGAAAACTAAGTTGAAAAGTTTGTTAATTAATGTTAAATTTACTACCGAAAATCTTAAATTGTTTGGGGAATACCAAAATAATCCTGCCTGCCTTCCAACAAATCACACCTTCTGCCAAGGCAGCCAAGTTAATGTCAATGAGTTTTACGAAATACTCATAAATAATAAACACACCAATTACGTAGTTAATGTTGTGGAAGTGGTGGAGAGAGGAGAGTGAGGGGAGAGGCCATAAACGCAGCTCTCGTTGTAGTGAACAACCGTTGCCTGGCACTACCAAAAAGGCCAGCAATGTCACCAGCAACATCAATGCCAATACCTTGACACGTTACTCCTTCATTCGTTGGTCTGTTCACTCAGTATACCACTCCCCCCCTCCTCCTCTTTCTCTCCCCTCCTCTCCAACCCCTTTAGTCAATAATGACGAAATCATTATTCGAAGTAATTGCAATCATATTTCGAATTTATTTCGAAATAAGCAGCTGTTGTTTGCCAACCTTTTGGCTGCATTACTTTTTAATGACCATAATTTATGTGAGAACGATTTTCAAGTGACGCGTCATTGGTTGGAGAGGTGCTATTTTCACCCAGGAGGTGTAAAGTGCGATATAAAAGTAGATGTTGTTTTTGCTTTTCGGCGTTTGCCTTAAAAGAAAAATAACCAAAAACCCATTATTTTCGCCTTAGGTGGGAAAGAAAAGTTGACAAAAATAATTAACCGGAAATAAACTCTTTGACGGAACAGGATATTATTTCAGTGCCAATAGGCATTCAATTTTTTTGTGGCTGTCATTAAAAATCAATTAAATTAAGGTATAATTTAAATCTGAGGCATTAAATTTTTAAAAAAAAAACAAACTTCTATCATTATTTGTCTGAGTACGTCCAAATTTGTATTTTTTATGGGAAACTCCCACGCCATTTCTTTTCATAAGGGTTTCATTATTTGGCCCATTTTTTTGGTTATAATTTCAACTTCTCTCTTCAAGAATTTTCCAAATTTGAATTTTTATATATTCCTCAAAAACTTCGTTGAATTTTTTTTTTGTTTTCATTTTAATGACATTTTTCCTAGAATATCGTGATTAAGAGTCTTCAACTTATTCACAATACCTTTAAGATTTGCTGACCAAAATAAAAGAATTTTATGGAGGAGATCCTCGTAAAAATGTTGATTTTTGACTATTTTTCTAGGACTACCTGATAAAGATCATAATTCTCTTTTTGTCTCTACGGAATGATCGTCTGGTTTTTTTTTGGCAAGATTTTTTCGACTTGTATTAGAAAATCTTCTCGTCTTCTACGAGATGACTTTTTCACCACCAATCTGAAGACCTTCAGGCGTACTATGAGAAGACCTTAAAGCCCCCTCTTGCCTTTTAAGAGAAGATTTTCTTATCTTCTATGAGATTACTATCTTGTCTTCTGCTACTATTCTATTAGAAGACCTTTTGCTGATCTTCTGTGAGAAGACCTTCTGCTAATCTTCCATGTGAAGACCTTCTACTGATCTTCTATGAGAAGACCTTCCGCTGATCTTCCAAGAGAAGACCTTCTGCTGATCTTCTATGAGAAGACCTTCTGCTGATCTTCTATGAGAAGACCTTCTGCTGCTCTTCTATGAGATGACCTTCTGCTGCTCTTCTATGAGAAGACCTTCTGGCCTTCTAAGAGAAGACCTTCTTGCCTTCGATGAGAAGATCTTCTGGGCTTTTATGAGAAGACCTTCTGGGCTTTTATGAGAAAACCTTGTGGCCTTCCAAGAGAAGACCTTCTGGCCTTCTATGTGAAAACCTTCTGACCTTCTGTGAAAAGACCTTCTTCTGCTCTTCCATAAGAAGACCTTCTTCTGATGTTCTATGAGAAGACCTTCCAGCCTTCTGTGAGAAGACCTTCTAGCCTTCTGTGAGAAGACCTTCCAGCCTTCTGTGAGAAGACCTTCTAGTCTTTTGTGAGAAGTCCTTCCAGTCTTCTATGAGAAAACCTTCCAGTCCTCTGTGAGAAGACCTTCTAGTCTTCTGTGAGAAGACCTTCCAGTCTTCTGTAGAAGACCTTCAAGTCTTCTATGAGAAGACCTTCTGGACTTCTATGAGAAGACCTTCTGGCCTTCTATGAGAAGATCTTCTTGCCTTCTATGAAAAGATCTTCTGGCCTTTTATGAGAAGACCAGGTCTTCTACAGAAGACTGGAAGGTTTTCTACAGAAGGCCACCTGGCCTTCTATCAGAAGACCTTCTGTTCTTCTGTGAGAAGACTTTAGGCATTTTATAAAAATAATTAGTTTTTCTATGAAAATATTATCAGACTTTCAAGGAGAAGACTTTCCGAAAGCCCTTCCGGTCTTCGATAAGAAGATCTCTCTGTCTCCTATGAGAAGACCACCAGGTCTTCTGTGAGAAGACCTTTAGGACTTCTATGGGAAAACCTCCATAGAACCTGTTTAAAAGTGGAAGGTATACGGGGTGAGATAAAAAAACTGCAACAGAGTCAAACGCCATAATTTTTACATTTTTCTTAAAATTTTATTGAATGGAAGCAAAAAATGTTCGAAATAACATCAAATTGTAGAATAAGTTTAGATTAGTTCGAATTGGTCACCTTTGGCACGAATTATGACCTTCGAACGGCCAATGAACCGGTCACACGCTGCCCGAATGTTGCTCTGCGGTATTTCGGCCAATTCCCGGCGAAGCGCTTGCTTGGGGTGATCGACACTTTGGAATGTTTTAGTGCCAACCTTGCTTTCCAAAATACTCCAGACACAATAGTTTAACGGATTTGTATCCGGAGATTTTGTTGGCCATTGTGCGCTGGAAATGAAACGAGGAACGTCATTTAGTAACCATTCTTGGGTGGCGCGTGCTGAGTGCGATGTTGCTGAATCCTGTTGGAATCCTAAAGGTCTGCGGCCAAAATGTTTGCGTGCCCAAGGCTTTAATACACTCTCCAGAATATTTTCGCGATAATATTCGGCATTTATTCTGATGCCACGGTCGATTAATATGAGCGGAGAGCGATCATTGGCAGTTATGGCGGCCCACACCATCACCATGGCCGGCACTTGAGTTCGGGTGGCCAACCGAAGGTGCACATTTTCAGCTGACCTCTTTGGCAAGTAAACACGATAATTATGTTTGCTGCTGGACAAGAATGTTTTCTCATCGAAGAAAACCAAATTCGGCAGTTCACCACTTTCGACCAAGCGAAGCAACTCTTGCACTTTTTGGAATTTCGATGGCTTTACCCCGAGCTCATTTTTCAATATTTGTCGAATGGAATATTGCGACGCGGGTTTCGATCAAGTCGCTTCTTTACTTTTCGAACCATTTCTGCTGATATTGCTGTTTTCTTCCGTCCACTTCCTTGACGTCGGGCTACGCTACCTGTATCACGGTAACGAGCGATGGTGCGAGACACGAAAGATTTACTCACATTTAATTGCTGGATGGAGTGCTCTAACGATAGCCACTTGTGGTTTTCCAGCCAAATATAAAGAAATCACATTATCACGCTTGAATTCCATCACGAATTTGTTTCTCTTTTTTTCTGGAAACTTCTCACCAAAATGCTTTTGTACGCTTGTAAAAAATATAATGAACTGTCCCTGGAATAATTTTAACAGCTGTCGGATGAGTGGCTTAGAAATGACAGTAGTCTGAAGTTGGTTGCAGTTTTTTTAATCTCACTCTGTATTTCTATTTATCTATCGGTTTATCAGTAAAACGACTACTACTTCGTTACCGGTATTAAAATTGCTTAAAATCTCCTCCTTTGGAAATTCACAACTCCACCTTGTATACAAATTTTAATTATTTTCCTTTTTAATTTCTTCGATTACGGACAAATTTCTTTCTACAGTTAAACAAGTATTCCGTTTTCATTAAAACAAGTGTTTTCATTAATTACCATAATTTATACTTCAATAAACCTAAACAATTTGCAATTTGGTATTCAATTTGAAACTTAAAAACACTTTTGAATAGCAAACTCCTTTTAACTTAGGCAACAATGCTTCATTCGAACAGATTTCGAACAATTCGTTCATTGATTCTGTTGTTCATTTAGTCAGTCATTCACATGAATACAAATGTTACAAAACATTCAACTTATATGAGCATTTATATTGAAATTATTATTACTGCTTCGAAATCATGGAAGTAAATTTACTGCAAAAGAAAGGGGTGAGCGGCAGGCTGAAAAGGGGTGGGAGGGGAAGAGAAAATCCATAATACAAATTTCAGCAGTTACTGCTTTTGCAGTTAATACCATTCACACACAGCGCACATAAAATAAACATTTTCATTGAGAAAGTTTCTCATTCAGCTCGGCTCGGCTCGGCTCAGCTCAAACTCAATTGAAAATAATTAAAATAGCAAATGTGTTACCGTTATGTTTTTTTTTTATTTTCCATCTTTCTCAACTTGTTAATGCTAAAATGTTATTTTAATATCCTCCTCCCCCCCCCCCCCCCCCCCCCCTTCTGTTGTTTTGGATGACTTGACTTTCCCAGGCAAATGTGTGTAAGCAATTTGTTAAACGTTTTCAATATAAATATGATTGGATGGCAAAAGGAATGCTGGAAAATTCAATGGAACCGAATAACCGATTTTCATGAACCGGTTTGAAACAATCCAAGAGATCTTCTTTCGTTTAATCTCCAGGTAATATGAAGTGAGGTATATACATAGGACTAAAGCAAACTTTTCTCATATACAGAATACCAGAAAGCTGCTATCAGAAAAAACCACCAGAGACCATTTTTCTTTAGGAAAGGTAAGAAGACCGCAAGAAAAGAATCTCTAATTAAAAACCAGAAAGAATTATTTCCCTTAACGATATTTTAAAATTCTGCTGCTCTTCTATAAGAAGACCTTCTGCTGCTCTTCTATAAGAAGACCTTCTGCTGCTCTTCTATAAGAAGACCTTCTGCTGCTCTTCTATAAGAAGACCTTCTGCTGCTCTTCTATAAGAAGACCTTCTTCTGCTCTTCTATAGGAAGACCTTCTACTGCTCTTGTATAAGAAGACATTCTACTGTTCTTCTATAGGAAGACCTTCTACTGCTCTTCTATAGGAAGACCTTCTGCTGCTCTTCTATAGGAAGACCTTCTACTGCTCTTGTATAAGAAGACATTCTACTGTTCTTCTATAGGAAGACCTTCTACTGCTCTTCTATAGGAAGACCTTCTACTGCTCTTCTATAAGAAGACCTTCTACTGCTCTTTTATAAGAAGACCTTCTGCTGCTTTTCTATAAGAAGACCTTCTGCTGCTCTTCTATAAGAAGACCTTCTGCTGCTCTTCTATAAGAAGACCTTCTGCTGCTCTTCTATAAGAACACCTTCTGCTCTTCTGTGAGAAGACCTTCTGCTGCTCTTCTATAAGAAGACCTTCTGCTGCTCTTCTATAAGAACACCTTCTGCTCTTCTGTGAGTAGACCTTCTGCTGCTCCTTCTGGTCTTTGATGAGAAGAACTTCTGGTTATAGATGAGAATACCTTCTGGCCTTGGATGGAAGACCTTCTGGTCTTCGATGAGAATCTTGAGATCCTCTGAGAAAAACTCTGTTTTTTTTGTGAAAAGACCTTCTGGTCTTCTATCACAGATGCTCCGACCTTCTATGAGAGACCCTCTGGCCTTCTATGAGAGACCCTCTGGCCTTCGATGAGAAGACCATCTAATATTCGATGAGAAGACCTTCTGGTCTTCTATATGAAGATTGTATCGTTCTCTATACGAAGACCTTCACATCTTCTATACGAAGTCCCTTGCATCTTCCATACGAAGACCTTTTCGTCTTCTATACGAAGACCTTCTGCTATTTTGTCAAATTAAATAGAAAGGAGAAAAGGAACCTGAGTTTTTTTCATAGAAGTCGAAAAAGCACAGCCAATGTTCGATTATTTCAATATATTTTGACTTCTGTTATGATTAGTCAAATTGTTGACCCTCTATAAAGTAGGTTCCGAAAAAAAAATGGGTTAATATTGTCCATTTCGTATCGGACCTAAATAAATATGACTGATTTGGACTATATTGGGTTCTTCCCTATAAAACCTAGGTGGGGGGGGGGGGTAGGTAACAGAAGAAATGGTCCGATCTCTACCATCTTTATAATAGATCTTGTGTTGATAGAAATATTGAGATACGCCAAGTCTGAATGGAATCGAAAGTTTAATTTCGCGTTCTATGAGCTTCGTGGATATTCAAAATTTTGACCCTTCGAGGGGGAGGTACCAGAAGGAGTGGACCTATATACCCCATCTTCAAAGCAGATCTTGTGTTAGTAGAAATAATGGGATCTGCGACATACGAAGAGAACCGGATGTTTATTTCAGATTTTATGGTCGTTTTGTTTATTTAAAACTTTGACCCTTTGTGGGGGAGGTACCAGAAGAAATGGTCCGATCTCTACCATCTTCATAACAGATCTTGTGTTGACGGAAATTTTGACACGCGACAAGTCTGAATGAAATCGAAAGTTTAATTTCGCGTTTTATGAGCTTCGTGGATATTTTGATCCTTTGAGGGGGAGGTACCAGAAGGAGTGGACCTATATACCCCATCTTCAAAACAGATCTTGTGTTAGTAGAAATAATGGGATCTGTGACATACGAAGAGAACCGGATACTTATTTCGGATTTTATGGTCTTTTTTTATTCAAATCTTTGACCGTTTGTGGGGGAGGTACCAGAAGGAATAATCCGATTTCTGCCATATTTATAACAGATCTTGTGTTGACGGAAATTTTGACATGCGCCAAGTCTGAATGGAATCGGATGTTAATTTTGCGTTTTATGAGCTTCGAGGATATTCAAGATTTTGACCCTTTGTTGTACAGGTACCAGAATGTGTGAACTCATCCATCTTCACAGCAGATCTTGTGTTAGTAGAAATAATGGGATCTGTGAAATTTGAAGAAAACCGGATGCTTATATCGGATTTTATAATCTTTTTGACCCTTTGTACCAGAAGAAATGGTCCGATCTCTACCTCCTTAATAACAGCTCTTATTTTGATAGAAATATTGAAATGAACCAAGTCTGAATAAAATCGCGTTTTATGAGCTTTGGGGTCTGTGAAATATGAAGAGAACCGGATGCTTATTTCGGATTTTATTATCGTTTAGGTTATTCAAAACTTTGACCCTTCGAGGGGGAGATACCTTTACCATATATTTATAACAGATCTTTTTTTAAAAGAAATATTGAGACGCACCAAGTCTGAATGGAATCGGATGTTAATTTCGCGTTTTATGAGCTTCGTGGGGGACCATATATATATCCCGTTTTCCCAGACATTGGGATAATAAAAATATTGTGATTTGTATAATTTAAGGACAATCGGACCCTTATATGTTATAAAAGTCATAATTATTTAAAATTTTGTGTGGGAGGCACTTGATGGAGTGGACCGATATTGTCCATTTTCGCACCTGACATAGCACTGATGCAAATATTAGTATTAGCAAAGTTGGAGCAAAATCGGATTATACTTTCGCTTTTTGTGCAGTAAAATATTTCTTAAAATCTTCGGCCTTTTGTAGGGAGGTACCAGAAGGAGTATAATAATATTGTACCAAGTTTGGACCAAATCGGATATTCCTTTTGAGAGTTATATTAAGCACCGGCCGTATCAAATGGAATATACCCTCTCTAGTCATATGGATGATTGTATAAAAAGACCTTCCATGAGAAGGCAACCTGGCCTTCTTTCAGAAGACCTTCATATCTTATTTGAGAAAACCTTACTCCTTTCGATTCAATTTGAAAATATCTTTGATCGAATATTTTAATATTAGGTTTCCTGTTTTTTTTATTAAATATAAAAATGAGTTTTTCAAAATAAATATGAAATATAAAATAACTAAAGAATTACTCTTCTCGTTCGTCCCTCCGCTCGCCCGCCAATTCGCGATATGAATCACATGCCTTCTGCAGTTTCGAATATTCCGGACTAAAATATTGTTCCAAAATGTTTAGATTATCATCTGCAGCATTTTTTCGATATTTCTTTTGTATACGTTTTCTCCTCTCTTTTGCCTCCATATCCTTTAATTTACTTAATTCAGATAATTTCACAAGCAATTGATTATTAAGATTACGCTCATCACCTCCATCATATAACCTCAAGAGTTGTCTAACTTCTTCAACATTTTCTCCAGCTTCAGACACATTCTCATCCTTGGTTTCCTGTGGCAATTTATTAGTACTCTTTTGAGTCTTTAATAGCTTCTTATCATTCTCACGTTTTTTGCGATAATTATTCTGCTCCTCTTGGGTTTTTAGTATACGATTGTAGAAATCTTGTAAGTCGGGTCTTAGAGGTAGACAGCTTCGTGAGTACACCTGCTGATCAATAATGTCATTCAGGGTGTTGAGAGCTTGTTTCATCAATTGTTCACTTTGTTGTATTTTTTGATCATTATCCTGGGACAAAAGGAAGAAATATGTAATTTTTAGAATTTGCTATATTCGAGGAGATACTTCTTACCTTATTTCGAATTGTATAAAAATTGGCCATTTGTGGTCTTTCAGGGAGTTTATTACGTTCCAGACTTGGCCAGAGAATTTTCAATTTGGGATGTTCACGTACCGTCCGAAAAATCTTTTGCACAATATTTGCTGATGATTTTCCAGATATCAAGTCAAGGGATGGGGGATCAATTGCAGGTGGGCTAAAAAGAGGAGAATGATCTTAATATTATTAGGTTCACAAAAAAATTTGATGAACATATGAATATAATCATGAAAACAATGGTATTTATAATTAAACGTATGGTGAACCTAGAGTGCGTATGATTAACGTCGTTACGTATACGCCATACTCCTAGGGGTATAAAGATATTATTATTATGCATTGTTTGAGTATTTTTGATAACTGGCTGCTATGGAAAATTAAAAAAAATTGCTTATAGAAATCATTTTTTTTTCTTAATTCTCTAAAGAGACCACTTACGATGCTATTGGGTATTTCTAATTTCTAAAAAATCCACACAATCTAGTATTGTCAGGACCATAATGGTGGATTATTATTTTATTTTATTTATTAAGAATACTTTTATTTATTTATTAAGAAAATTCGCTGAGAGCCTATCAGAATTTTCTCTATATACATACTTATGTAGATTTTCCTGAATAATTTCTAATGCAATTTCTAGGCAATTACGGGGGAATAATTAAGAACAAAGGTGGATTTTGGAAATATTTATCTATGAATTAACCGTGAAATCTTAGAATATTTTCTTAGAGACCTAAGGCTCTCCGTAATCGAGAATTTTTAAAAAACCACCAGGGCAATGATTTTATTGATACGAACTTTTTCGATGTACCATATTTCCTTAGGGACCATCAAGGTCCTTATGAAAGAATTTTGGACCATTTGGATTTGAATAATTTTATCAGGAGACCATCAGGATCATAATCCTAATCATAATTATATGGTGAGAGATTTCCAAAAAAAAAAGTTATTCGTGATGGAATTCAAGCGTGATAGTGTGATTTCTTTACATTTGGCTGGAAAACCACAAGTGGTGGTCGTTTCATTGGCCGTTTGAAGGCCATAATTCATGCCAAAAGTGACCAATTCGAATCAATCTAAACTTATTCTAAGATTTGATGCTCTTTCCGACATTTTTGCTTTCATTCAATAAAATTTAAAAAAAAATTAAAATTACGGCGTTTTACGTTGTTGCAGTTTTTTTTTTATCTCGCCCTGTTCTTCTAGGGATTCAAAGGCGGCTTTTAACAAAAATTCGTCAGGGATTCTATTCTAGGATTTTTAAAAATATTTTCATGGATTTAAAAGAGTTTTAAACTTGAATTTTTAGGAACATCATGAACAGGGATTTCAAAGAGGATATATTTTATTTTTATACCTTCACCCATATGGCTAGAGCTGGGATATATCACTTGATTCGGTCAAAACGTGCCTCATCAAAATCACGGTTTAGACCCTCTTGGACCAAATCGGTTTCAGGACATTTGGATTCGATCTAGCTATATACGTCTGCCCGTCTGGCCGGTGCGCACGAAAACTCTCAAAATAAATATCCGATTTGGCCTATACTTGGTACATCACAATATTATTATCATCGTATCGTTCCACTCTTCTGGTACCGAAATTTTCGAACTTTTCAAAAAAAAAAAAATATTTTATTGCACAGAAAAAGAAAGGATAATCCGATTCTGCTCCGACTTTGCAAATCCTAATATTTGTATCAGTGCGAAAATGGATCATATCGGTCCACTCCATCCAGTATCTCAACAACATTTTGAATAATGATAACTTTTATAAAATGTGATATAACAGTCCGATTGTCTTCAAATTACACACATCAAAATTTTTAATTATCCCAAGATAAGGTGTAAAGATGGGATATATCAATCCACTCCTCCCTCACAAAGAGTCAAAATTTTGAATGTACATGAAGCATATAAAAAACACGAAATTAACATCCATTTCCATTCAGACTTGGCCCATGTCGATATTTCTATCAACACAAGATCTACTCTAAAGATGGTGGGGATCGGACCATTCATTCCCCACAAGGGTCAACGTTTCAAATAACCAAACCGATCAAAAAATCCGAAATATCCTACCGGTTCTCTAATACAAACCATGCACGTCAAAACATTTATATCATATTAAATTAGGTCCAATGCGAAATGGAGGTATCGTCTGGGCTACCATCAGAGACTTTTTAAGGTAATCAACCCATTGTTTTAACATGGACATGACGCACAATATAAGTAGGTTTTTGGGCCACTAAAAGTCGATTAAAAAAATTGCTTATTATTCAAGTTTTGCCACTAAAAGTGATTGCATACATAATTTCTGATTCATTTTTGGTGGATTTTAGCTGGCCGGGATTTTTACAAAGGGGATAGTAAAGAGAATTTAATCGCCAATTTTTGGAGCATATTTTCCAGGGGATCATGATGGTGATTAATTTTAAAAATATATACTCAGAATAACAACTACACCAATGAGTATCTTTACTTTTAAGGGGATTTTTAATACCTTTTATCATTCTCGCTACTTTGAATATTATTCGGATCATTAACGGATTTTCTTTCCATACTCCTGAATGTATGCCTTCTGTGACGATCATCTGCCATAAGATCAGAGTGTAAAAGAATCGTGCCGTTTCCAAAATAAGTTTTATTTTTGGAATTCCCATGAATATGGCCCTTTATGTCAATATTCCATTTGACATCATTATGTTCATTATCAGAGAGATTAAAAGGAAACTCTGAGGTTGTTGAAGACTCCTCCCAATCTTCAGTATTATTTGAGGGTATTTCATATTCTCCCTCTGTTGTTGAATCTACTTCTAGCCAATTTTCTGTGGAAGCCACACATTCTGTTGTGGAATTTTTCCCTTTTTGCACATCACTTTCATTAGCTAATACTTCCGGTTCCGTAACATTTTCAGTTGTGATTCCCTCATCCATATCGGTATAAAATTCTGTAGCATTCTCTGAATTTGAATACTCTTCAATTTCCATTGTTGTAAAATCCACCTCGATTTCTTCCATTTCATCAGTGGGCACTGTAGTTTTGGTATTATTTTTCGGCAATGCTTTGAGAAAATCATCCAAACTGGTATAGGTCGTGCAATTCAACAGGTCATTGTGTAATTCCAAGGATATTTTATTTGGATCTTCTGTACCATTTGAATGGCTGGAATTTTCCTTGGTTATGGCATCTAACCAGGATCTTGTGTTGGGATAATGTTCATACAGATGTGTTGGCCAGTCATTATCCTTCAAATTTTTATCATATGCAATGGCATTTTTATTTTCAGACCTTGGGTGACCCACAAATGTTCTAGAGCCTTGCCTCAAAGGTTTTCTGCTACCTTGTCCTGATTTTGATTTTTTCCTGTGAGGGGCATGATGTAACCTTACTTTTCGCATGGAATTTACATTATTTTCTTCGTGATATTGTAAATTTTTATCAGCTTCGGTGGGAGATCTTATGTTTGGAGGTCCTTGGAAGTGCCTATACATTGAGTGGCCCTTATTTTTTGCAGAGGCCATGGTTTTGTTTTCAATATTAATTTTGGGATCCCTCTGTAATCTGGTGGCATAATAGTTGAAAGGGGGTCTTTCCCTTGGTTTTAAATGCGCATGAGGTTCATATTCAGCATGGGCAAGACCTTCTTCAACCTGATGGGAATCATCTAAGCTTTCGACATTGAACGGTTCAAAATTCTCATATTTGTATGAAGCTTCATAATCCTTTGACAATTGGCGTCCTGGGTGATAGATTCCGAAAAAGAAAGAGAAAACAAGAGATATAATCTTTGAGTTAAACAAGAAATATTCTGCAGGTCTTCCGTAGAAGTCGCCGAAGACTTTTCAATTTATCATCTATATAAAAAATCTTTTAGGAGCCACAAATTGGATAGAATTTCCCCCACAGCCCAGCGATCTTATAGAGGTCTTCCATAGATCGAAGGCACTCTACAAATTTCCACAGGGTGAGATGAAAAAACTGCAACCAACTTCAGACAACTGTCATTTCTAAGCCACTCGGCCGACAGCTGTCAAAATTATTCCAGAATAAATGCCGAATATTATTGCGAAAATATTCTAGAGGGTGCATTAAAACCTTGGGCACGCAAACATTTGGCCGCAGACCTTGGGTATTCCAACAGGACTCAGCGCCATCGCACTCAAGACGCGCCACCCCACAATGGTTACAAAATGAGGTTCTCGCTTCATTTCTAGCGCACAATGACCACAAAAATCTCCGGATACCAATCCGTTGGACTATTGTGTCTGGGGTATTTTGGAAAGCAAGGTTGGCACTAAAAAATACCAAAGAAAGGTTTCATTGGCCGTTTGAAGGTCATAATTCGTGCCAAAGGTAAACCATTCGAACAAATCTAAACTTATTCTAAAATTTGATGCTATTTCCGATATTTTTTCCTTTCATTCAATAAAATTTAAAAAAATGTAAAAAAAATGGCTTTTGACTTTGTTGCAGTTTTTTTTTATTTCACCCTGTGTACCCTCTCTAGCCGTATGACTGAGGGTATAAAATGGCTCATCGTTGGTAGACCTCCTACAGATCTAGCATTATTAGTAAGAGAGGCTTTCTAAATGGCATCTACGATTTTTTTACATATGGAATATTTAAAGACAGAAGACCCCAGAAGGCTATGCACAGAAGGCTTTTAAAAAGTGAATTTAAGATAAAGGGACTTTACAAATTCTTCTATAGGCTCGTCACAGGTCCTTCACAGACACGAGATCTTCTTTACATCTTCTCTACAGACAAAGTACCTTTAAAAACTCGGTAATAGATATGGGATATGTTATTGACTTAAGACCACAGAAGAATTTTTAAAGCTCATCTATGGACAGACGACCGTTCCCAGACCAAGAGACCATTAACGGCCTTTCTATGTATAGTTGGAAGACTTTTTATAGATTCTATAGGCAGACAATTTTTAAAACTCTTATACTGCCAGATTATATTTACAACGTTTTCTTTGACCAAAAGTCCTTTAAATGTTCCTCTGCAGACATAATATCTTTAAAATCTCTTCTATAGACAAAAAGCATTTAAAATTCTACTGTGGCTAGATGGATGGATAGAAGAAGCCCTTTAATACTTTTCTAATGGCAGAAGACATTTACTCTTTCCTATATGCGGAAGATCTCTAATAGTCCTTATTTTTCAAAAGCCTTCAAAGGCTTTATTACTTTAGACAGAAGACATTAAGAGCTTTTTCATCAATAGAAGACCTTTTCTCTCTCTCTTTAAATTTTAAAGTTCCTCAATACTCAGAAGGTCTTCGAAAGCTCTTCGATGAAACCTTATTTCACAGAAGCCTTTAAAAGCTCTACTAAAGACCTCCTAAACCCTCTACCTTAGACAGAAGACATTAAGAGCTTTTTCAACAACAGAGGACCTTTCTCTCTCTCTCTCTCTCTCTCTCTCTCTTTACAATTTGAAAGCTCCTCAATGGCCAGAAGGTCTTCAAAAACTCTTCGATGAAGCCTTATTTCACGGAAGCCTTCAAAAGCTCTTCTAAAGACCTCCTAAAACCGCTACATTAGACAGAAGATATAAAGAGCTTTTTCAACAACAGAGGACCTTTGTCTCTCTCTCTCTCTCTTTACAATTTGAAAGCTCCTCAATGACCAGAAGGTCTTCAAAAGCTCTTCGATAAAAAATACCTTCAAAAGCTCCCTTGTTGACGAACACTTTAAAAGACTCTTTTATAGACAGATTTCTATACACAAAAGAGGGGCCCTTAAAAAGCTTTTCTATTGACAGAATAACTTTAAAAGCTCTTCTAAAGACAAAGACATTCAAAAGATCTTCTATAGACATACGACCTGCATGAACGTTTTCAATAAACGAAACCTGTTAAAAGCTCTTCTATAGACCTTTAAAAGTTTCTTATAGACACATTGCTTTAAAAGCTCTCTATGCTCTTCTATGGAGGCCACTACAGGCAGAAAGGCTTTCAACTTCGTTGAAAGACCCTTCATAAAAGTCTAAATGAAGACAGGACATTTTTGAAAGCACTTTTACAGATAAACTAAAGAAGATCCTTAAAAGCTTTTCTGATGACATAAGACCTTCAAAAGCTGTCTAATGAAAGACTCTTCTGTAGACATATTGCTTTTACAACTTCTTTCGTAGACCTTAATTCTTTAAATGTCCTTCTGTAGACAGACATGGAAAAGCACTTCTTAGAACAGAATAACTTGAAACCCTCTTCTATGGTGAGAGTTCCTTTAAAAGCTTCTCTATAGAGGGAAAAAATTGTTTTTCTATGGAAGATACTTTTATAATATTCATTTTAATTACCTTCTTTCTCCAATTCCGACACTTCGTCCAGTACATATTCTCCCACCTTCTTCACATGCCCTTTGCCTATTGATCTCTTTCTACGAATGTGAGTCCATTTATCCACAACATCCACGGGATTCCAATCCATATTATCCGCCTCCACCCTAAAGTTCTCTAAATTTTCATCACGAACCTCTTGTTCATTATACTTTCCCTTGTTCCTCAACATATCCTCCTCTTCTGTGGACTTTAACAAATTATCAATTTTCAGCTCCCTTAGATTCTCGCTTAGCGAATAACTGGGCAATGAAGGACCATATCCTTTTTGCATTAATCGTCTGCTGGTTTTCAATTTAATTTCATCCATGGCATTGAAATTTGGTGATGATGACGATCTTTTAGCTGCCCTCCAAGGCCATCGCCAAAAACTGTTGGTGCTGTTGGTGCCCGATTCAGCTGCTTCTTGTTCAATTTTGGATAATTTGTAGTTGGCCTCATCGGACAAATTATTTGGTTTTAATTGTAACTCATCATTGAGGGATGAGTAGAGGTTTCCATTTGAAAAATCCTCCAAGGGATAATCTCCGTTAATTTGATCAGAATTGAGATTATTGAGAGACTTTGAGTAGTTTTCGTTGAGGGAGAATCTAAGACGACTTGGCTTTAACTCTTCACTTAAATCCTTTGGATTTTTGGAATTTTCCAAGGCATCATCAAAAGCATCCCCATGTCCTGTGGCAGTGGTTTGAAATCCCATTTGGTCATGTGAGTTATATTTCACTTCCTCAAAATTGGAATGTTTGTACATATTGTCTGCCCTTGTTTCCCGATCGTTTCTATGGGTATTCATATGTCTTCTTACATGATGTTCATGGGACTTTTGCCCTTGCTCACCAACTTTATGCAGAATTTTGTTATTTATTTTTCTACTTCTGTTTTTTGTTGCCATTTTGTGTGACGCGTGGCTTCCCCCATTCGGCTGCTTAAATTTGAGCGAATGTTTGTGGGATATATCTTCCAAACTCACATCCTTACTGTAATTTGGGACTCTGCAGTCCATTATATGGTGACTTATAGCCCTTCCACCATATTCTACATTTTTTCCATTTCTTTGCTCATTTTTGTGGCCATAGATCTTCATTCCTCTACTATCTTTGATTACCGCTGACTTATTTTCACTTTGAGGACTCGGAATCTTTTGATGTCTATTTTTGATATTCTCTCTGGAGGAATTATTAGAATAATCATCACCCCCTCCTTGGAGATATTCCCGATTTTTCGTAGGGTATTCTTTTTTTGTCTCCACATTTTTATTTGCCTTTTTCGACTGGTTTATTCCGCGAATTTCCTTGATAGCCCCATTCTCGTTGTCTAAATCCATTTGGAAATTTCTCAACAGTTCCTCCACAGTTTTTCGACGTTGTCTCAAAATATGGTTCATATTGCTACTTGCAGGAACATTCCAATCCCCATACTCTTTCGATTTCCTTTTAGAACATTCACAATCTCGGCATTGGCAATCTGACTGCAAAAGCTCGCATCCTATGGGTATTATCATCACTGAGAAAATTGCTAACACATTTAGTTGGAAGAAATACATTGATATCAAAATATTTGTAGGAGAATTTTTTGGAAAAATATATTTAGTTTTGAAAAGAAAAATGTCCAGACAATAGGGTTGACAAATTAAATCAGAGAAAAATTTTGGAGACTATATTTTGTCATGGAAGTACAGTGGGGAAAAAAGTATCAAAAATTTTCCATATATATCCAAAATATTAAAAAAGACATTTGTGAAGTATTTTATTGGCCTTCTAGGTTTATACCGGTCTCAAGAGACCATCTGTAGGTATGAAACTTTTCAAAAGTCTCATACAAGTAGATAGGACAGCTCGAAGCTCTTCTAAAACTGACGAACTTTGGAAACACTCTTGGAAACACGGGGGAGTACAAAATGTTTTCTATAAATCTCCAAAAAATTACAAAGAACTTTGAGAAATTTTTTATAGAGTATGAAATCTTAAAAGGAGGCTTCTCTAGATATGAGTTTGGTACAAAAAGATAGACAACCGCTCAAAACCCTTCTAAAGACAGACTACCTTTTAAATCCCTTTTACAGCAAAAGTGGGCCCACCGAGGACCTCCTAGGGATCTTCCAGGGATCTTCACAAAGTTGACTTTAAAAGCTATTCTGTAGCTAGAACACATTTAAAAGGCAGATCTCCTGTAGGCCTTTGAAATCACATTCACATAATTTTTTTACATTTTTTTTTAAATTTTATTGATTGAAAACAAAAAATGTCGGAAATAGCATCAAATTTTAGAATTAGTTTAGATTTGTTCGAATTGGTCAGCTTTGGCACGAATTATGGCCTTCAAACGGCCAATGGAACCGTCACATGCTGCCCGAATGTTGCTCTGCCGCATTTTGGACCATTCCTGGCAAAGAGCTTGCTTGAGGTGATCGACACTTTGGTATTAGTGCCAACCTTGCTTTAAAAATACTCCAGACACAATAGTCCAACGGATTGGTATCCGGAGATTTTTGTGGTCATTGTGAGCTGGAAATGAAGCGAGTAACCTCATTTTGTAAGCATTCTTGGGTGGCACGTGCTAAGTGCGACATTTTCTCCAAGGTCTGCGGCCAAAATGTTTGCGTGCCCAAGACTTTAATACATCCTTCAGAATATTTTCGCAATAATATTCGGTATTTATTCTGATGCCACTGTCGATTAATACGAGCGGAGAGCGACCATCGGCTGTTATGGCGGCCCACATCACCACGATGGCCGGCTTGAGGCTTGAGTTCTGGTGACCAACCGAAGGTGCACATTTTCAGCTGACCTCTTTGGTAAGTTTACAAACTGCTGTATAACGAATGTTTTCTCATCGGAGAAAACCAAATTCGGCAGTTCACCAATTTCGGCCAAGCGAAGCAACTCTTTAGCTCTTTTGAGTCTATTTTCTTTCTGTTGCGGTGTAAGCTCTTGCACTTTTTTGAATTTCAATGTCTTCACCCCGAGCTCATTTTTCAATATTTGCCGAATGGAATGTTGCGATATGTTCATCTCACAAGCCATTTATCGGCAACTACGACGCCGGTTTCGTACAAGTCGCTTCTTTACTTTTCGAACCATTTCTGCTGATGTTGCTGTTTTCATCCGTCCACTTCCTTGACGTCGGGATACGTTACCATTTGAATGCTGAAGTGCTCTAACGATAGCCAGTTGTGGTTTTCCAGCCAAATGTAAAGAAATCTCACTATCACGCTTGAATTCCATCACGAATATAAAAGGCCTCAAAAGCTCTTCTATAAAAAAATACCCTCAAAAGCGCTCTTGTTGAGAAAAATTTTTAAAACTGCCATACAGACCCTAAAATTCTTCCCTTAGTAGACAATTTTTTAAATTCTCTATGTTCGGAAATTTTTAAGTGTACAGGGTTGTCCATATTCTACGGACCCATCTGGCAACGCCATAACTTTTGACAGAGATGTCACATCGCTTAATGACATACCGCGTTTGAAGCGTCAGTCCAAGCAGATTTTTACCATGAAACAATACACGCCACGCGAGCGCTCTGAAATTTGCATTCAACAGAAGAAGTCAATTTTGAAAACTCAACGTGCTTTTAAAACATTAAAAAATGTGAGAAGTGCGCCTTCTAAGAACACCATTACGCGTTTATACGAAAAATTTTCGACTGGTAAGGCTCTTTCTAATCCGAAGAAGCCATATAAAAGTCGACCAACGCGATCGGCCGAGAATATCGCTGCCGTACGAGCCAGTGTTGAGAGGTCCCCAAGAACATCTCAAAAACGCCGTTCTCAGCAGTTGGGCATGGCTCGGTCCACTTTACAACGGCTTTTTAAAACTTCTCGAGCTACAGAGCACTTTTTAAACTTCTTATATAGGTAGCAGGTTTTTAGACCCGCAGGGGGTAGTAATAGTAGCTCCTTTTAGTTTCAGAAATATTCAAGGGTCTTCTGTAGGCAGTAGACTTGCCACTGCTTCTCTTGGTTTTCTATAGCCAAAATACATTCTACGATCCCCCTTTAAATATCACTTAGTTTAGAAGACAATGACGAAAGAGCAAAGTCTATTGAATTTTTTTCTTTGAATTAAAACATCTTTATTTCCAAACCTCCTTGTGGTTACTTTCATTGATATCCAAAGAGTCATTTATTACACGAATCCAAATTGAATTACTCCCCAAGTGCTTTGTCTTTTCAAATCGAAGAAAATTAAATTCGAAACTTTTTGTTCCAAAGATATTACAAACTCTCTAACTTAATAATGAAATCAACCAAAATCAGACACAATAACTCGTATGAGCTCAAAAAGTTAACGCCTAATAGAATTGAAAACTAAGGAGCATCATAACAAAAGTTTTCCACAAACCCAAAGAGTAACTCTTTTCGTAACTTTGGCGTTTAAAAACTAAAAAATAAATGAAGCTGTTCTTTGTTTGTTCATTTACCCGAGCATGTATGGAAGGATGGGAGAGTACATGCATGTATGTGGCAACTCAATGCTCAACAGGTGTTGTTATGAAGTGTTAAATGAAATTATTCTTACGTTTTGTACTGAACAACAACAAAAAACTAACTTTTCCACAAACAATGCCAGCACTTTTGTACACTAGCACGCACTCCCTCGGACCCACACCTGCAACGCATTGCCAACATGTATGCATGTGTGAAGAGGTGGTGTGAACCACTCCATAGACATGCATAGAAATTATCCAAAAGTTTTGTTTGAACATTCAAAACGACATGAAATGCATTTCAATGAATCAATGGCAGCCATGGAGGCAGGACCAGGGGTAACTGGTAACATGGCGTTTGTTTTGTGCCATTGAAAGTATAATTCCTTGACGATGTCATCCAACAAGCCATCCATGTGGGAGTGTGTGGTCTGGCATTGTATACACATGTATTGATAACGCAAAAGTTTGACGTTGTATCCGTTGCAAGTTCTGAGATTTCAATAACACATAAAAATGGAGAAAAATGTATGATCACATCATATGGGTGTGTGTATGTGTGGGTGTAGGAAAAGTCCATTGTTTTTCCCCTCTATTACGGTGTTGGCCATGATGTTTGATTTCTGGTTCGGTTAAGGTGTGCCCTGTTAGGGTTTATTGTATTTGCATAACAAATATCTACAAATGAGTAAAGAAAGAAGAAATCAGTAGCTAAGCATTTTTTTATTTTTCTGGAGATTGGTCGACTTGGGGGATAGGTAAGGGAAAATATGTTCGACTCGCTAAGTCTAAAAAAAACGTTAAAATTGTTTCTTTCTTCTTATTGGTCTATAGAGGTTTTTTGGAGGTTAGTTACGGGATCCATAGAAGAATTTCAAATAACCATCGGCCCATAAACGACATTTTGAAGGAGTCCTAGAAGGCTCTTTGTCTATTAAAAATCGTTAAAAAGTCCTGTGTCCGTAAAGTGCCTTTTAAAAGTTGTTGTTTTATAGAGGACTCTTAAATGATCCTCTGACTATAGTAGAACTTTAAACGTTCCTCGGGCAATGAAATATCTTTAAATGGTTCTTTATAAAATATATTGAAAAAGTCCTTGGTCTAAAGAAAATTTGTAAAAGATCCTTGGTCTATAGAAGGCCTGTAACATGTCCTCGGTGCAAATGAGGTTCAAAAGACTTAGAAATATGCATTGACATATAAAAGAACTTTTCTCATTCTTGGAGAATCTTTAACAAGTCCTCGGTCTATTAAAGACCTTTAGAAATTCTTCGCCCCAAAACAGATCTTTAAAAGCTCCTCGATCCGTAGAAGACACTTAAAGAGGAGAATCTTTAACAAGTCCTCGGTCTATTAAAGACCTTTAGAAATTCTTCGCCCCAAAACAGATCTTTAAAAGCTCCTCGATCCGTAGAAGACACTTAAAGAGGCCTCGGCTCATAAATAATCTTTTTGAGGGTTCTCCCTCTTCAAAATTCCCTAGAAGGTTCTTGAATATCTTTTAAAAGTCCTTTGTCTGTAAATAGCCTTTTAAAAGTTAATTATTTTTAGGAGACTCCTGAATGGCCTATGTAATAGATTTAAAAGGCCTCTTTAATATAAATCGTAAATATCCTCGGTCTATAGAAAATCTGTAAAAGATCGTTGGTCCACAGAAGTCCAACAACAAAGAAAAAAAGGACTTTTCGTGTTCTCGGAAGAACTTTAAAAATACCTCGGAAAACTCTTTAATAAATGTCATTGGTCTTTAAAGGGATATATAAATCTGTTTGTAGAAGATTTTTAGAGGTAATAGATATTAGAAGGTCCTTGGTCTGTGAAAAATATCAAGAGAATATTTTGAAAAAATAAAAAACACGGTCCAACGAAGATCTTTTGATGGCCGTCGGTTTTTTCGAAAACCTTAAAATGTACCTTGGCCTATAGAAGTCCTACAACATGTCCTCGGTGCAAATGATCTTTGAAAGACTCAAAGAGAGTCTTTGGTTTTCTCGGAAGAAAATTATTACCGAATATCGGGAGGTACCGTTAAAGGGGGGCTATACCAAAACGTGGACATATAATTACAATGTTTCGCTACACGAACTAGGACCCATTATGACCCACAAATATCAATTTTTAGACAAATCAGTAAAAAAATGTGGCAGAAACCATAAAAATACCGAATATCGAGATGTACCGTTATATGGGGGCTATATCAAATCATGGACCCATGCATGCAATGTTTCGCCACCGGAGCTGGAACCCATTATGACAAACAAATACCAATTTTCAGACAAATCCGTGAAAAAAGATTGCAAAAATCATCAAATTACCGAATATCGGGAGGTACCGTTATATGGGGGCTATACCAAATCATGGACCCATGCATGCAATGTTTCGCCACCGGAGCTAGAAACCATTATGACCCACAAATACCAATTTTTAGACAAATCCGTGAAAAACTGTGGCAAAAAAAATAAAATATCGAATAACGGGAGGTACCTTTATATGGGGGCTATACCACAACGTGGACCAATACATGCAATGTTTTGCCACACGCTCAGGGACTCGTTATGACCTACAAATACCAATTTCAAGACAAATCCGTGAAAAAATGTGGCATAAATCATCAAAATACCGAATATCGGGAGGTACCGTTATATGGGGACTATACCAGAACGTGGACCGATATATCTCATTTTCAATACCAACCATCCTAGACACAATGCAAATAGCTCTGCTAAATTTTGGCGCTCTACGTCAAATAATGTGGGCTGTATCGTGATTTCAACAGACAGACGGACATCGTTAAATCGACTTAGAATTTTATGCTGATTATGAATATATGTACTTTGTGGGGTCTAAGACGAATATTTAAGGATGTTACAAACGGAATGACAAAGTTAATATACCCTCCTTTCCAATGTGGAGGGTATAAAAACATTCAAATGTCGTTGGTTATTAAAGGACATTTAAAAATGTCCTTTGAAGAAGATTTTTAAAGGTCCTAGATATTAAAAGGTCCTTGGTCTTTAAAAAATATAAATAAGGTTCTTAGTCTACATAAAGATATTTCGATAGCCTTCGGTTTTTAATAGAGCTTAAACAGGACATTTGTCTAAAGAAGTCCTACAATATGTCCTCGGTGCAAATAAACTTCAAAAGACTCAAAGAGAGGCATTGATATATAAAAGGACTTTTCTCGTTCTTGGAAAAACGTTAAAGGTCCTTGATCTATAGAAGACCTTTAGAAAGTCCTTGATTTTAAGAATACCTTCAAATGCCATTCGTTTTTAAAGGACATATAAAAAATTTTTTTGATGAAAAATTTTAAGGTCCTGTTATAAAGAAATTCCGCGATCAACGTAAAAACTTTAAAAGATTAAAAATAAATCCTCGATCCAACTAAGATATTTTGATGGTGATACCTTAAAAGAGACCTTGGTCTAGAGAAGCCCTTTATATAAATACTCTTGTGTATTTACAGAAGCCTTTTAGAATCTACAAAGAAGTTTTTAAAAAGCTACATTTTAAATTAGGCGCATATACAAACTTTAGAAAATGAAATGAAAGTTTCTCAGTTTTAGCAGGAACTTCAAAAGATCCTCGTGCTTTTAAGGGATTTGTATAAATTTTTCAACATTTGAATGGCTTTTGAATAGAGGAAACTTAAATATTCCTGCGCATATACGACCTTAAGAAGATGCCGGTCTATGAAAGCTCTTCAATTTAAGGAATAACTTTAAAAGATCCTCGGGCTTTTAAAGGATTTGAAATAGTCCTTGGTCCTTACAGAAGACTTCAGAATAATCATCAGCCATATAAATTATTCGACCCTAAAAAAGCTTTAAATTTCCTTGATTTATGGAGGACCCTTAAAAGTTCCTTGGTATGTGGAGAACTTTGGTAGGTTTCAATCTCCATTGGATTTTAAGGAGATCTTCGGTCTAAGGAAACATTTATAGACGTCATTAGTCTATAGAAAACCTTGTGACAATCCCCGATCTAGGGAAGATTTTTTATTGGTTCTCAGGCATTTAAAATGGTTGAAAGAAACCTAGACCTATAGAAAATTGTCCTTTGATTGATTAAAATTGTCCTTTGTCTATAGAAATCTTAGAAAACTCTTCTGTCTATAATGGATCTTTAAAATGATCAAAAGAATATCATCGGCATGTAGAACGTCTTTTAATGATATTTGCTTCTTTGAAGGCCGTTAGAAGTTCTCTGGTCTAGAGAAGACAATTTTAAGTTTTCTGGCTATAAACGATCTCCCAAAGTTCTATTGTCTATAGATGGCACTTATTTGGTGTTCTGTCAAAATATGAACTTAGAAAGCTTTAGAAGACTCCTAAGCTCTCAAGTCGATAAAAATTATTTTAAGGTCCTCCATCTTCAGAAGAGATCTTTGGTCCATTGGCTCTAAAGCTCAGAGCTCTAAAAGCTCTGTCGTCTATAGAATGTAATTGGATATGCTCTGACTTCAAAAAAGGTTGTGTGGCTTTAAAAAAACTCTAAGAGCTCTCCGGTTTATAGAGACTATTTCAAGATACTCCATCTTCAAGAAAAATGTTCTTCTGAAGAGGGGGGGCATATGGCTTTAGAAGACTCTTAAAAGTATTTCAAAGTTCGTCGGTCTTTAGAAGGCTCTCAATGTTCTCTGGACTATAGAAATCCTTGAAAAGATCTTTTCCTTAATAAATATAACTATCAGATTTCCGATTTGTCTTCAAAAGAGTTTAAACGACATTCTGTTTACCAAACCCCTTTTAAGATATCTTCTGTGTATAGCAGTTAAAAGGAATCCTGGCTTCAGAAAAGTCTTTCTTTTGACCAAAGAGGTTCTTTGAAGGTGTGTGAAGGTTATTATCTTCATAGAAGAAATCTGTCTTTAGCAGAGCTTTTAAAGTTGGACTTTATTTGAAAGACCTCTGGTATTAAATCTTTCCGTAGAAGACCCTAAACCGCTCGACTATCGATAAAAGACTTTCAAATGACTTTCAGACTACATCATACCTTTAAAGGGTCTCTGGTCAATAGCATATCCCTACAAGTTCCCTGTCTACAAGGACCCTCTAAAAATGTATCCTTGTTATGCAAATCCATTTTTCTATCCAAAAAGATTTTTTTCTAGTTTTTCTATTTACAGAAAACCTTTAACGGGTCTTCGATCTCTTAGAAACCCCTACTCCGAATTTCTACTTGCTTCGTAAACTTTCCTATACAGATAATGCCCTCCTTCCATAGTGTAGCTCCCCCATCATTTATGGATGTCATCATAAATATCGTTGTCCCTGGATGGCGGTATGTCTATCTGTATGATTGTACTTTGTTGCGTTAGGGTTCGAAATGGTTCTCAGTTTTTCTTATTTGTTGTACTGCGGTTACAATATGCAATTCAACTCGCATTTGAGAACAAAAAACTACAACATTTACACCAACAACAACAATACATATTCATCCGTGTAACCGCACACACTTACAACCCAACTACTCGTAACTTTAACAATAACTTCCGATTTCTGTCAGGAACATTTGAACATTTCCGTTGGCGTATTACAGTAGAAGGCCTTTTGCGAGAGACCAGGAGGGCAAGGGGAGAGAGAGGGGTATTTGCTTGTATATTATATATGTACTCTTTAATTTATTTAATTTATTATTGAATTATAGGAAAAAAAGGAAATTCGAACATGATGCTGGAAGGGCATATTTTCCAAACATTTGAATATACATTCGACATATTCTTTATGAGTTGGAAATCATTTATATATGCATGCAATTTTTTCAATATTTTAAATTCGAATTTTAAATTAATGCCCCATTATAGGAGAATTATTAAAAATTTATTTTCCTTCTAACAAATTCTCAAAAATATTTTGTAAAAAAATCGAACAATGACTTGTTTTTCCATTTCCAAATAGAATCGTGTTTCTGTGTAAAACAATTCCACAAAATCCATAGCATCACCTTTAAGCACTCTCCCCCATGGCCTCCACTATTGTAAAGCCCACCCGTCTGTCTGACTGCACATCAAGTTCATGTTTATTTAATTTGATCAATTGCATCCAAAGTGTCACATAAATTTCATAAAAACGAAACGAGCAAAAATTGAATTTTTCTTCGAATCCTGCATCCTCTTCTTCTACCAAAGAAGGGGCCAACGCTTTCGAAGTGAAGAAAACTATTAAAGTCTAAGAAAGAATGATGTTTGGCTAAAAGAAACATTGAACTCAATAGCCGGGTACTCACACATGTTTCGAATTTACGGCTTCTTGATGTTACTGCTGCAAGCAGCTCCTAAATAGGTTGTTGCTGCAAAATTTCAAGGCTCAGGAGAATTACATACGAGGGGTGAGAGGTTTAATTTGGTTAAGATGCCCATAGAAGGACTTTTTGGCAGGGAAGGTCTGCAAATGTTCTTTTTTTAGAGAAGAGCTTTAAAAAATATGATTCCCAGGCATTTTCATACAGGAGACCATTAGTAGTCGTTTTTGCTATACTTAGAAGGAATTCCCTCTTTAAAAGAAATTATGAACGTTTCTGTAAACTTTCTGAGAAAAACTTTTTGAAACCAATTTATCCACGACAGATCGAAGAATATCCTTTAAAATTCTGAAAAAAAAAATTCTTTTCGGAGACTCCTAATATTTTTTTCTACTGATAGAAGACTTTTTCCATAGATTAAAATTCGTAGCTTCTCCTTACAGAGAAGACTTTAAAACGTCTTTTTACTAGAGAAGACATTTACAAGGTCTGTATCCAATCGCAGACCTGCAGATCACTCTTAGAAAGATTTCTCTCTATAAAAGAAATTTTGAATATTTCCTTAAAAGTTCATTGGAAAGAATTCTTTCTATGGACAATTTTGAAGCCCTTTCCCCAAGGAAAACGCTCTTCCTTGGTCCTTCCAGGTTTCCAAAGAAGACCTTCTCCCTTTGGAAGGTCTTATTTAAAGAGAAAATCTTAAAAATTGCTTCTTTTAGATAGAACTTCTTTTTTTATTTCCAAAGAAACCCCTTCCAAAGGTTCCTTTCTATTGAAAATCATATTTTTTTCTAACGTTTTTTTAAAGACCTCTAGAAGGTCTTCTTTGGATGGTCTGCGGCTTCACAAAGAAGACATTTCGACAAAGATCGAGAAGAAAGTCTTTTGAAGATAACTTTTTGCAGATTATTTCTATGGCGAATATCTTATTTTTTTTTTTTTTTCATGGAAACCTGTATCTTCTTTGTCTAGATAACCGCTCGATGATCTTCCTTTAGAAGAATTTTCAACATTAGATGGCCCCCTTCCTATAGAAGATCTCTCGAAAGTTTTCCGTTCATAAAAAGAATTTCAAAAATTTTCTATTCCTTGCAGCCCCTTAGAAGGACTTCTTTCCAAAGATTATCTTGATGTAGGCCTTCGAAATAAAGAAGACTTTCAGAACTCTTCTTCCTAAGAGGAAGAGGGTTTATCGCCACATAAGACCTTTTGTACATAGAAAATCATTCGAAGCTACTCTTTACATCAGGGACCTTCAAACCGATTTTTTTTTTCTCCAGAACACTTTTAGAAGGTCTTCAAGCTGTCGATGATCTGCCGAAAATCTTCTCTTCATGGAAACCCATTAATTGTCTTCTTTGTCTGGATTTCCACTCGAAGTCTTCTTCCTATAGAATAATTTTCAGCAGTTTTTTTCTCAATAGAAGACAATTAAGAGATCCTTTTCCTATGGAAGATCTCTCGTAGGTTTTGCGTTCATAGAATGTCTTCCGAAACACTTCTTTTCATTGGAGATCCTTCGAAGGGCTTCTTTCGTAAGAGTACGTCCTGAAGAAGACCTCCATAACTCGTTTTTCTGCAGACGATCCTTCGAGGGTATTTTTTATAGAACAACTTTCAAATTCTTCTTCCGATCCACTCCTTCTGGTACCTCCCCCACAAATGGTCGACATTTTCAAAAAAAAAATGCTTTACTGCACAGAAAGAGAAAGGATAATCCGACTTTGCTCTAACTTTGCAAATCCTAATATTTGCATCAGTGCTACTTCAGGTGCGAAAATGAAAAATATCGGTGCACTCCATCAAGTACCTCCCCCACAAAGGGTCAAAATTTCGAATAATTATAACTTATGTAAACTGTGATGTGAGAATCCGATTGTCTTCAAATTACACACATTACAATATTTTCATTAACCCAAGGTCTGGTGTGAAGATGGCATATATCGGGCCATTCCTTCTGGTACCTCTCCCACAATGGTTCAAAATTTTGAATATCCATGCAACTCATAAAACGTGAAATTAACATTCGATTCCATTCAGACTTGGTACTTCTCAATATTTCTATCAACAGAAGATCTGTTATAAAAATGGTAGAAATCAGATTATTCCTTCTGGTACCTCCCCCACAAAAGGGTTAACATTTTGAATAACCAAAACTATCACAAAATCCTAAATAAGCATCCGGTTCTCTTCATATCTCACACATTCCATTATTTTTACTAGCACAAGATCGGCTGTAAAGATGGCATATATCGAGCCACTCCTTCTGGTACTTCCCCACAAAGGGTCAAAATTTTGAATATCTCTGAGACTCATGAGACGCGAAATTAACATTCGATTCCATCCAGACTTGGTAGATCTCAATATTTCTAACAACAGAAGATCTGTTATAAAGAAGGTAGGGATCGGACCATTTCTCTTTGTACCTCCCCCACAAAGGCACATCGTTTTTAATAACCAAAACTATTATAAAGTCCGAAATAAGCATTCGGTTTTCCTCATATTTCACACATCCCATTATTTCTACTTACACAAGATATGCTGTGAAAATGGGATACATCAGTCCACTGCTTCTGGTACCTCTCCCACAAAGGTTCAATATTTTGAATATCCATGAAGCTCATAAAACGTGAAATTAACCTTCGATTCCATTCATTATTTTATAATTGTTATATCAGACTAAGGTCAGATACGTCTTGGCCAATATCGGCCAACTGCTTCGGACCCTCCTCCATTAAGGGTCAACAGTATATCATAACTCAAGGCTGGGGCTATACATCTGTCGGCAAAATCGACTGATACTTTTTAACTTGTTTTCTCTATAAAGAACCTGCATAAAGTTATAACCTGCCCTCCTATATTGTCCCTCCTTTTCTACCCAAAAAAAAAAAACTCTATTTCTTTGTTATCACTTCACCTGTTCGATAATATTTTGCATTCCCCAAATCGAATTCAATGCGACCGACCACAGAAAGGATAACATATGGATGTCAAGGATCTGCACGAATTCAATTTGAGGTAAACAACACAATTTACCGCAGCAATACGACAAAATTCGACGACTTCGATTTAAGATGAAGCGTCTGTTTGTTTTTTTTTTTTCTCTTTGTGTTTTTATTTTTGGTCTATGCCAAAAAAAAGGTTCCAGCCCAATGACTGGACCATCTGCCAGCCTGTGGTCGAGCAGGGAGTGTTGTTTTAAAATGTGAATGCGACTTTCGGTCGTTGCTGGTTGCATGTGTTTACACCATGAATTCAATTCATAAATTATGCAAAATGATTTTCCGAAAAAAGAAAAGAGAATTTTTTTTTTTTTTTTTTTTTTTGGGTAAAGTGTGACTCTCACTTGTACGTCATGGCGAACACATTCATGTGTTTGGATTTTGTGAGGAGGCTGTAGCCACCTTTGTGGGAGTCATGTTCACAAAATGTTGTTTAGCCATGAATTTTTCTGTTGAACAAAAAATTCGACGTACATACCTCACAGAGTAACCAATGTTCGTTCGTTCGTTCATCCACTCACATATTAAGACAATATTGTAATCCGAAGGCATATCCGCACTCCGACTAAGCTAAGAGGCACGAATGCCATTTGTTCATTTCGAGACCCATAAAATGAAATGTTTCATGTTGTAAATATTGTGAAATGGTAATGAAACTGCATCGTGTGAATGGTGGTGGATAAAATTCACAATGGGTCCAAAAAAACAAAATTTGGATATTCGGAATTATTGTAGGCTTCTTTCTGTAAAACATCAATAAAAGTCACCCCAGCCACGGACGACTTATGGAAGGAATTTTATCTTTATAAGAAATATAGGTTTTTAGTTGGGAACATTAATATGTCAAAAAATGTTAAATGTTTCTTCAAAAATAAATGGATTTTTATATGTTTACTTATACGACGTCATACGGTGGTTATTTTAATATTTTCAATTCCAAAATTGGTTTCACATTTCTGTGAAGATAGGTAGTTGTGTCGATGCGTGTACCTATATTCTTCTACCATGGTTTAAGGGCTAGTTTAACAATTACATTCGAGTCAAATGTTATATGATTTCTTCATATTCTCTATTTAGCTTTTTTAAAGCATACTTTTAAGCGCTCCAATCTCAAAAGTAAGACTATGCTATATAAACTATATACTACACTATTATATATTCTATACCAGAGGTAGGCAGAGAAATTCGAAATTATTTTGGGATTGTGTGTGCTTTGAAATAAAAAATATTACAATTGTGTCTTTACCTCTCTATACAGGGTGAGATAAAAAAAACTGCAATAAAGTCCAATGGCATAATTTTTATTCATTTTTTTTAATTTTGTTCAATGAAAGCAAAAAATGTCGGAAATATCATCAAATTTTAGAATAAGTTTAAATTTGTTCGAATTGGTCCCCTTTGGCACGAATTATGGCTTTCAAACGGCCAATGAAACGATAACCGTCATACGCTGCCCGATGTTGTTGCTCTGCGGTATTTGGGTCCATTCCCTGCGAGGCGCTTGCTTGAGGCGATCGACACTTTGGTATTTTTTAGTGTCAACTTTGCTTTCCAAAATACTTCAGACACAATAGTCCAACAGATTGGTATCCGGAGATTTTGGTGGCCATTTTTTTTTTTTGAAGAGCCTTAGGGGCTCGGATTTTTTAAAGAATATTTTTTAAGAGCTTTCGAGTTATGTATTTTTTAAAGGATATTTTTTGAAGAGCCTTCGAGTCGTGGATTTTTTAAAGAGCCTTCGTGGCATGGATTTTTAAAAAACAGAGACGTGGATTTTATATAGAATATTTTTTTGAAGATCCTTTGCGTCGTGTTTTTTATGGAATATTTCTTGAAGAGCCTACGAAACGTGGATTTTTTAAAAAATATTTTTTTTAAAGAATTTTCGAGTATTGGATTTTATAAAGAATATTTTTTGAAGATCCTTTGCGTCGTTTTTTTTTTTTTTTTTTGAGGAATATTTCTTGAAGAGCCAACGAAACGTGGATTTTTTAAAAAATATTTTTTTTAAAGAACCTTTGAGTATTGGATTTTTTAAAGAATATTTTTTGAAGAGCCTTCGAGACGTAGATTTAAAAAAAAAAATATTTTTTGAAAAATCTTCGAAACGTGGATTTTTAAGGAATATTTTTTGAAGAACCTTCGAGGCGTGCATTTTTAAAGAATATTTTTTGAAGATAGTGGATTTTTAAAAAACATATATATTTTTGAAGAAACTTTGAAACGTGGATTTTTTAAAGAATATTTTTGAAGAACCTTCGAGACGTGCATTTTTAAAGAATATTTTTTAAGATATGTGTCAAACAAAAGGATATTTAGAACCTTTCTCATTCACTATGGAAATAAAACTAAAAAAATATATATTTTTTTTGTGTAATCAATGAAAGCAGACAAATAGTTCAACGCCATTTTTTCACACTTTTTTCTGAAATAAAAAATAGATATTTAAATGTGCTGAAGTGTGTGTTCGATATAACCCAAACACTCCACCGGTAAATCTATAAAGTTTTCCGCAAAAAAATTAGGAAGTTATATTTATGTACACCAATATATCTGATATATACCTGCAATACCTTCCTCATCGACTGCTTGAATAAAACTAAATATTCTACCAAAACCATTTTGACAGAAAATTCTAAACATTTTTTTTACAAATGTGTTGTGAATCCCATGGGAATCTCTTTGCCTAGCACTGCTCTATAAAGAGGAAAAAGTAACTTTACTTTAATTTGGAGTTTAAGTTCCAATCACATTAATGATTTTGGGTATTATCTCACTTTAATTTGATTGCCCTCTTTTTATTCTATTGAGACAGACCATCAGAATGTCTTGAAACTCAAGATATTGACTTGATGAAGCCTTTTGTGCGTCCTCGATCTGTTTTTGGTATTAATTTTTTGACTCTTTGGTCCACAATGTTTTTATTTTTATATATTCTGTCCCATTGTGCCCAACTTATATTTTTGGAATACTTATCAGCCTCCCTCTCCTTGTACGCCCACACTGCCTAACACTTTTGCACAAACAAAAAAAAACACAAATAAACCTAAGTAGGAAGAAAAATCCAGTGTCTGTGTGAGAGGTGCATTTACATCTCGGATACCAATGAGCCCATAAACTGTCGGCAAATGCACTGCCGCATAAAGGGAGGCAGTGGCAGTAATGTTGCCTCAATTTTTATGTTTCACATTTAAACAAAGCCGCTGTATGCCTGAGGATCTCGCATCCACACACCACTCTGCCAAAGTAACTAAGAGGAGA
This sequence comes from Musca domestica, assembly GCF_030504385.1. Classification (NCBI taxonomy): domain Eukaryota; kingdom Metazoa; phylum Arthropoda; class Insecta; order Diptera; family Muscidae; genus Musca; species Musca domestica. The sequence goes on from NW_026712409.1 coordinate 12,572,673, forward strand.
TGTAGAATACGGAAGGTAGCCAGTGTTTATTGAAAGATATGGGGGTATAATAAAGGATGGATAGTCGGGAAAAGAAAAAAATAATTTATTTTCTATAAAAGTTCTTCTCTATATGGAAAACATTGGAAAACTCTACTTCATAAATAATACCTCAGGATGGAAATCCTTGAAATGTCTTCTCAATGCAATATACCTCTTCACCTATCTATGTAGAAGACCTCTGGCAACACGTCTCTATACAAAAATCTCTGGAATATGTTCTCTGCATGAGAGACCTCTCAAAGGTCTTCTCTTCATAGGATACCTATGGGAGGTTTTCTCCAGGTAGAAGCCTTTAAAAAGGTATTCCCAATACAGAAGACCTCTTGGAGATAATGTCTAATAGAAAGAATATTATAATGCTTTTTTTATAGCCTCCACCATAGTATGTAGGGTATTAAGTTTGCCATTCCGTTTGTAACACCTCGAAATATACATTTTATACCCCAAAAAGTATATATATTCTTGATCAGCATAAAATTATATGTCGATTTAGCGATGCCCGTGTGTCTGTTCCTCTGTCCGTCTGCGGAAACCATTCTAGCTTCCAAACGATATAATGTAGGTTGATAAAACTTTACTCAAAAATATATTATGTCTGCAGGTCCACGTTTTGGCATAGCCCCCATATAATGGTACCTCCCTATTTTCGGAATTTTGGTGATTTGAGCTACATTATTCACTGGAAGTTTCAAATTTGGCATTTGAAGTTCGTAAGGGATATTACAGCCTATGACAGAAAACTGTATGTGCAGGTCCTCGTTTTGGTATAGCCTCCATATAGCGGTACCTACCGATATTCGGTATTTCGATGATTATAGCGACATTATTCACCGATTTTTTTCAAGTTTCGCATTTGAATGTTGTAATGGCTTATGAAAAAAGTTGTCATATTAGAGTCTATACGTCGCGTATAGACCCTAATATAACGGCTACTTTCAGTATTTTTAAGATTTTAACAGAATTTTAAACGAATTTTTTTGAAAATTGGCAAATTCGTTCCAAATGGTGGAGGTTATTCAAAGTTCGGACCGGCCGAACTTACAGTTTTTTTCTTGTTTTTGTATATAGAATTCTCAACAAGATTTTCTCTAGATAGAACACCTTTACAAGGTCTTCTCTATATAAAAGACCTCTTAAAATACATACAAGACCTCTGAAAGATTCCTTACCTCTGGGAGATCTTCTCTACATAGAACACCTCTGTTTTCTCTACATGGAAGACCTCTGAAAGTTTCTTTCTCTCTCGTAACGGAAATCTCTGGTAGATATTCTCTTCACAGAACACCTCTGGAGGTCTTCCTTTTACAGAAGATCTCTCGAAAGTCTTCTCTATATAGAATACCACTGGGAGGAGACCTGTTTTATATATAGAACACCTCTGGTTGGTTTTCTCAGTGTAGAAGACCTTTGGAAGTTCTACGTTATCTAGAAGATCTCTCAAAGGTTTTCTCTACTTAAAACACCTGTGGGAGGACTTCTTAAGATTGCAGACCTCTGGGAAGATTTCTCTATATATAATGCCTCAGAAAGGTCTTCTCTACATAGAAAAGGCATTTGGAAGCCATTTTTTATAAGGAATATATCTGCGAAACGATTTTTTAGGAAATATCTGGAATATGATCCCTTAATATGAGACCTTTAAAACCTTTTTTTTTTGTATAAAGAAGACCTGTAGAAGGCTTTCATTTCATACAAGACCTGTGGAAGGTCTCCTCTTCGTAAAAGTGCCTGGGAGGTCTACTTTATACAAAAGACCTCTGGATGGTCTTCTCAATATAAAAGACATCTGAGAAGATTTTTTTTCTATAAAGTTCCTTAAGTTCTTTTCTATTCTATATAGACTTCTGAAATGCCTTAACTTTATGGAAGACCTCCTCTGTAGAGAATCTTCTCTTTTCATTATATACGAAATTCGAGGATCATGTCTATATAGAAGAAACATCTTCCCTTTATAGAAGAATACTGTAAAACTTTTACAGAATGCCTCTACAGGGTCTCCTATTTAAGAAAGTCCTCTCGAGGATCCCCTCTTTATAAAATAACCCTGGAATAATTTCTCCTTGTTTTTGTAACCCTGGAATATTTTATCCTAGTTTTTTGTAAACAAAAGCCATGAAAACTCTCTTTTATAGGAAGCTTCTTAAAGCTCGGGTATGTGTAGAACTACTCTGCAAGGTATTTTTTGAAGATAACACCTTTAGAAGACTTCTTAGACATTGATTATCTTCAAATTGTCTTCCGGGTGTAAAAGTCCTCTTTAGCTTTTGTGTAGAAGACTTATAGAAATTCGACATTAAATTGAGTATATGCGGAATTTTTCAGCGTTTTCAAAGTCTCTAGAATATTTTCCATTTAGTGGAGACCTCTGAAATATCTTTTATTATAGAAGACCTTAACAAATTTTTTTTTCTGAAGGGAGAACCTCTTGAATGTCACCTTTTATATTTAGAAGTCCATTCGGTTTGATTTTTGAGGATTGAAATTTAAATAACAATTGGATTTTTATTAAATACCCATATCTCGCCGTTTTTATCGTTGTATTGGTGAAATATTTCCAATACAAATAACATACTGTGAAAAACGGAAAACACTTCTGCAATATGAAAATTATTTCCTTTATATTGCCAACAAATATTCTGTCCTCCTTATTTGTCCTGTTTGCAATATTTCCATTTTTTGTCGAACATCATATTTTACTTTACAAAACTTTGGACCAAAGGACACAAATATGGAAAAAAGAAAGAAACTTCCCTTACAAAAATGAGACATGTTGTGACATGATAATTTTTTAGTTGAAATCTTTATGAATGCCAGAGAAAAAAAATATGGTTGCTGCAACAACAAATCCACCAACAAACATGTGGCCAAAAGGAAATTCAACATTTGTATGAAATATGATATTGCATTTAGACTCCATTTGCCTCCTACCCACCCAACCCCTTCAATATTGGTGATTCAAATAAGGGGAGCATGCAAATCTTAAGTTGGAGGGTTTGGTTTCCATCCTACCACATTGCATTGCTTCACATGCCATGATATCGCCTTCCATTTGCTCGCCTCGGTGTTGTTCGTATTGTTGTTTTTGCATTTTTCTGGCCATTAGGCATAAAATTGTCAGTCAACACAACCCAATCATTCAAATCCGAAAAAAAAGGAAACACAAAAAGAAAAGACTTTTCTCTCTCCCCACCCCCAAAAATACTTTTCGGACATCTGGGCGTTTGCACCCAAAAGTAGTTGAAAAGAATCCGCATTTAGACAATGGAATTGAAAACAATAGCTTGTCTTTGTCGCCTGACAAGCTTCCATTGTGTTTTTGGGGTCCCCCCCATTTCAGGCCCTTCTTGTTTTGTGAACAAATGGCCTGGAATGCATTAAGTGGAATTTGGTGTTCAGTTCCATGGCAAGGTTTTTTTTCTCTTTTGGTAGGTTTTTTCTTCATTTGTGATCCCCTTGTATGACAAGTCCTAGACGGACATCTGACAAGCTCTAAAGATGCAACAAAATCTAGAATTACAACAAAATATTTTTTTTGTCATTTTATTTAATATGCGGAAATGGAAAATAGTTTTGGCAACATTTGTGAATATTAAATATTTTAATATTTTTTCAGATTTTTCTAATCATTTTCAGATTTTTATAGGCATTTTACGTAGGCACGCGTTTTTATACTCTGAGCCGTATGGCCGTGTGGCCGTATAGAGGGTAAATATCATTTGACACGGCCAAAATAATCAAAATCAATCAAATCCGTTTCAGAACATTTGGAGTCGATCTAAGGGTATCCGTGCACATAGAAGACTTTCAAGAGGCCCTTTGGACATAGGAAGGTAAGTAGTAGGCGTCATAACCAGAAAGACTTAAAAGGGTATTTAAGGCATAGAATATTTTATGTTGTTCATGTATATTTGAAGAACTTCGCCTTCCACTAATAGAAAAGCTTCTATGGGCTTCTGTAGAAGACCCTATACAAGACGTCTTTTCAAGAAGACCTTCGAAAGGCCTCAAACATACCTTCTAAAGGCTATACTTTATAGCTTTTACGATCTTAGATTTTACGATCTCAGCAGCAACGTGTCGAAACCTTCTATGGGCTTCTGCAGAAGACCCTCTGCAAGACGTCTTTTCAAGAAGACCTTCGAAAGTCCTCAAACATACCTTCTAAAGGCTTCTCTTCTATAGCTTTTACAATCTTAATACACATTCTAGCTCAAGAAAATCATTTACAGGTTCTCAGCAGCAACGTGTCGAAACCATGTGAGGTGGCGCCCAACGGAAAAACACTTGACTGTTTTCTGTTTTTTGTGAAATGTCTAAAAAAGTAAAAAAATCCCTAAAAATCTACTATTTCCCATCCGGTCATTGTCTTCGTCGTTGGCTTTACATAGGTATTTTATGTACTGACGATATTCCACAAGCCTTCTAGACGAGTTCCTATACACAGCAAAATATTTGGAAAGAATTCAATCAATTTTCAGCATTACCAGTGAAGACAACCACATACCCTCTGCATTGCTAGTATCTCCATAGAAAATAATCAGTTATTCCTATAACATTTACAAGGCAAGAAACTCATCATTATTGATGGCGACACATGTCCATCTACAATACCTAAGGTTGTCAGTTCAAATCTCCGTGCCAGCAAATTAAACAAGAAATGAGAAACTGATTTCCTAACTCTTGGTGATAGTTTCTAAAGTTCTTACTTCTTACGACGATAACCCTCGAAGGGAGTATCCGATTTGGTCCCAACTTGGTATATCGTAATCTTATTATCAAACTTATATCGGGTTCGGAGATGGGCAATATCGATCCACTCTTTCTGGTACCTCCCCGAGAAAAGATCGAAATTTCCAAAAAAAAAAAAATATTTTACTGCACAGAAAGAGAAAGGATAATCCGATTTTGCCCCAACTTTGCAACTCCTGAGAAAATGGTCAATATCAGTCCACACCATCAAGTAACTCGCCCACAAAGGGTCAACATTTTGAATAATTATAAGTCTTATAAAATGTAATATAAGAGTCCGATTGTCTTCAAATTACAAACATCAGAATATCTTTACTAACCCAAGGTCTGATGTGAAGATGGGATATATCGGTCCACTCCTTCTGTTACCTCCCCCACAAAGGGTCAACATGTTGAATATCCACGAAGCTCATAAAACGCGATATTAACGTCCGGTTCCATTCAGACTTGATACATCTCAATATTTCCATTAACTCAAGATCTATTAAAAAGATGGTAGAGATCGGACCATTCCTTATGGTACCTCCCCCAAGGGTCAATAACCAAAACGATCATAAAATCCAAAATAAGCATCCAGTTCTCTTCAAATTACACACATCACAATATTTTTATTAACCCAAGGTCTGGTGTGAAAATAATATATATCGGTCCACTTCTTCTGGTACCTCCCCCACAAAGGCTCAAAATTTTGTATATCCATGAAGCTCATAAAACGCAAAATCACATCCGATTCCATTCAGAATTGGCACATCTCAATATTTCCATAAACTCAAGATCTATTATGGTACAGATCGGACCATTCCTTCTGGTACCTCCTCCACAAGGGTCAATAACCAAAACGATCAAAAATCCGAAATTAGCATCCGTTTCTCCTCATATTTCACACATCACAATATTTTTATTAACCCAAGGTGTAATGTAAATATGACATATATAGGACCACTACTTCTGGTACCTCCCCCACAAAGAGTCAACATTTTGAATACCTATGGAGCTCATAAAACGCAAAATTAACATCCGATTCCATTCAGACTTGGCACATCTCAATATTTCCATAAACTCAAGATCTATTATAAAGATGGTAGAGATCGAACCATTCCTTCTGGTTCCTCCCCCACAAAGGGTCGAATAACCAAAACGATCATAAAATCCGAAATTAGGTTCCGTTTCTCCCCAAATTTCACACATGTCATTATATGGGGGCTTTACGAAGATATGGTACTGGATAAGTACTTTTTTTTCATAGGCTGTAGTTACGATTCCGAACTTCAAATACGAAATTGAAAACAATTCCGTCGAATACTGTCGCTAATTTCACCAAAATACCGAATAAAGGAAGGTATGTAGATGAATGGGGGCTATACTAAAATGTGGAATTGCGGAGACAATTTTTCCTCATAGGTTGTAGTACACATTACGAACTTTAAACATGAAATTTGACGCAATTCCAGTGAATAATGTCGCAAAAATCCTGGAAATACCGAATATCTCGGGGTAGCGTTATATGGGTGCTATACTAAAACGTACACCTATATAGACAATTCTTTTCCAGGGAGTTAGGTACGCAGAGGGAACTTCTTGTGTGGATTTTCAGACTATTCCATTAAAAAAATATTGCTAAAATCATCAAAATACCGAATATCGGGAGGTACAGTTATATGGGGGATAAACGATATCGTAAACCGATATAGCACATCTTCGAACTTTACCTGCCTGCAGACAAAAGACAGATCGGTGCAAAATTTTAGTTTTCTATCTTCATTCGTCTTGACTCTAGCGTGATTACAACAGACGGACGGACAGCGTAAAATTCTAAGTCGTCTTTTACGCTGATCAAGAATATATATACTTTGTTGAGTCTAAAATTATTATTTCGATGAGTTACAAACGGAATTACGAACTTAATATACCCTCCATACTATATATGGCGCAGGTTATAAAAATGGAATACTTCAGTCGACCATATTTGGAACATCATATAAAGTAAAGGAAGTAATCAATAGAATCTAAACCTGGCATGTTGCAACTTTTATATCATATTTATTTAGGTCTGATACGAAATGGACAATATTGGCCCATTCCTGCGGAGCCTACTCTATTGAGGTTCAACAATTTGAATAATCATAACAGAAGTAAAAATATATTTAAATAATCTAACAATGGCTGAGGGTATACATCTGTCGGCAAAGCTGAGTGGCACTTTTTAACTTGGGCGCCACCTCACATGTTTTCGACACGTTGGTGCTGTGACCTTCCATATTATTTCTATAAAAGCTACAGAAGTGAAACCTTAACAAGCTATGTTTGAGATCTCTCGAAGGTCATCTTAAAAAAACGTCTTGCTGATGGTCTTCCACAGAAGCCCATATAAGGTCTTCTATGTGTGGACGGGGAACTTCTTCAACAACATAAAATATTCTATCAAAACCTTTCTGGCTATAACGCCATCTACTTACCTTCCCATGTTAAAAAAGGCCTCTTGGAAGTCTTCTATGTGCACCTGTATTAAAATACCTCAAAAAATTCTAAGACGATTTAGCCATGTCCGTCTGTCTGTCTGTCTGTCCGTCTGTCTGTTGTCATCACTCTATCTTTCGAATGAATTGAGATAGAAGGCTAAAATTTTGTACACATGTTTATTTTGCCAGGTTAAGTTCGTAAATGGGCCATGTAGGTCCACGTTTTCATATAGCCCCCATATAACGGTACCTCCCGATATTCGGTATTTTGATGATATCAGCGACATTATTCACCGGAATTGTTTCAAATTTGGCATTTGAAGATCGAAATGGATACTACAGCCTGAGACAGAAAATTGCCTATTCAGGCTCAGGTCTTCGTATATAACGGTACCTCCCAATATTCGATATTTGGATGATTTTAGCGTCATTATTCACCGTAGTAGTTTCAAATTACGTATTTAGAGTTCGTAATGGAAACTACAGTCTGTGACAGAAAATTGCCTGTGCAGGTTCAGGTCTTCGTATAGGCCCCATATATCAGTACCTCCTTATATTCGGTATTTTGACAATTTTAGGTACAATACTCACTGATATTGTTTGAGATGTCGTATTTGAAGTTCGTAATGGAAGCTACAGACTGTGACAGAAAATTGTCCATACAGGTCCAGGTCTTCGTATAGCTCCTATATAACGGTACCTCCCTATGTACGGTATTTTGATAGTTTTGGCTACGTTATTTACCGTTTATTTCAAGTTTCGAATTTGAATATGGTAATGGCTTGTGACAAACAATGCCTATGTAGGTGCACGTCGTACAGGCCCTAATATAATGGCTATATTTGGTATTTTTAAAATGTTAACAGAATTTTTGACGAATGTTATCTTTTCCGAAAATTTTTCAAATTCGTTCTAAATGGTGGAGGGTATTCAAAGTTCGGCCCGGCCGAACTTAATGCTTTTTTACTTGTTATTTATTTATTTATAACTCCTTCATCAAAAATCCCCCACTCCATTGCGAATATGAATACCACACCAATAGCCATTCATAATTGTCATCAATCTGTGCTATCAATGGCCAAAGAAGCGATTATTGGACCATAATCATCATCATCATCGTCATGTATGGCGGCATATCATTTAATAACCGAGTAATTTCCATAATCATATAATTGACGAGTGATCCTTTTGAATACACACCCACTCTTGCACTCTCGCACAACCACACAAACTGGTAACTGTATCAAAATGCCACTTCTATGCCAGTGGATGGATACCATGGCCGCTGTTGCGGCATTATTTCCTGCAATTACTATTGAATGCCTGAAATCGAGAGATGCCTTGTTTAAAAACGGAAATTCAATTAAGCAAATTAAAATCATAATTATATTATGTTCACACACACACACAAATACACCACTCACATGGTGATACACACATACATTCTCAATTACATGACCATTTTTTCCCCCATCGACACATGATGTGGATAACAAAGGTAGCCAAGTGTTTTCTCCACACACTCGCACACAGTGGAGGCTAGGGCACCAAGGCTGTCCTGCTAACGCAATTTGGATAGCAGTCCTCTCTCAATTATTTCAATATTTAACATGGTCACAAAACAATCTCTGTTGCCGTTTACACAGGGAACAGTAACAGCCTGGGGAGTACCAGTGAAACTCCCGCATAGGTTGCGGCATAAGTGCGTGTGGCGTTTCTGAAGTGGCCAGGGTCGAAATGTTATAACACACCGTACCAAAGATGACCTTTTCAAAGGACTGCTGAGGACGACGAAAGTTTGTAAGTCTATCCTACTAATGTTGTTTTTTGCAATATTTTCCAGGTCTTCTATGAAGGCAAGAAATTTTACACGTCTCATTCAAAGAGAGGACCTTGGGCAAAGTGTCCAAAGATTGAAGAAGTTTTGCATGTCTTCTATAAAGATAACTCCTTCAAGAGGAATTCCTAAGACAGAAGATGTTTTACAATTTTACTGTGATAGAAATTTCTAAAGTTCCTCTGCCAGAATTCCTTTTTATACCCTCCACCATTCTATGGAACAGATTTTATGTTAGTAGAAATAATGACATGTGTGGAATTTAAAGGGAACCGGACGTCTATTTCGGAGTTTATTGTCGTTCACCCTTTGTGGGTGAGATATCAGAAGGAATGATCCGATCTCTATCACATTTAAAACAGATCTTGTGTTGATGGAAATATTGAGATGCGCCAAGTCTGAATGATATTGGATGTTCATTTCACGTTATATGAGCATTTTGGATATTCAAAATTTTGACTCTTTGTAGGGGAGGTAGCAGAAGGAATGGTCCGACATATTCCATCATCACAGCAGATCTTGTGTTAGTAGAAATTATCGGATGTATGAAATATGAAGAGAACCGTATTCTTATTTCAAACTCTTTAATCGTTTTGGTTATTCAAAATTTTAACCCTTTGTGGGGGAGGTACCAGTTAAACCGGTCCGAACGCTACCATCTTTATTATAGACTCTGTGTTGATAGAATATTGAGATGTGCCAAGTCTAAATGGAATCTGGTATTAATTTTTATGAGCTTCATAGATATTCAAAATTTTGACCCTTTGTGGGGCAGGTACCAGAAGGAGTATACCGATATCCTCCATCTTCACAGGAGATCTTGTGTTAGTAGAAATAATGAAATGTATGAAATATAAAGAGAACCGAATGCTTATTTCGGATTTTATAATCGTTTTGGTTATTTAAAACGTTTGACCCTTTGTGGGGGAGGTACCTGAAGAGATGGTCCGATCTCTGCAATATTTAAACAGATCTTGTGTTGATGGAAATATTGAGATGTACCAAATCTATATGGAATCGGGTGTTAATTTCGCGTTTTATAGGCTTCAATAATTGACCCTCCGTGGGAGAGGTTCCAGAAGGAGTGGACCGATATATCTCATCCCAACTGCAGATCTTTTGTTAGTAGAAATAATGGGACGTGTAAAATTTGAAGAGAAGTGATCGCTTATTTCGATCTTTATAATAGTTTTGGTTATTCAAAACTTTGGCCCTTTGTGCGGGAGGTACCAGTAGAACTGGTCTGATCTCTTCCATCTTTATAACAGATCTAGTGTTGATGGAAATATTGAGATGTGCTAAGACTGAATGGAATCGGCTGTTGATTTCGTGTTTTATGAGCTTCATGGTTATTCAAATTTTTGACCCTTTGTGGTGAAGGTATCAGGAGGAGTGGAACAATATACTCCATCTTCACACCAGACCTTGGGTTAGTATAAACATTGTGATGTGTACAATTTGAAGACAATCGGACCCCTATATTACATTTTATAATTATTCAAAATTTTCTCCCTTTGTGGGGGAGTTACTTGAAGGAGTAGACCGATATTGTCCATTTTCGCACCTGACCTAGCACTAATGCAAATGTTAGGATTTGCAAATGTTGAGCAAAATCTTTCTGTGGATTAAAATATTTTTTTTGGAATTTCGACCTTTTGTGGGTGAGCTACCAGAAGGAGTGGACCGATATTGCCCATCTCCAAAGTCGATCTAAGCTTGAGAATAATATCAAGATATACCAAGTTTGGACCAAATCGAATACTCCCTTCGAGAGTTATGGTGCGCATAATGCAGCCAGACAGACGGGATCGACTCCTGATTTGGTCCAAGGAGACATAGGGTCTAAAACCGTTTTTTCGATGAGGCACGTTTTGGTCGTATCAAATGATATATACCCTCTCCAGTCATAAGGCTGAGGGTATACAAATTTTACCTGTTTTATTTAGAAAGAAGACCTTTTGCAAGTGTCCTCTGTCAGAATTCCTTTTTTTGCCTTCCTTGGACATACGACCTTTATGGGTCTTCTATAGCAATTTGACCTTGGAAAAGTCTTCTTTAGACAAAACATCACCTATGGGAAAAACACTTTCAATAATCTTTTATATAATTTTTTAACACAGAAGACCTTCTGAGGCATTTTATTGGCAAAACAGGGAGATGGCCTTCTCACAGGGGTTATATTTTCTCCTGTTAACAAAATACCTCAAACAGGTCCTCCGTCGTTTTTATACCCTCCTCCATAGTATGGAGGGTATATTAAGTTTATCATTCCGTTTTTAACAACTCGAAATGTATATATATAATGGTACCTCCATATTTTCGGTATTTTGATGATTTAAGCGACATTATTCAACGGAAATGTTTCAAATTTGGTATTTGAAGTTTGTAATGGATATTACAGCTTACGACAGGAAATTGTCTGTCTTCGTATAGCTCCCATATAACGGTACCTCCCTATTTTCGGTGTTTTGATGATTTTAGCGATATTATTGACCGGAATTGTTTCAAATTTGGTATTTGCAGTTAGCAATAGATACTACAGCCTGAGATAGAAAATTGTCTGTGCAGGTACACGTCTTCGTATAGCCCCCATATAACGGTACCCGCCGAAATTCGGTATTTTGAAGATGTTAGCGACATTATTCACCGATATTTTTTTATTTTCGCATTTGAATATTGTAATGGCTTATGATAAGAGTTGCAGGTCCACGTCGTCGTATAGACTCTAATATAACGGCTACATTCGATATTTTTAAGATTTAAACAGCATTTTCAACGGATTTTTTTTTTGAAAATTGCCAAATTCGTTGCAAATGGCCGACTTGTTTATAGAAATATATTTATCCTGGTAGTCTTTTCTCCGCATAAAATCTAAAATCTCTTCTAGACCTGAACACTTTAGTATTAACGCCTCAACTTTACTAAAATTTTCATAATTTTATTCTCGAAAATTGGTAAGGCTCACCATGCCACCATCATCACAGCGGGCAGGAACAATAGTACATCAAGGCAGGCGCAGCAATTTCACATTCCCCCCTTTATGCAAATTTGGTGAACATAACTCGGCATTTATCCTCTGGGGTGGATGCGGGTGTTGATTTCAACCTATTTTTTGGTTGGGGCTTTTAATTGGTTTCATGCGATTTTTTGGGAATACCTCTGGCCTAGCGTGCATATTAGTGTGTGTGTGTGTGTGTTTATGTTCGCTGGTCCTTTGTAACTGTTGCTTCGACAACAATTTTATTATTGACTATTATTAATACACGTTAATCCACAGAATGACATAGTGAACGGAACACACACGCGCACTCACACACGACCAAGCATTGGCAAGGACAGCACTTTGTGATGGCCTTTGGTAGGACAAAAAAACAGGGATTTCTGCATGGGCCAATGGGTGTGCAACACTTTGCTTTCTGGCCATTACCATAAAGGACCGCTCTCTCTCTCTTTCTCTCTCTCTGTTTCTCAGTGATTTTATTATTTGTATTTCTCTTTTTTTTTTTTGGATGTGTGTGTGTTTGGGGGGCGATACTGTCAAACTGTCGAACATTGAAATTTCCGCACATAGTCAAATACAAAAAAAGTTCATTTTTGATGTGGTCGATACTGCTTTTGTGCATGGCTTATTAGGCATGGCAACCAGCGACCAGGCACTAGTACCCTGCCATTGTATTGTCTGTCATCTGTCGTTGTGGATTTGTGTGTGTGAATGTTTTTTTTTTCGTTTTTGGCCAAACAAATTTTTGAATGCCTGGATTTAGGGGTTTTACTCTACCATCATATGATTGTGTGTAAGTGTTTACATGGACAAGTGTGTATGTGTGTGCGATTGCTTGTTTTATGAAAATATTTGCTAATTTAATTTGAAGCCACAAATAAATTAAATCTGTCAACACCGCATAATCCATGCCAATAAACAAAAATGTGTCGTTTCTTTGTATCCTCTCACACGGACACACTCATGCGAACCGCACACACACACACACACACACACATTTACACATAAATGCTTTTTTGAAGTGGAAAATATTCCTCATAATCAAATTATTTGGCTGTCAGAGGTTTTTGTTTTTTTTTTCGAATAACCGTTTTTCAAAATATTTCTGTTTTTCACTCAGTGTTAAGCGGGGAAGTATTTGTTGTATTGACATGTCATAAGGACATGGAGGAGAGCTAATTGCTGTTATTGCTGTTGTTGTTTTGAGCCCAGCATAATCTGTTAATTGGTAAATTAAGTAATAAATTGCTATAACATTTTGTGTGTTGGAAACACATGCCCTTTTAGAGGGAGGACTAGTGGGTCTTCCATTGGATCGAAAAGAATACCGATTCAAAAGCGTCCCAGGGAACAGTGATGGATAACAATAGAGGAACAATAGCTCTTCTTATAGAAAAATGGATATTTTTGTACAGAATACAAAAATGTAATATCACAGAGGGTAGGAGAACTCCTCTACATATATGGATAAGCTATAAGAGGTATTCTAAGAGGTATTTAAATTATGAAGGGTCTGTAGAAGGTCTTCTCTTTACAGGAGGTATTTAATTTATAAAATGTTGGTAATTCGCATAAATCCTAACTTTACGATTGACCAATAAAATGTATTTGAACTACTAAGGGCATGTAGAAGATAAATTAATGTTTATAGCAGACCTTTTGAAGGTCTTCTATGCATATACGGCCTGTAGAGACTCCTTGGTCAATGTAATGTCGTCCATCTGTCGAGGACCTATGGATAATATACAAGGTGAGATGAAAAAACTGCAACCAATTTCAGACTGCTGTCATTTCCAAGCTACTCGTCCGACAGCTGTTTAAATTATTCCAGTGACAGCTCATTATATTGTTTACAAGCGTAACATATCGCAATATTCCATTCGGCAAATATTGAAAAATGTGCTCGGGGTAAAGCCATTGACATTCCAAAAAGTGCAAAAACTTACACCCCAACAGAAAGAAAATAGACTCAAAAGAGTTAAAGAGTTGCTTCGCTTGGCCGAAAGTGAAAAAACTGCCGAATTTGGTTTTCTCCGATGAGAAAACATTCGTTGTCCAGCAGTTTGTAAACAAACAAAATGATCGTGTTGCCAAAAAGGTTAACTGAAAATGTGCACCTTCGGTTGGCCACAAGAACTCAAGCGCGGGACATTCCGCCATAACAGCCGATGGTCGCCTTCCGCTCGCACTAATCGACCGTTGCATCAGAATAAATGCCGAATGTTATTGCGAAAATACTCTGGAGGATGTATTAAAACCTTGGACATTCCAACAGGACTCAGCACCATCGCACTCAGCACGCGCTACCCAAGAATGGTCACAAAATAAGGTTCCTCGCATCATTTCTAGCGCACAATGGCCACCAAAATCTCCGGATACTAATCTGTTGGACTATTGTGTCTGGAGAATTTTGAAAAGGCAGGTTGCTACTAAAATAGTACCAAAGCGTCGATCACCTCAAGCAAGCGCTTCGTCGAGAATGGGCCAAAATATCGCAGAGCAACATTCGGGAAGCATGTGACGGTTTCATTGGCCGTTTGAAGGCCAAAATTTGGGCCAAAGGTGACCAATTCGAACAAATCTAAACTTATTCTAAAATTTTATAATATTTCCGACATTTGTTTCTTTCATTCAATAAAATCTAAAAAAAATGTAAAAATTATGGCGCTTGACTTTGTTGCAGTTTTTTATCTCATCCTGTAAAGAAGATCAATGGAAGGAGAATCTTTCATCTTTACCAGGCATATTAAAGTTATTCTGTCGATAAAATACCCATTTCTATGAAAGATCTATAGTAAGTCTCTATTCTGCGTAGGACCGACAGAAGTATTTTTTCTACATACATGGAACAGTTCTCTTCTTTTTCTATGGAAGACTTCTAGAGAGTCTTCCTTCTATTCAAGATTAATATGGGACCTTCAAAGTTAAAAAATATATGGGAAAATTTCCCTTCCATTATAGGAGACTCATAGCATCCTTAACCCATTAAAGGTCTTCGAAGATATTTTATCTGTAAAGACCACACAGACGATTTTATGAAATTCCCCAGTATTTAGGAGACTTATGGTAAGTCTTATATCTTCAAAAGATCCAGCGAGGCTCAATAGGAGATCTTCAAATATTTGAAGACCAACCTATAGATGATCTCTGGAAGGCCATCAATTTATAGAAGTTCCATAGAACCAGACATTCTTTTAAAAAGATCCACGGAAAATCTATAAATGGTCTTCAATTAATATCTAAAAGGCCTTTGAAAGAACATTAGGACTTCTCATTGAAGACCATGATATTTTCTAGAAAAGTACACAACAAAAAAGAAAACGAAGATTTTCCCATTGAAGACCACATAAGAGGTCGAAGCTAACTCATAGAAGGCCATAAGCTCTTCTTTTAGAGTATCATAAGGTCTTTTCATAAATGACCAGGAGTTCTTCTCATTGAAGAAACTTAGGTATTTCCATATAAGTCTTTAAGAATAATTCTCTTCTTAAAACAAGTAAGCAAAGGCTACAGTCGAGCGGGGCCGACCGTTGAATACCCTACAACACTATAATAAACGATACAGTTTATATAGGCGAGATACTTGAAAGAATTCCACAAGATATTATGACAAATAATAAAAGAGAACCATCAGGTTTCATTCCCTAATTTTCGAATAATAGCAACTTAAACTAATTTGCTCATTTCCAATTTATTGGTAGATGTTGCACGTAAATGGTCTTCCTAGATCTGGAACCAATATTTCCCAAAGACCTATAATCTCTCAGAAGTGGCAAAAGAATAACATTTATTATTGGTTTTTGACTGAAACGCATCTATATGAGATACAGACATTTGACTATATTCTACAATGAAATCAGCGTTAACGAAATAGTCAGAAGTGCGCCTTTCCTGTGTATGTGAATTCTCCAAAAAGTAACTGGAATGGACATTTTCGTATTTTGTCTACAATTTTTTTTTAGACGGTTTTTCTTTCCTGCCAAGAGGCCATTCTGAATTAATGAGAACTGTCGAAATCAGTTCAGCCGTTCTCGGCATATAAGAGATTTTTGAAGCATATCTTCTTTGATATACATATATATCACACATATTTTGCTATATATCTGATTTCTTGGATATTAACATCAATGTAAAGATCAGAAGTAACCTTGTCATGGCTTTGTGATTTCGCCGGGATTTAAAATATTCGTGGTTTAATGAAAAATTTTGAATTTTTTCAACACAAAAGATATGGTCTATTTTACCCGCTAAATATTATCCGATGACCACCCAAATTGGTAGGCTTCTTCCCCGCCCTTAACTCTAGCTACATGCGAAATTCCGAAATTTGTTCAGTATTTGGTCCATTTCAACCCCTAAACATTTGGCGATCATCTCCAAAAGAAATAGGCCTCTATTCTGACCTTAACCCCACCTTCGTGCAAAATTTCGTAAGGATCGGGCCATAATTGCGACCTGTAGCGTGATTACAAATTAACATGGACAGACGGACAGACGGACGGACATACATAGCTAGATCGACTCAGCTCGGCGAGCTAGGAAGATCCATATATACTTTCCTATGTGGGAAATCAATATTTCGAGGTGTTACATAATTTTTGGCCCAATCAAACTTATAATACCCCCAACACATAGTGTTGTAGGGTATAAATATGCCTAAAGTTTTCTAAAGAAGTCCTGAATCGGAGACAGGTTCTTCTCTTAGAAGTCAAGTTGGTTTTTCCAAATTCAAAAATTTTTTTTCTTTTAGAAGACCAGAAGATATTCTTACAGAAGACCAGGATCACCAACTTAGTTTTAAATTCTTACTTGTCCAGGATATCTTTGTGAAACTTATCAGGGGTATTTCTTATATAAAATGTAAGAGTTCGTATTTTAGAATCCTACGGTGAGAGTACATAAACACTTTGAAATCTTCGCATGGCTTATTTTGCGACATATCATAAAGGGATGTCAAAGCCACACTCGAAGTCTGCCGTCATTTCCCTTTGACATTAATATGCCTAGCCATTATGCTAAGCTGCTTATGTACTCTTACCTTTAGTCTGTCTTCCCACATTGTGCAGGGATTCCTTAAAGGCAGGAAAGTCTAAATGAGTTCCATAGAAGACTTACAGAGGCTATTTTAACTATAAAAGACTCTCTGAAGGTGTTAGATTTATGGAGGACCTATTAAAATATGAACGATTTTTTCTCCAAATACTTGTAAAAAATCTTCTGAAGACCTTCAAAATACTTTTATAAAAAGGCAGGACAAATTCAATTGGTTGTCTCACTCCTTTTCGAATTTCTCTCGCAATATTCCCAGAAAAAAAAAACTATTGGAGTTCTTAAAGCAGATCAATAGGTCCTTCTCTTTAAAACGTAGATATAATTTTTTTTTTTTTCAAATCAACTTTCCTGCCTTAAATCTAACACATACTCACAAATCCTCAGAAGTCATTGAATTTCATCGAACGTTTTTAGAGATGTTGGTGTTTTTGTTTCCTTTTGTTTTAATAAAACTTCACATTACGGCGTTTACACTGATTTGTTGCATTTCCGTGGGGAATTTAGTGGCGTGAATGCCAAATCTGGTGGACCAACTGATACATCTAACAGAGCAGAACACACACACACTCCCATACTCCCACTCAACACTCCTCGGAGAAAACAATGAAAATCAAACAAATCTCACGCCTGCACACACACACACTCTCATACACAGAGAATACTTATGACACGTTGCTCTGGGGGGAAGGAAAAGGGAAAATGTTGTCGGATATGTCTGCCAATTCAAGGAGAAACGTGTGAATAACATTGTTGTACATTTTTGTTGTTTTACTGAAATGACTGACTGACTGACTGGCTGGCGACGACGACAACTGAATAAGGAAACAGGAAATAGGAATGGTACGTTTATTTCTATTTCCACTCGCTGCCGAGCACCTCTTGGTCGGTCTCATTGGCTGCTGATAGTTTGTGGAAATTAACTAAATTGTTAGCCAAAGATGTATGTGTGCATGTGTCTGAAGTGGGGAGCAGTGAATATGTGTGTGTGTGGTGAAGAGCATCAGGTGTATGTACGAAACTAAAGTAAAAAGGATTTATTTCAATTTTATTTTCTCTTTACACACACACAAACACACACGCAGACATACTGACAGACACTCTTACTGCTGAGGGTAATTCACTTATGACAATTGGTAATAATCGTGATGGATTTAAGAGTCTATGCGTGAAATTTTGAAATAAATTTCGCAAGAACACAAGATTTAACTAAGGTCTAGAAAAAAAGTAGATATGCCATAAGGCGGAGGGCAAGAAGGTTTTCTCAAAGAGGACCATAAAATCTCACAGAAGAACTTCTCATAGGAGACTGGAAGGTCTTCTTATGGAAGACGAAGGTAATATCAAAGGTCTTCTCATAGATAGATAAAAAAACAAAAGGTCTACTCAGGAGACGAAAAGGCATTATCATAGAGGACCAGAAGGTCTTCTCATCGAAGACAAGAAGGTTTTCTCATAGAAGATAAGAAAGTATTTTCAAAAAAGACGGGAAGGTCTTTTCATAGAAGACCAGAAGGTCTTCGAATAGAAGTCCGGAAGGTCTTCGTATAGAAGACGAGAAGGTCTTTGTATAGAAGACCAGAAGGTGTTTGTATAGAAGACCAGAAGGTGTTCGTACAGAAGACCAGAAGGTCTTCGTACAGGAGACCAGAAGGTCTTCGTATAGAAGACGAGAAGGTCTTCGTATAGAAGACGAGAAGGTCTTCGTATAGAAGACGAGAAGGTCTTCGTATAGAAGACGAGAAGGTCTTCGTATAGAAGACGAGAAGGTCTTCGTATAGAAGACGAGAAGGTCTTCGTATAGAAGACGAGAAGGTCTTCGTATAGAAGACGAGAAGGTCTTCTCACAAAAAAACCAAGGGTCATCTCATAGAAGATCAGAGGGTATTCTTATAGAAGACGAGAAGGTCGTCGTATAGAAGTCCGGAAGATCTTCGAATAGAAGTCCGGAAGGTCTTCGTATAGAAGACGAGAAGGTCTTTGTATAGAAGACCAGAAGGTGTTTGTATAGAAGACCAGAAGGTGTTCGTACAGAAGACCAGAAGGTCTTCGCATAGAAGACGAAAAGGTCTTCGTATAGAAGACGAGAAGGTCTTCGTATAGGAGACGGGAAGATCTTCTTATAGGAGACCGGAAGGTCTTCGTATAGGAGACCGGAAGGTCTTCGTATAGGAGACCGGAAGGTCTTCGTATAGGAGACCGGAAGGTCTTCGTATAGGAGACCGGAAGGTCTTCGTATAGAAGACGAGAAGGTCTTCGTATAGAAGAGCGGAAGGTCTTCGTATAGAAGAGCGGAAGGTCTTCGTATAGAAGAGCGGAAGGTCTTCGTATAGAAGAGCGGAAGGTCTTCGTATAAAAGAGCGGAAGGTCTTCGTATAGAAGTCCGGAAAGTCTTCGTATAGAAGTCCGGAAAGTCTTCGTATAGAAGTCCGGAAGGTCTTCGTATAGAAGTCCGGAAGGTCTTCGTATAGAAGTCCGGAAGGTCTTCGTATAGAAGTCCGGAAGGTCTTCGTATAGAAGGCCAGAAGGAAGGTCTTCGTATAGAAGGCCAGAAGGAAGGTCTTTGTATAGAAGACCAGAAGGAAGGTCTTCGTATAGAAGGCCAGAAGGAAGGTCTTCGTATAGAAGGCCAGAAGGAAGGTCTTCGTATAGAAGGCCAGAAGGAAGGTCTTCGTATAGAAGGCCAGAAGGAAGGTCTTTGTATAGAAGACCAGAAGGAAGGTCTTCGTATAGAAGGCCAGAAGGAAGGTCTTCGTATAGAAGGCCAGAAAGAAGGTCTTCGTATAGAAGGCCAGAAGGAAGGTCTTCGTATAGAAGTCCGGAAGGTCTTCGTATAGAAGTCCGGAAGGTCTTCGTATAGAAGTCCGGAAGGTCTTCGTATAGAAGTCCGAAATGTCTTCGTATAGAATTCCGGAAGAAGTTCAGACGGTCTTCGTATAGAAATCCGGAAGGTCTTCAATGAGAAGACTTTAACTGTATCTGTTTTACTCCCAATCAACTGCACTCTCTTTAAATCTTCTCCCCACCTCTTGAAATTCTACCAAAAATATTCACGATTCCGTATTCTCCCAATGACACATCAATAAAATAAACAATTTTATTAACGGAGTCATTGGGGAATTGCACTGCACGCTGGCGAACCACAAACGGTCGTTACCATCCAAAAATAATAACAAAAAAACTCAGTGCAACGCCTTTCACCATTTCCGGACATCGCCCTGTGGCAATGACTTTGATACTCTTTCTTGGGGCATTTTTAATATGATTTTGTTTCCCTTGTTGTTGGTTCTGTTGCAGAGGAACTTCAAACTCAACTTGCACTTGTTCGCTGCCTGGCTAGCCCCCTTGTTGAAGGCGACCATGAGTGCTGCAGCTGCATGGACGACAATTATTTGTTAAGTTCGCCAATGGCCAAAAAAATGAATGGTGTAAAAAGTACTCCATCTGGAATTCCATCTGTGAAAAAGTATTGAATGCACTAAGGCGTTATGGGGCAGCAAATGGAAAATTGCTTCTGGACATGAAAGGTGGGGAAATATAGCTGAATGAGTAGGTATAACTGCAATGATATATCTCACCAATTGTTGTGCAAAAGTAAGTTGTGAAAATGTGATGCCAAAGTAATTATACACATTGAGCCGGTATGTGTTCAGTTGTATAGATATTTTCTCTCCTGTTGCTCTCTCCAACAACATTGACTCTTTGAACAGACTCAGCCATCCATGCATATGTGATTCGGGTAGGCTCCTTGTCCCATTCAAGCCAATGTGAGCCTCTTTATTCCTTTTTTTACAATTGTGGAAATGTTCAAATGTATCCCTTTCGTTGTGTCATCCTTTTGCCTCCATATCCCCAAAGCATACTCCACACACTCACTCACTCACACCCATCCATTCAAACACTCCACCGATGTAGCCAAAACAAATATAAAAACAAACAGCGATGAAAATGATTTTCACAGTGAAAAAAAGATCTCAGTACTTATCTAGGAGGAAACCTGGGGTGTTGGCATGTTTCTGTGTCCTAGCTGAGATAACACACCAAAGGCCATCCTGCAGGGAGTCGATGGAGAGAGAGATAGAAAAAGAGCAACAGTTTTCTTTCGGCTTCCCGGGCGATACGTTAAACACGACACCAGCCAACGGACGAAGAGTAGTCAGTGTAAGGCTGTGTTAAAAAATGCATGAACACCGAACACAAAATGTTTTTTTATGTGGCAGCCAGAAGCGAAAGGATGGGAAAAGTGGAAGGAGGAATAAAAAAACATAAACGCAACAAGATGTAAAGTGGTGTTAAAGGGAATAATTGTGATTTTTCTAACAGAGAGCACATAGCTCTTCTCATAGCAGTCCAATAGGTTCTCTTAATTTTGTTGGATTAGAGACCAGTAGCTCTTCTGAAGAAAGGGAAAAAAAAGGTTTTCTCATTTTTCATTTTTATTATTTTAAGCAGACTTAAGCAAAATCAAATAAAGAGATGTTTAAGAGAAGTTTTGAAATTTTTTTCAACATCGAATGTTGTCTTAATTATACCCTCAGTCATATGGTGCCTCATCGAAATTATAGGTTTAAATCCCTAGATCTCCTTGGACCAAATCCATGACATGATGTCATGATTTCATGACATTTGGAATCGATCTAACGATGTCCGTCCGTCTGTTTGAAGGTAGTATCCGATTTGGTCCAAACTTGGCACATAATAATATTATTATCAAACTTAGATCGAGTTCGAAGATGGACAATATCGGTCCACTCCTTCTGGTACCTACGCCACAAAAGGTCGAAATTTTCAAAAAAAATACTTCACAGAAAGAGATTTTGCTTCAAATTTTGCAAATCTTAATACTTGCATCGGTGTAAGGTCAGGTGCGGAAATGGACAATATCGGCCCACTCATTCAAGTTCCTTCCCCACAAAGGGTCAAAATTTTGAATATTTATGAAGCTCATAAAAAGCGAAATGGTCATCTTATTCCATTCAAACTTGGTACATCTCAATATTTCCACTAACACAAGATCTGTTATAAAAATGGAAGAGAGCGGATCATTCCTTCTGGCACCTCCCCCACAAAGGATCAAAGTTTTGAATAACCAAAACGACTATAAAATACGAAATAAGCATCGAGTTCTCTTCATATTTCAGACATCCCATTATTTTTACTAACACAAGATCTGCTGCACAGATGGGATATATTGGTCCCCTCCTTCTGGTACCTCCCCCACAAAGGGTCAAAAATTGAATATCAATGAAACTTATAAAACGCTAAATTAACATCCGATTCCACTCAGACTTGGTATATCTCTCTATTTCCATCAACAAAATAACTGTTATAATGATGGTAGAGATCGGACAATTCCTTTGATACCATTGGCCGAAGGTGGTGAACTGCCGAATTTGATATTCTCCGATGAGAAAACATTCGTTGTCCACCAGTTTGTAAACAAACAAAATTATGATGTTTACTTGCCAAAGAGGTCAGCTGAAAATGTGCACCTTCTGTTGGCCAGCAGAACTCAAGCGCCGGTCATGGTGATGTTGTGGGCCGCTATAACAGCCGATGGTCCCTCTCCCCTCGTATTAATCAACCGTGTCATCAGAATAAATAAATAAATGTATTAAAGCCTTGGGCGCGCAAACATTTTGGCCGCAGACCTTGGACATTCCAGCAGGACTCAGCACCATCGCACTCAGCACGCACCATCCAAGAATGATTACAAAATGAGATTCCTCGCTTCATTTCCAGCGCACAATGGCCACCACTATTGTGTCTGGATTATTTTGGAAAGCAAGGTTGCACTAAAAAACACCAAAGTGTCGATCACCTCAAGCAAGCCCTTCGCTGGGAATGAGCCAAAATGCAGCAGAGCAATATTCGGGCAGCGTGTGATGGGTTCGTTGGCCGCTTGAAGGCCATAATTCGTGCCAAAGGTGAACAATTCGAACAAATCTAAACTTATTCTAAAATTTGATGCTATTTTCGATATTTTGCTTTCAATTAATAAAATTTAAAAAAAAATTAAAAATTATGACGTTTGACTTTGTTGCAGTTTTTTTTATCTCACCCTGTATATTTGTTACCTCACGTATATTTGCACATTCTCCAAAAATTGCACATGTCTCATATAAAGTATAGGAAGTAGTTGTACTATTTTTTTATCAGTCTTAGGTCAGATGCGAATTGGTCAATATTGTCTTGCTGAGTCGGAACCTTCCCCATAAAGGGTAAACAGTTTGAATAATCATAACACAAGGCTGGGGGTATACATCTGTTGGCAAAACCGACTGATACTATTTTACTTGTTTTTTTTTATTAAAAGGTAACCCATAATCTCCGATCCACTGGCAATATACAATTTAGTTTTCTTTTCGTTCCCTTAGAAGTGCTTATTCCCAAAGTTCTGCTCGAAAAAAATCCAAGCTCTCTTTCAGTTCAAAACCACTGTACCACAATGCGATTTCTCGCCAGCAGACACAACAAGTCGCACACTGTTTACTCGCCCATTCATTCCATGTAAGACACCAAATCATAGGCAAGCAAGTAAGCCAGCTAACCAACCAACTCAACCTCTCGAAAAAAAAAATAAAGCAAACTCCGAAAAGAAACAAAGAAAACAATCCATTCGCCAGAGGCAGGAGAAGATGTTCCAGGTGATTCGCCCGTTACGTGCATTTCCCAAGTTGCACTCAAATTCTCATTTTTCCGTTCACGTACTTCGATTAAACTCTCATTTCGGTCATAATTTTGAACATTTTATGGTTAGTGAACAGGCATTAAATTGTTACTGCTTGTGACGGCTACGCGGTGGCAGCCACATCTCTACCACATAAGTGGTGGCTAGTAAGTAAGTTGGCGAAGGGTTGTGGGGGGTGCATTATTTTGATGGGTAATACAAGAAGGAAGATTGGATGATTGTTTTATGGAAAATGTTGTCTTGTTTTAAATAAGATCTGTAAAAAAATTATATTTCAATAATGGATAGATCTTTGTGAAGTATTTTTGTAAAGTAAGCCCTTAGGAGGTTTTCTATGGTTAGAAGACCTTCATGTGATCTACAGAAGACTTTTAATGAATCCTTCAATTCTAAAAGTATTTTATGAGATATAGAGGACCCTCCATTTTAATCGCTTTTTAAAATTACTTGTATCTGTAGAACACGTTTAGAAAATCTTGTGTGTACGGAAGGCTTTAGGGAAGTCTTCTCTCTGCAAAAGACCAAAAGCTTATCTACATTTAACAAATCTATTGGGCCTTATTACTTTAGAGTAATTTTCGAAGGTCTTCCATTTAAAAAATACATTTGGGATTTCTATTTTTGGAACAAATTTAAGAAGCTGAAGAAACTCTTTAAAAGTATTTCTATCTTTTATTGAACTTTAGGATATTAAGGAGGTTTTCTATTTTTAGAAGACCTTATAGAAGAGGTATTATATCCACATAATATCTTTAGAAGGTAATACAGGACGGTGTCAATCTACAGAGACATTTTGGAACCTCTTCTTTTTAAAGAATCTTTTAGGTCTTCCACATTTAGATGACCCTTTGATATGTCATTGTGAAAATACATATAAAATGTTTTATTATATTTTGAAAGGCCCTCAGGAGGTCTTCAATTTTTCATAAGTAAAAAACAAACGCTGGGTTTAGATAGCAGACATGATGTTTGCTTGACTTTTCTCCCCAGGTGATGCACAAATACATGCTCTTTCAATCAGGTCCTTTACACTCATATTGTCTGTGGCCGGTACCAAAGTATCTGTATCAGCGTTTGATATCCTCTCTGTATTTAATAATATAGCCTGTGATTTCCACTATAAAGCGTTTTACCTCCAGGATCTTCTTGACATCAGGTACGGGTATCGTTACAAAAGTTCTTCGCTGTTCTCGGAAATTTCTGCTAAGTTCCCTCCAATGTCTGCATCTGGTACTGTTGTAGTCGTATGAATGGCATGTTGTACCTCTTCTGCGGTCGTCAAAGCGTCCAGGTCTTGTATTTCTACAGTGGCAGTTTGCTTGAGCTGAAAATTCTGGAACCGGGAAAGAGGTCCACTTTGGAGGTATCCAGGTCTTGTATTTCTACTGTGGATTTGGGTTTTCTCAAAAGGATCCTTTTATGACCTCATAAAATCCACAATCTCCACTCTTATTGCTCCTATTTTGGTTTTGCTAATAGATCGTATAACAGCTTCCGTTTCTTTAGGCTTTACATTCAGAATAGGTGTGTTCTACGACTGACTTAATTATTACTGCATCGGACAGGTTTCTCTTCTTTTTTCGCCAAATTTTTCCCATTTAGACCCATCTTCCACCTGCTTTCTAGTGGAAACCATTTTTGGGGTGATCTCTGCAACTCTATTTTTCAGGATCTGTTTCAGCCGGAGGTGTGTGAGAGAGAGAAAACATCTCTTGATACATTCTTTGGCGCTTGCTCACCTAGCTTTCCTTTTCAGCTGTTTTCCAATTCCTTCTGCAATTACGTCTAGAAGCTCGTCCAATTTACATATTCCATTTCGGACATCTCTGCAGACATTTTGAGATACAAAAACTGTTTCAAAGTCAATCGCCATAATTTTTACATTTTGTTTTAAATTTTATTAAATGAAAGCAAAAAATATCGGAAAGAGCATCAAATTTTAGAATAAGTTTAGATATGTTCGATTTATTCTGATGCCACGGTCGATTAATACGAGCGGAGAGCAATTGGCAACTATGGCGGCCCACACCTTCACCATGGCCGGCTTGAGGCTTGAGTTCTGGTGGCCAACCGAAGGTTTACATTTTCAGCTGACCTCTTTGTCAAGTCAACACGATCATTTTGTTTGTTTACAAACTGCTGGACAAAGAATGCTTTCTCATCGGAGAAAATCAAATTCGGCAATTCCCCCCATTTCGGCCAACGAAGCAACTTTTTATCTCTTTTGAGTCTATTTTCTTTCTGTTGCGGTGTAAGTTCTTGCACTTTTTGGAATTTCAGTGGCTTAACCCCGAGTTCATTTTTCAATATTTGGAATATTGCGATATGTTCAGCTCACGAGCCATTTTTTGCTATTTCCACTGCGACGCGGGTTTCTATCATGTCGCTTCTTTACTTTTCGAACCATTTCTGCTGATGTTGCTGTTTTCTTCCGCCCACTCCCTTGACATCGTGTTACGCTACCATTATCACGGTAACGAGCGATGGTACGAGACACAAAAGATTTATTCATATTTAAATGCTGAAGTGCTCTAACGATAGCCACTTGTGGTTTTCCAGCCAAATATAAAGAAATCACGCTTGAATTCCATCACGAATAAATTTTTTCTGGAAAATTCTCGCCAAAATGATTTTTTACGCTTGTAAACAATATAATGAGCTGTCACTGGAATAATTTTAACAGCTGTCGGACGAGTGACTTAGAAATGACAGTAGTCTGAAGTTGGTTGCAGTTTTTTCATCTCACCCTGTACTTCCGACCAGGAGCTGCACTAGAAAAAAAGTGTGTTCCATATAAAACGGAGAGCTGCTTTTTCCCATTTTACTTTCAATAGAAACCAAGACCTGATAGCTTCATGTTAAATAATTTACCTCTCCATGTTTTCTATCGTACCATTTCTGTGCGTCTGGGATTAGTTTTGGTGTACAATAGTCCTAGATTCTGTTTTGAATAAGAAGCCTGATATGGTCTACAGTATATTGTACTAGATTGGAAGGTAATGGGAAGTTCTGAAGAAGATTTTTGAGGTACGGTAGCCCAGAGAACAATTTCTATGTAAAATATTTACTACCTACAAAAGTGCTTCAGAAAATTTTGTATCTAAATAAGACCTATTAAATTTCTTCTACCCGTAGAAGACACCCACATAAAATTCACAAACACCTTCACCATACATATGTACATTTATATGCGTATCTGTTATGTGAGGTATTTCCCCGGGAATCTCATCCGCAATTATTTTTCTTTGTAAAGACAATTAAAAATTATTGTCTTGTTAAAACAATTCAAGAGTGACGTACTGCCGTTTACTACTCCTCACTACAAACGTGCAATTGACAACAAAGACAAGACATGATGATTAACTTCGTTACATATCTACGCCACTACCAAGACCAAGGCGGAGTGCAGAGTCAGCCATGGAAGAAGAGCATCATAACTGAGTCGATTATCAACTGTTCATAAAACCAAAACGTCACAAACAAAACAAACCATTTGGCCATAGCCATAACGCGCCAAATATGTGTGGCCAAAACAAAATCGATTGGTAAAACCCCCAACAACAACAACAACAACGAGAAAATTCAAAACAAAATTGTAAACCAAAAAAAATGTGACGTGACGCATGTGCAGTGGGCCATGACTGGGTAGAGAGAGAGAGAGAGAGAAAGAGAAAAAGCCCATATAAAACAAGAGAGAATTTACGATAAGGCCCTTCTGGGCCAGAAGGGTAAACAGCGCAATTAACACCCAACTAGTGACGAAATTTTTTTAGCTGAGAACAATATTCGCACTTGCTGCGTGCCTTTGCGAAAGGTGTGCTCTGGAGGTAAGCTGTCGTCTGGTGGGGTGTCTACATTTTTGAATACCACCAGCAGCATTGCTGCGATCACCACCATCCATCCATCCGCCTGATGGCGGTTTTGTTTGCCTCCACAACATCACGTCACTTCGATTAGTTTGTGTTGTTTTGGTTTCGCAGTGTGTTTTTTGCGAACATGGAAAAGTATATAACCACATGCGGCTTAAACCTCTGCTTCAGTTGCTTCATACACTCCGTCAGAGAAACCAAGCAATTGGTCAAGAAAAAAAAACATAAAGAAATAAAAAACCTATTGGGCGCCACATTTCAAAAATTGTGAAAGTGTTTTTTTGTTAAACTTTTGAATATTTGAAAAAAAAATTAAAACTAAAAATGTTCTGGAAAATTTCCTCCTCATCTGTGTTGTGTGTGGTCAGTGTTGTCATCCTGGTTCTGCTGTGCCTAAACACCCCCAGCACCGAAGCTAAGCCATGGGATTTGTATGATGATGTTTCGGAACTCTTCGATGCCATGTCTTTGGATGATGTGCCCGGGGCCAAGGAAGCCGAGAAACGTCAAACCAAAGATTTTTGCCGTATGCCAGCCCGCAAGGGTGTGTGCAGGGCTCTCATACCACGCTGGAGTTATGATGCCCAGAAAAAGGACTGCATTGAATTCAAATTTGGTGGCTGTGATGGTAATGACAACAACTTCCCCAGTTACAAGTCCTGCATGGCCACCTGCCAGGGCATGTAAGGAGGAGTGTATATTTTTAAGTATTTTTCAAACCGCAAATTTTAATTTCATAATTTTTAAAATATGTGATAAATTAAAAAAAAAAATTAAAAAAATACAAATGTTCCTTTTTTGGAGCATTACCATTTGAATGGCCAGAAAAGGTCCCTAGGCTTAAGAATGTAATCCCAAACTGTTTGAAAAATGGAAATTGGGTTTTGGTTAATTTATTTTTTAACTTTAATTCAAAAAAATTGTTCTTATTTCCATATTTATTTGTTTCCATCTTCTAAGTTTATAAACATTTTCATTTTAGAAAATTCAAACCCACTACCAAATCTATGTTTCCTATATTTGTTAGTTTTAAGTTTATTTTATTTTTCAGATATTATCAATGATAATATTGTTTTTATTGTTTCAATGTAGAAGCAGCGCTGTAATTATTATATTATTAATTTATACAAATAAAATATATTATTTAAAAAAAAATAATCTCAATTTTTGAATTTATTTAATTTGTTTGGGAAAATGGAAATCAGGATGACGATAAAGACAACATTTATTCGCGCGTGCAGAAAATCCAAAAAGGGGAGAAAAAAAATATTTTAAATGGAAAGATTTATTAACTGGAGGTCTCTAGAAGACCTGGAAGTCTTCTATAGTCTCTAGAAGACCTGGAGATCTTCTACTGTCTGTAAACGAATCGGAGGTCTTCTCGTGCCTATAGAAGACCTGGAGGTTCTCTAGTGTATATAGAAGACCAGGAGGTCTTGTAGTGTCTATAGAAGACCCGGAGATCTTCTAGTGTCTATATAAGACCTGGAGGTCTTCTACCGTCTATAGAAGACCTGGAGGTCTGCTAGTGTCTATAGAAGACCTGGATATCTTCTAGTGTCTATAGAAGACCTAGAGGTCTTCTAGTGTCTATAGAAGACCTGGAGGTCTTCTATTCTCTATAGAGGACCTGGATGCTTTCTATTGCTTACAGAAGGCCTGGAGGACTTCTAATGTTTCTAGAAGGCCTGTATGTCTTCTATTGTCTATAGAAGACCTGGAGGTCTTCTATTGTCTACAGAAGACCAGGAGATCTTCTGCTGTCTATAGAAGACCTGGAGGTCTTCCACTGTCTGTAGAAGACTCGGAGGTCTTCTCGTGCCTATAGAAGACTTGGAGGTCCTCAAGTGTCTAGAAGACCAGGAGGTCTTGTAGTTTCTATAGAAGACCTGGAGATCTTCTAGTGTCCCTAGAAGACCTGGAGGTCTTCTATTGTTTTAGAAGACTTGGAGGTCTTCTATTGTTTTAGAAGACTTGGAGGTCTGCTAGTGTTCATAGAAGACCTAGAGGTCTTCTAGTGTCTATAGAAGAGCTGGAGGTCTTCTATTGTCTATAGAAGAGCTGGAGGTCTTCTATTGTCTATAGAAGAGCTGGAGGTCTTCTATTGTCTATAGAAGACTTGGAGGTCTGCTAGTGTCCATAGAAGACCTAGAGGTCTTCTAGTGTCCATAGAAGACCTAGAGGTCTTCTAGTGTCTATAGAAGAGCTGGAGGTCTTCTATTGTCTATAGAAGAGCTGGAGGTCTTCTATTGTCATAGAAGAGCTGGAGGTCTTCTATTGTCTATAGAAGAGCTGGAGGTCTTCTATTGTCTATAGAGAGAGCTGGAGCTCTTCTATTGTCCAGCTCTATAGAGAGAGCTGGAGCTCTTCTATTGTCCAGCTCTATAGAGAGAGCTGGAGCTCTTCTATTGTCTATAGAGAGAGCTGGAGCTCTTCTATTGTCTATAGAGAGAGCTGGAGCTCTTCTATTGTCTATAGAAGAGCTGGAGCCGTATTAATCGTATTAATCGACCGTGGGCATCAGAATAAATGCCGAATATTATCGCGAAAATATTCTGGAGGGTGTATAAAGCCTTGGGCACGCAAAAATTTTGGCCGCAGACCTTGGACATTCTAATAGGACTCTGCACCATCGCACTCAGCACGTGCCACGCTTCATTTCTGGCCCACAATCTCCGGATACCTATCCGTTGGACTATTGTGTCTGGAGTATTTTGGAAAGCAAGGTTGACACTAAAAAGTACCAAATTGTCGATCACCTCAAGCAAGCGCTTAGCCGGAAATGGGCCAAAATACCGCAGAACCACATCCGGGCAGCATGTGACGGTTTTATTAGCCGTTTGAAGGCCATAATTCGTGCCAAAGGTGACCAATTCGAACATATCTAAACTTATTCTAAAATTTAATACTATTTTCGGCATTTTTTCCTTTCATTCAATAAAATTTAAAAAAAATGTTAAAAATATGGCTTTTGACTTTGTTGCAGTTTTTCATCTCACCCTCTATGCCAACATCTTCTGGTAGCACACCAACAAAGCGTTACAATTTCCAATACTTATATCTGCTTCTATACAGCTTGCTATATCTAAATATAAAGCTTTACCAGAAATCTCGGAATTGATCTGGCAGGTTATAATATTTATATCAGACTGAGGTCAGATTCGATTTGGACGATATTGGCAAACTGCTTCGAAACCTCCCCCATAAAGGGCCAACAGTTAGAATAATCATAATTCCAGGCTTTGAGTATACATCTGTCGGCAAAACCGACTGATACTTTTTAACTTGTTAAATTTTAGTTTCTGTTAACCTCTTGATATTTTTTCTTGTTCCAAAAAATATTCATACCGGCATTTTGTGCTTCCCCAATACCTATCTTCAAGCCCTAATAATCATAATTTATTTGCAACATAAAATTCCAATTAAAAAGGTGAATTACCCCATGGGGAATTTTTCACACGAATCAAAAAAAAAATAGTAAATAAATATCTAAAAATAGTTTTCAAAAATGTAAACAAAAGCGATAACGCTGCAATAGTAATAACAACAAAAAAAAATACTATTAAATTTATAAATATTCATGGGAGGATTTACAGAAAATACACACAATTAAAATTTAAAAAAAAATATTGAAATGACGCCAATTTGTCAAACTAGCAAAGATAGCTGGCCAAAAAAAGAGAAGCCGAAGCAGAAGAAATGCGGGTTAATAAAAGTTTATTGACTTGGTTGCAGTTTTTCCAGCTGTCATTCATGTATTGGTTGTTGTAAAGTCAGGGGTTTCGGGGTGGTGGGAAGGGGGAACAATTAATAGCAATGGCTTTGCATAATCCGCACATTTAATTCAAATTACAACAATAGCAACAACTAGTACTCAGAACTGCAAACATCTAACCAAACAGCAACCCAATGGAGTTCATTCACCTGGCGACGAACGAGCCACAATGATCGGATCGATGCACCCAAACAAACAGCCATCAATGATGCACCCACCCACCAGCCCACCTCCAACAATTCTTGGCCAAGTGCCAAGTGAATTAAAATAATGCCTAAATAAAGTGTAATGGATGGATTTGGAGGAGGAGAGTGGTTGTGGGGAGTTGTTACTCTTTGATATTAAACTGAAATTTAAATTCTATGCCGCCAGGTAGTTTTTCCCCCTAATAACTATTGCCTTTGGAAACTACGAGAACAACGACGATGATGACGACGATGGCAATGGCGCTGATGACTTTAAGCAAATAAACTCCTCTAGAATAATTCTCTGGAAAAAACCAGAGAAAAAATTACCTCGCTTTTGCTCCGGCATGTTGCACTAATGGCCAATATTAGTGGCCGCTCGCATTTGTTGTTATGAAAAATGCAAAAAAAAAACTAAAATAATAAAAACAATAACAATAATGTATTGCAAAAGATCTTGGTAAATAATAGTGCGGTATTCGAATAAACAAACCATGACTTGACTTGCTCGCCGCTCGCCCATAGTTGGTGACTGGCGGATGGATGGATGGTTAGTTGGTAGGTAACGTGGTAACTTATGAATTATGATAATGACAATCCAAGAGGTGCATAAAGGAGCGCAGGGTGCTGGGGAGCTGTTTGTAAAGCAACACAAGCAAAAGAAATAAAAAATTAAAAAAAAGATAAACAAACATAAATAGCAATGGCCACTGCTAGCTATCATAATTATCATTAACATCATTATCATCATGGTTAAGTCCAGATGGAGAGGGACTTATATTTAGCTTTAACTTTTTATAGCATGTAGTCATTTTTTAAAGTGAAACACAAAATATTTAAAATAATCTTCACATTAAAGTCCTTCTATATATCTGTTCATGGTTAACCTGGTTTTAACATGGTTTCGATATGCCATTAAGACATTGACATATATAGACAGAGAGCTTCTGGTCATAAACAAACCTTCGATAAATAACATTTCTCCCATAGGACTTATCTAAAAAGAAGTCCCTTAATAGATCTCCAATAGATAAAACAATTAAAAAATCAACTAAGTTTGGCCGGGCAGAACTTTTTATATCCTCCACCAGAACTTTCTATACCCTCCGCCATTCGGAAGGAATTTGATAAATGTAAATACGAACACGTGGTTCTGGATAAGTAATTGTTTTGTCATACGCTGTAGTAACGATTCTGAACTTCAAATACGAAATTCGAAACAATTCCGGCAAATAATGTCTAAATATAGGAAGGTACCGTTGTATAGGGGCTTTGCTAAGACATGGACCTGCATAGACAATTTTCCGTCATAGGTTGTAGTACCCATTACGAACTTCAAATACGAAATTTGACGCAATTCCGTATAAACGTAGACCTATATAGACAATCCTCTTTCAGAAGGTAAAGTACTCAGAAGGAACTCCTTGTGTGGATTTTCAGGTTATTCCATTGAACATTTTGGCTAAAATCTTTAAAATATCCAATATCGGGGGGCACCATTGTATGGAGGCTATATCATGGACAATTCTCTTTCAGGAGGTAAATTACTCACAGATAACTCCTTGTGTGGAATATCAGACAATGCCATTGAACTAAACTGACTAAAATCATCAAAATACCAAATGTCGGGGGTACAGTTATGAGTATATGGGGGATATACGACATCGTGGACATATATAGACAAATTTCTTTCAGAGGGTAAAGTACTCAGAAAGAACTCCTTGTGTAGAATTTCAGACAATTCCATTAAAAAATGTGGCTAAAATCATCAAAATTCCCAATATCGGGGACCACAATTTTATGGGGGCTATACGATATCGTGGACCTATATAGACAATTCTCTTTCAGGGGATAAAGTACTCACAGAGAACTTCTTGTGTAGAATTTCAGACAATTCCATTAAAAAATTTGGCTAACATCATCAAAATGCCCAATATCGGCGGCCACCATTTTATGGGGGCTATACGACATCATTGACCTATATAGACAATTCTCTTTCAGGGGGTAAAGTACTCACAGAGAACTTCTTGTGTATGTGGTTAAAATCACTCCATTGAAAAATGTGGTTAAAATCGTCAAAATACCGAATATCGGTATCGAATAATAATATACCCTCCATACTATGTATGCTGGAGGGTATAAAAAACTGGAAGCTTTAAAAATTTCACTTATCTCGGTCATGATGCCCTTGAAAAGTTTATTTTTTCCACGAAGTCCTTAAAAATTCAGCATTTTTTGTCAAAAAATCTTAAAAACATTTTTTTAGAAAAATCCATGATTTTTAATTAGGA
Source organism: Musca domestica (assembly GCF_030504385.1). NCBI lineage: Eukaryota > Metazoa > Arthropoda > Insecta > Diptera > Muscidae > Musca > Musca domestica. The sequence goes on from NW_026712409.1 coordinate 12,606,621, forward strand.
GGTCCTTGGAAAAAAAATTTTTAAAAGTCGTAGGTCGTAGCCCATACGAATTTCATGTAAAATTTCTTAAAATTTTTCCTTTTTGTTGTTGCAAAATGTTCAGGCTTAATCCCTAATCCCTGTTATTTTTATAAAAACAACGTTTGTTTATTAGTGGAGAACGATAGTAATGTTTACCAGGTGGTAAGGTAATTTTAAAAATAACTTTTTTCCAAAAATTTGACGAATTTTATCAAAAAAAAATCCACGAAAGAAATCCTTAACTAATATTTTTCAATTCCACGAATTTTGGCAGTAAAAATTAATAAAAATTAGGGATATCTTCATATATTTTTTTCTTAAAAACATCTTAATTTTTTTAAAGAATTTATTTTTTTTATTAAATAAACAACGATTTTTAGTAAAAAAATTCTTTGCAGAAATTTTCTAAACAATTCTAAGATTTTCGGTTAAGTTTTGGTTAAGTTCAGTTTTTTTTTTTAATTCCACACATTTCGTTTTTAGAAAGATTTCTGAGGTCCCTGAATTTTTTTATCCTAAAAAATCATTTGAAAAGTCCTTGAAATTGTATTTTTAAAAAAATTAAAAAAAAATTGGTCAAACATTACTTAGAAACTCTTTGTAATTGTCCTCATACAAATTCCATGATTTTTGGTAAAAAGTTCTTAAAAAGTTTAAAGGTTGACGTCCAGGAAATCTTAAATATATTCTTTAAAAAAATATCCCACACAATTCCACTAAGAAGATCCTTTAAAATCTTCTTAATAGATTCCACGAATTTTGGTAAGATCATCGTTAAAAAAAAATTTCTTTAACAATTTTTTTGGGGGAAGGGATATGAGCAAATAAACGAAATCGGTCGAATATATATGTGGAAGCTATATCCAAATCTGTACCGATTTCAATATAATTTCGCAAAATTGTTTTTTTTTTTCCAAACTTCGTCACTTATTACGAATTTTATTGGAATCGGGCGTACATATCGTGTTTGGTGCATCAAATAAAGGAAATCGGTCGAAAATATATATGGGAGCTATATCCACATCTGAACCGATTTCAATATGATTTTGGCAAATGTATTTTTGTACCAAATTCCCTGACTCATTCCAAATTTCATAGGAATCGGACAAGCATACAGTGTTTGGTGCTTCAAATATATGAGATCTGCCGAAAATATATATGGGAGCTATATTCAAATCTAAACCGATTTCAATATAATTTGGCAAATTTATTTAAGACTGTATCTATAACCGATCAATAGATATGTGCATTCCAGTTCCAAGTGGAATTTTAAAAATGTATATCGTCTATGTTACTTTCAGGCGATGCTGCAGAATCTATGGAAATTTTCAGGAAAATCTGTTTAGCAGTTTTTGAGTCTATAAATTACAAAAATCAAATTAAACGTACAAACATTTTCCTCTCTTATAAATATAGAATACCGTTAATTGTATGAAGCTCATTAGAACTGAGGGTACGCAAAAATTCCATCATGCTTGAATTTCCTCAAAAACATTTCCCAATTAAATTAATTATCAATCACATATGCAAAATATACTCTGTCAATATTTAACAGATGTTCAAATAATTTTAACAACAATATTTACATACTAAAGATAGAAATTGAAAAATATATGTACGTGTAAACAGACACGTTGTCACCCGACTGTCTCGTTCTTTAATAAATCAATGGCGTTGCTAATGAATTGAGAACATCTTGAAAATATTTGTCCCTTTTAATAATTCATTAAATATATATTTTGATCACTTTTTTCCGCAAAAAAAAAATCACGCATAAACATGTTGTTTTCATTTTCACTTGTTTATTTGCACTTTAATAATTATTCTGTTTTTTTTTTTTTTTGAGAATTTATTAGCAACATAGGGGGCGATGCATAAAATGGAACAGTGTTTTCAAACTATTTTTGAGGGGAACTAAAAGTCAAGACAAAATTGGGAAAACAATTCTAAGCCGCAACGAAGACCACTTTTTAGAAATTTTAAAACTTATGATACGCCGCTTGGTTTTCTCTCTATCCCCGACAATCTGAATGTTGAAAATGTCAATGAAATTCCTTCTAAATAAATTTCAAGTCAAATTTTTGTTATATACAGGGTGAGATGAAAAAACTACAACCAACTTCAGACTGCTGTTATTTCTAAGCCACTCGTCCGACAGCTGTTTAAATCATTCCAGTGACAGCTCATTATATTCTTTACAAGCGTACAAAAGCATTTTTATGAGACTTTTCCAGAAACAAAGTTATTCGTGATGGAATTCAAGCGTGATAGTGTGATATCTTTATATTTGGCTGGAAAACCACAAGAGGCAATCGTTAGAGCACTCCAGCATTTATATGTGAATAAATCTTTTGTGTCTCGTGCCATCGCTCGTTACCGTGATACTTGTAGCGTAGCCCGACGTCAAGGAAGTGGACAGAAGAAAACAGCAACATCAGCAGTGGCCGAAAAATGGCTCGTGAGCTGAATATATCGCAATATTCCATTCGGCAAATACTGAAAAATGAGCTCGGGGTAAAGCCATTGAAATTTCAATAAATGCAAAACCTTCACCGCAACAGAAAAAAATAGACTCAAAAGAGCTAAAGAGTTGCTTCGCTTTGCCAAAAGTTTTGAACTGTCGAATTTGGGTTTATCCGATGAGAAAACATTCGTTGTCCAGCAGTTTGTAAACAAATAAAAAGATCGTGTTTACTTGCCAAAGAGGTCAGCTGAAAATGTGCACCTTCGGTTGGCCACCAGAACTCAAACAAACTAAATTATCGTGTTTACTTGCCAAGGAGGTTAGCTGAAAATGTGCGCCTTCGGTTGGCCACCAGAACTCATAACTGAAGCGCCAGCCATGGTGACAGTGTGGGCCGTCATAACAGCCGATGGTCGCTCTACGCTCGTATTGATCGACCGTGGCATCAGAATAAATGTAAAATATTATCGGGAAAATATTCTGGAGGTTGCATTCCAACAGGACTCAGCACCATCGCACTCAGCACGCGCCTCCAAAGAATGTTTACAAAATGATGTTCCTCGCTTCATTTCCAGCGCACAATGGCCACCAAAAACTCCGGATATCAATCTGTTGGACTATTGTGTCTGGAGTATTTTGGAAAGCAAGGTTGCCACTAAAAAATACCAAAATGTCGATAATCTCAAGCAAGCGCTTCGCCGGGAATGGGCCAAAATACCGCAGAGCAACATTCGGGCAGTGGTGGACGGTTTCATTGGCCGTTTGAAGGCCATAATTCGTGCCAAAGTTGACCAATTTAAACAAATCTAAACTTATTCTTAAAATTTGATACTATTTGCTTTCATTTAATAAAATTTAGAAAAAAATAACAAAATTATGGCGTTTGACTTTGTTGCAGTTTTTTTTTTATCTCACCCTGTATATATTTAAAGGCCATTACTAAAAATAGATCTAATGCATTAAAAACTATTCCTGGAATCAATACATCTTTCTTTTTAATACAGCATTTACATACCCTATTTGTTTTTTTGGCAAATAACTTAGTTAGGTCTAGGTTAACAACATCTTTAGACATCTGTGTGTTTTTATGCTGTTAATCATTTGTTTAAATAATAGCAATCTAATAAACAAATATAGCGCAAAAAACGAAGACAAAAACAACAACTCACATGTTTATCTCTTTTGCCATTCGAAACCTCGTAGCGAAATTTTTTTGTAGCCCAAAGGCGCATTCATCATTTTGCGACTAATTTTCGATTTCATTCATACAGACAGACATATGTACGTACATAGGTATATAAATAAATCTCTGACATATTTGACTTAATTTGATCGTTATTTGTACAGTTGTATCGATATCGTTTGGCATATACAAAAGATCGAGATTTATTCGTTAAGCTCAATAAAAAGGTGTTAATTATGTCATTTAGCAAAAATAAAAACACGGCGACAACAATAACAACTGCTATACGAATACTACTACTATTCACGCGATATGCAACCACAAAAACAACAACAACAATTTATTCAAATTCATTGATAAAATGTTTTTTTCTTCTTTTTTTATCAAATAGAAACTATTTGCATAATTTTATGGACTTACGTCGTCAAACATAAATAGTTTGGTTTTTCAATGGGTGACTCACTGGCCATATGGATCCATTGTTTTGTTTTCCAGAATGTCTGAGAAATGTTCGACGCTTCAATTGGTCATTCGTGCACGAGAGATCACATAAATGGACTTCTTTATGTAAAATACCATCCTATTGTGCTTCTACATACTAGACCGGTTAATCCACCTTTTACATTTGGAAAACATTAATTATCCTTCTATAAGTAAAAGACTACTCAAATGGTTTTCTGGATAGATCATCGGTCAAAGGACCTTCTGTATGGAGACGAGAATGATCTTACATGATATGTGGGACTTTACGACACCCTGGACAAATGACATCAATCCGTGCCCAGTATGACTTTAATTTGACATAGATTTCTGGTTTGTCTTTGTAATCCGCACCTTGTCCTGCTGCAAGAGACTCTATATTGATTTTTGACTATACCAAAAGTGGGCCTGCACACCCAATTTGTCTGTCATAGGCTGTAGTATCCATTACGAATTTCAAATACCAAATTTGAAACAACTCCGCTGTATAATGTCGCTAAAATCATCAAAATACCGAATATCGGGAGGTTCCGTTATATGGGGGCTAAACCAAAACGCGGACCTGCACAGACAATTTTTGTCATAGGCTGTAGTATCCATTACGAACTTCAAATACCAAATTTGAAACAATTGCGGTGAAGAATGTCGCTAAAATCATCAAAACACCGAATATCGGGGGGTACCGTTATATGGTGGATATACGAAGACGTGGACCTGCTCAGACAATTTTATGTCTTAGGCTGTGGTATCTATTACAAACTTCAAATACCAAATTTGAAACAATTCCGGTGAACAATGTCGCCCAAATCACCAAAATACCGAAAATAGGGAGGTACCATTATATGGGGGCTTCTAGGCTCAATTTGGTGGTGAGTGCCAAATTCCATCCCATTTGGGTATGGTATTGGGCTGATATTACTGTTAACAAAAAAACATGGACAGGCGGACGGGCGGACGGGCGGACGGGCATCGACTCAGAGCATTACCATACGATGATCGGTGACGGGGAGGATAAAGTCTAAAGAGGCTGCGCTACTGGGGTCTTAGATAAATCTGTCTGTACGACTCGCCTTTGTCGGCATACTTACCTAGATTAATTAACTCGACTACCATGAGCCAAAGTGCATTTGCAATGCACTGTTTAACCAGCAAGGAAATCTCAAAAGTCAAGCGGGGCCGACTATATACCCTACACCACCATGCATATTTAGTAGAGCTCTCGTAAAAGAATGATTTATATTGGGCATTTCTGAGCTCTATGAGATATCTGGTACAAAATACGATTATGGTAGAGTGCATATTCCGAAAGCTGGTAATTTAAACACCAAATCGGATGAAACATATGGGAGCGAATTTGCTAAATTCGGTTGAAGTGCGAAAATTCATTTGGACTAATATTAGCCATTTGGTGCACAATAAACGTGAAATCGAATAATGATATGGGAGCTATATCCAAATCTGAATCGATCTTTGTACAACTGAAAACAGCTATTTCTTGGCTATATCTGATATCTGGTACCAAATATTATTCGGGACTTAAACGCCAGATCGGATGACACATATATATAAGGGATATATAGCTATATCTGAACTGATTTTTGATGTATTTGCTCCTAGGCTAACATTGGCCGAATGTGCCAAACTTCAGGCTGTTTGGGCTGATATTGGTCATTTGGTGCTCAATTAACCCGAAATCGACCGAAGTTATATATGGGAGCTATACCCAAATCTGAACCGATTTCCACCAAATTTGAAGTACTTATTTCTATACTAAATTCGGTCGGAAGTGCCAAGATTCATACCATTTGGACTGATATTAGCCATTTGATGCAAAAGAAACCTAAAATCGGATGAAGATATATATGGGAGCCATATCCAAATCTGATCCATGAATTGCTAGGCTGTATCTGATATCTTGTGCTAAATGTCAGTCTTGTGGAGTGCATATAATGAATGTAAGGGGCTTAAACACCAAAATCGGATGAAACACATCCGAAATACATGTTCGAAACACATATATGGGAGCCATAGCTATATCTGAACCGATTTTCACCAAATTTGACGGACGGACGGACATGCATAAATCGACACAAAATGTCATTTTATGCCGATCACCAAAAGGAACTATGGGTCTATCTCGTTTCCTTCTCCATGTTACAAACAAATAAACAAAGACAAAATACCCTTACCACTAAGTGGTGTAGGGTATAAAAATAATTGTGATTCCATCACGGCCGAACGTTTTCAATGACTTTGTGTTTCGGATGAAAATTGTACCATCGCTCACCACAAACTAAGTAGAAAGACGCTGTCACTCTCGGCTTGCGATCTACCAGATTGTAAGGCCAAAGCTAATCACCAAAACTGGCATGGTTTCTTGGGTTCATAAGAGTTAATTCTAGCTCAGTAACCTGGAAAATAATAATGTCGAAATTAGTACTATATAAATAAGAGAACTACTATGCTTGTATACATAATAATAAGACACATTTACAATTGTTCATATCTATGTATATATATTTATAGTCAATCTTTTTTATTATTATTATTTTTATTGCAAATTATTCCTAGAGACGTTCATAATTTGTTTTTTTTTTCGCATTACTTCTAATAATCTTTTTTGTTGGAAACATGGTTTTCACTATTTTTTTTCATATTATTTCTTTTAATTTATAATAATTAGAATAATAAGATTGTGTATAGTGTATGTGTGTGTGTAATTTACAAACCATGTTTAATACCATATATATTTTGTATTGTGTTTCAATTATTCTGTTCGGGCCTATAATTTTTGTTTCAACAATTAAAAGGTGTGGACAGATTTGGTTTAAGATTTCGAAATTGCTATTATTTTTTTGTTAGTTTTAAAGGTTGTTTGTTTGATTACGCTTTGCTAAATACAATCTTAAATTACATTTACATATATTCAAATCAAATTATATAATATATAGGTTATATAATGTATATAAGTATTTATTGTATAGGGGAGTGTTTTGTTTGTTTGTTTTTCTCTTTCAAAGGAAAAAAAGAGGAGTTTCAATTACGGTTATGGCAAAAATTGTGTTCAAAAAAGGGACAAAGACATTAACGCAAGTTGAAGCTACACATCGTTATAACATTTCGATAAGAACACGGAAAAGAAGAAATATTTAACATAAAAATTATACAAACATTTGCAGAAGCTTTGTTTTTTGAAATATAATCATTTAAATATGTGAAAAAATGGGGGTTTTTTGTGGGGTTGCCTATTGTGTTATACGCCGCCACTCTATGCATCTTATTATAAAAATGTTTCAAAATCTACAGTGTATTAGCAAGATATTTCGGTGGTCACGCCCTTGATGCTTTCCGAACTAAAGTGAACACAACCGTATTTACACACTAATGTCCACACATATGGAATGAAAAACTCTTCGGGGGCATCTTCTTCGACATATTTGAATTTCAAATCGGGGAATTTCTAAAACCAACATGAAGAATGAGATTATTATTAACATTTATAAGTGTTTCCCATAACTTACCCTTAAACGATCGCTAGACCATTGACTGGCTCCCTTGGAAATAACTTCGAATACTTCATTGACACCCAATTCCCCTCTCTGTTCTTGGACGCGCTGTAAACGTGATGAAAAGAAGCCCACCACCTAAGAAAATAATTTTTGAGATCATTAAATATTTCATAAATCCAAAATGCATCTTTACCATATCAATATTTTGTATTATATCCTGAAAAGCATGATGTGACCGAAAGCCCTCAAAGACACTTCGTTTGTACAACAAAGTATACACCAAATTCGGACAATACACCAGTTGATTGGAGAGGCAAGAGTTTAGTATTTCCAAAACCATACGTAAAACCTCTTCCAGCACGGTCAAGTCTTGCAACATATCTTCAGGTGTTGTGGAAACATTTACAAAAACGGCACTATTAACTGGCTCTTTGAGCTGAGCATCAAGACGTGTGTGTTTCTTGGCCAATGTTTCGAAGAGTGATATTAAACGTTGCGCCACATATGGATGAAGATTCCTAAATTGTCCCGACATATTCGCCAAGGCAGCCAAGCAGTTTGTATGTAGATATTTATCACGCATTTTCAACATGTTATATTGTATGGTACGTATAACTACCAGGATTAATAGGCCACCCAAGGAGATTTCAGAAATTGTTCTCTCCGTATACCAGGTTATGTTTTTAAGCATCTGAAAGAGGAAAAACATACAAAAGGATTAATAAAGGAAATATAAATAATGTTTTCTTTTGGCAATATATGTTAGGATCAGTGATTGAAAAGACCTCAAAAAGATTCTTTATTAATTGGTCTTCGAAAGATCTTCCACGCAGAGAGTCTTCTCAAGGTCTTCGATTCATAGATGGTCTCCTATAAATTGAATAACGTCCATAGATCTTTTGACAAAATAAGTATGAGAATCATTGATTGGAAAGGCCTTCCACGCAACTTGAATAAATACAACGTCTTCTATGTACAGAATGACTTCAAAGGTTCCCTTCACAAAGAATACATCCGGATGGTTCTCTATACACAAAAAATGTTCTAAAGATACTTTATACGCAGAAGACCATTTAAAATATTCTATGCATGGTTGATATTCCACACAAAGGTTTTCTATATATTTATACATTGAACACATTCAATACATACAAGATTGCCTATAGGCCATCTATGCACAGAATAAATTTGAACGGAACGAAACAACGATACATATTCCTAAAGGCTATTTGTAGATAGATCTTCAGAAGATCATACACGAAAGATATTCCGGAAATATATATTCTAGGAAATATTCTTAAGGGCATAATAAACAGAGGCCTTTCAAATACCTTTCATGTATAGGAAAGCTTTCAAACCTATTCTATACTCAAAAGATCTTCTTAAGGATTTTTTTTGATTTGACATTTTTCCTATAATGTCCTAATAAGATCTTAAAGGCATATACTCACAATATTATGTACATTCTTATTGAAACCATCATCTTCGCTCAATATCAACAAGACAATCAATGACATATAAATATGATGAGATGTACTGTCCGGAGCATGATACAATGTCTGTAGAATTGGTGTGACCAATTTTTCTAAGTCTTGCTGAGCCATAACGAAACGATAGAAACGTTCATTACGATGCAATAGCAAATACAGCAACAACGTTGCCTGATCGATAGTCACAATGCGACACAGAGTCTCGTAAACTGCACCGAAGTCAATGTGAAATGTGGCACCATCCTTGCTGGCAACATCTTTGGAGTCGGCACAGCCGAACAACGATGAACGATATGAATTCTCCTTCGTGGTACAGTGATTGGTGAGTATCAAAATTAACAGAAGACTTTGATTGGCCAAAGGATAGTGGAGTCGAAATTGCTGCGATAGTTCAGCACCGGTTGAGTGTTGGGTACTCAAGACATCCTGTTGTTTGCGGAAACTAAATATCGATAGCAAGGACTCGGCAATGCCAAAAACAAAGGAACCAGCCGACGACGAACCGAACATTGTCTGTGGCACCTCCACCAGACGGGCAACGAAGTGTAATAAGGCAGACATTAAAACATTGGCATGCTGGCACTTGTATACCGTGCGGAAGATAATGGATTTCTCAGTAGGCTGTTGGGTGAATAGATGTACCGACAACAGGGTAATCAGTGTGTTGACAGCTTCCAAATGTAAGTGATATGTGAATTCTCTGTAAATAGAGGGAAGTTATAAAAATATTCCAGTATCGTAAAGACAAATACTTACTTGACCGGAATCACAACTATCAAATTGAAAATTGCATCTATAAATGTTTCAAACTTTGAACCATCCACCATAACAGCGGCTGCAGCAGCTGCTGCCTTCAATGTGGCCGAGGGATCATCATTTTCAGTCGCCTCCACAGCAATAGCTGTACTCTCGGGATGTGATCCACTGGCTGCTGCCGCTTCTTCCTCGGCCTTAAGGAACTCCTCATTTGGCATTGCCTCAAAATGTTGCAACAATTGAAATTCTGAACCAGTCTCTGTGATATACTTCACCAATGAACGTATTATAAACAATGCATTGAATGTCTGCCATATGTGCATATTACTCTCCTGATCGGAAAGTGATAGCAATTCCGAAGTTTTGGTCAAAAACACCGTTATCAATGAACCAAAATTTCCAGTCTTTAGATTATTGCTAATAAACGATTGACACAAAGATTCCAGCCTTGAGTCCAGATTCAATTGATCCTGTGTATTCTCCGGCATTGTTATGTTGTAGTTTAATAACTTGGCCCAAAACTCATCATCGGGTGCAATGTGGCTGCGACCCACAAACTGTTGCAGCAGTACATTGCTGGCCAAATCGGTTTGTCTGCTAACGTTGATGCCCATTTTGTTCTTGCCCACTTGCCCAAATGAGCTTAGTTGTCAGTTTTCACACAGTAATTTCTTTGATTTGCCTTTCCTCCGGTTGCGGTGCAATTGCAAGTTTTTAGTCACCTCCTCGTACTAGCTCGTCTTATGGATATCCTGTGTTTTATTGTTACACACAACACTGCACAACTTTAGTACACAAACATTATTATTTATTTTAATTTTTAAAAAGACCAAATTAAGTCAAAAGAATAGTTTTAGTTTTTTCTGTGATGTGGATTGTTTTCTGACAGAACAGACGTCATCATAAATCATCTGGTGCTGAGTTGCCGGTCTGGCAGGCATGAATAATGGAAACACAAACAAAATAACTGTCTTGCCAAATGTCAAATTCACTAACAGTCTGGCATCCCTGTAACAGGTGATGATAATGCATGTTCAGACGGAGACATGTTAAAAAGGCAGTAACCATGTATTTAATTTTACATGTTTTTTGTACTAATTAATATTATTATTTTATAAATTGGAGTCGATCTAGCGATGAATATTTTGAATATTCATTAAGCTCATAAGACGCGAAATAAACGTCCGATTCCTCCCAGACTTAGTACATTTCAATATTTCTATAAACTCAACATCTGTTTTAAAGATGGTAGAGATTGGACCATTTCTTCTGGTACTTCCCCACAAAGGGTCAAAATTTTGAATCACCAAAACGATTATAAAATCCGAAATAAGCATCCGGTTCTCTTCATATTCCATACTTACCATTACTTTTTTTATTATTTTATTATGGTGATGAATCCTGTTGGAATGTCCAAGGTCTGCGGCCAAAATTTTTGCGTGCCCAAGGCTTTAAAACATCCTCCAGAATATTTTCGCAATAATATTCGGCATTTATTCTGATGCCACGGTTGACTAATACAAACGGAGAGCGTACATCGGCTGTTATGGCGGCCTACACCATCACCACGGCTGGCGCTTGAGCTGCACATTTTCAGCTGACCGTTTTCTCATCGGAGAAAACCAAATTCGGCAGTTCACCACCGCCACTTTCGGCCAAGCGAAGCAATTCTTTAGTTCTTTTGAGTCTATTTTCTTTCTGTTGCGGTGTAAGTTCTTGCACTTTCTGTAATTTCAAGTCACTTCTTTACTTTTCGAACCATTTCTGGTAATGTTGCCGTTTTCTTCCGTCCACTTCCTTGACTTCGGCCTACGCTACCAGCAGTATCACGGTACGAGATACAAAAGATTTATTCAAATTTAAATGCTGGAGTGCTCTAACGATAACCACTTGTGGTTTTCCAGCCAAATATAAGGAAAGCACACTATGACGCTTGAATTCCATCACGAATAACTTTTTTTCTGGAAACTTCTCACCAAAATGCTTTTGTACGCTTGTAAACAATATAATAAGCTGTCACTGGAATAATTTTAACAGCTGTCAGGCGAGTGGCTTAGAAATGACAGCAGTCTGAAGATAGTTGCGGTTTTTTTATCTCACCCAGTACAGGGCAATTTTTTCTGCCTACTCAAATCTTACCTATATTATTTTTCCAAAATTCAAGTAAAATCTCTTCTCCGTCTGATGACCAACGTTTACAATGTTCCTTAAGCGCATAATTCGAAACCTTGGGAATAGCCCCATCGACACATAAAAACACACATTTTTAAGTTTTCTTTAAGACATTTATTTAAGGAAAATATTGGCTAATTTGGCTAAGAAAAAAAAGCAGAAAGATTTAAGTGTAAGAACAATACATGTCTACAATACTTTGCTCATCTTACGATCCCATTTCTTGTCCATGAAAATAAAACTAAAATAAAATAAAAAAGGAATTTCGAAAAAATAATAGTACCATTTTTATTATTGTAAGCTGTCTTCATAATTAATACACAAAACAATTTATTTGAAATTACAACCAAAAAAAGGAATTTGGGAAATACAAACCAAGGACAAAAGTATTTTCTCTACAACACGCACATACAATATATAAAAATGTTTTAAAATTTGTTTTTCTTTTAAGAATTGGTATTTTTCACCATTTTTTATTTCAAAACAAAAGACAAATTTCGTGTAAAGAGATTAGAATTTAGTCAAAAGATTAAGTTATGCTCATGATAATGGCCCTACTTACAAATCTACAACGTTTGCCAGTAAATCTAGAATAATAATGTTAATGAAATTGACAATAAAATATAAACACAAAAAATCTTTAAACTAAATAAAGGTGACACAAATTTGTCTTTTGTTTATAAAATCATTATATGTTTTTATAGCAACTGGCCAAAATTCTTGTTTTTCTCTCTTATATACAAACTGGCTTACATTGCTGGCTACATTTCCGTTCGTGGCTTGTACATTGTTGCTAATACTCGAGTATTTTCATAATTCTTTTTTACACATTACACAGATTTACAATAGAAATATCTGCATGTCTTATGGGTCATATTCTTTGCCATTTTCCATATTCATCTTCCATGTTTTGGGTTTTTAGTGTATTCCGTGATTTTGTGCAATTGATTGTTGGTTGTGATGTGTTTTTCTTTTCCTTGACTACCACTCTCTAAATTCGGCGCCTGCTAGTTCTGCATTAGGTCTTTGCAAAACTCTACATTTGTCCATCTCTAGAGCTGTGGGTATTTTCTTCTTTATTCTGTTTTCCTTTCCAAAGTAGCATGATAAATGTTCTGTTTGCGGACGTCATTGTATTCTGCACTTTCACTCCTACCATCCATCTCCTTTTATCATTCTTAACAAAATCCTCCAATCATTTCCATTTTGTGATTTATGATCCAATGAAATATGTATATATGTATTTTGTAGATATGAATCGCAGCAGCAAATAAAATAATAAGAAATATACACAAAGAGCCTCCTTATGGCTCAAATAGTAAATGGAACGAATGACGGGGGGAGAGTTTAAAATTTGCGCATAATTGGAGATTTGTTGGCACCGGTGCTCAACATTTGTTTGAGACTGAACGACGACAAAGCGATACCGAACAAAGCCAAACAGGTAGCAGAACGAGTTATGACACGATCTGGATTACCGGTGGCAGTTGTGGTAAAGCTGTTCGGTGTCGATGCTGAAGACTGTAAAGAAAATAACAAAGAAAAGAAATATTTAAGATTAGTAAGAATTGAGGGTAAATTTTAGAGATTTTGTAGATTATGGAGCCTTTTATCCTTAGCGACTATACACTTAAGCTACGAATTAAAGCTACATAATGGTCTTCACGGGGTTTTACTTGGAAAACGCCTAAACATGAGCCATTTCCAAGAAGTGATAGAAAGATTACTAAGGGACCACCAGATGTGGATTTTTAAGATTATTGTTCAAGGCCACGAAAATGTTTCAAAATAACAAACAAAGAGCGGAACAAAAAAAGTGGATTTTTTATAATATATTTTTTTTTTTTCAAACCAAAATTGTATATTTTAAATATTGTCTATATAGGTCCATGTTTTCTTATAGTCTTGTCTTATAAACAGTGGAAAAACCCGATATTCGGTATTTTGGGAATTTAAGCCATATTTTCAAAAGGAATGGGTTAAAATTCGGTTCATAGATAGATAGATTTCATAAGGGGTTCCTGATATTTGGTATTCTGATGACTTTAGCCACATTTTTCAGAGGAATAATTTCGCTGGCCAAAAAAAAAAATGGGCCCAATATTCAATCCCAAATCTTTTATTATACCCCCCCCCCCCCTCCACCATACATAGTATGGAGGGGGTATCGGAATAATAATTTTAGACCCCACAAAGTTTATATATTCTTGATCATCGAAAAATTCTAAGACGATTTAGAGCTGTCCGTCTGTTGTAATGAAGCTAGAGTCAAAACGAATTGAGATAGGAAGCAACATTTTTGGACAGGTAGGTCAAATATGTGTGTGTGCAGGTAGGCCAAGTTCGAAGATGAGTTATATCGGACCATGATATCGAATGGCCCCTTTATAACGGTAACCCCGATATTCGGTATTTTGATGATTTTAGCCACAGACAACGGAATTGTCTGAAATTCGACACAAGGTGGTCTTCGTGACTACTTTACCCCTGACAAAGAATTGTCTATATACGACCACGATATCGTATATCCCCGATATTTGGTATTTCGATGATTTTAGCCATATTTTTCAATGACATTGTCTGAAATTCTGCACAAGGAGTTCTCTCTGAGTACTTTACCCCTGGAAGAGAATTGTCTATATAGATCCACGATGTCGTATAGTCCCCATAAAACGGTACCCCCGATATTCGGTATTTTGATTATTTCAGCCACACAAGAAGTTCTTTCTGAGTACTTTACCCTCTGGAAGAGAATTGTCCATATAGGGCTACCACCCACATAAAGCTACCCCGAGATATTCGGTATTTCCCGGATTTTCGCTATATTTTTCACCGGAATTGCTTCAAATTTCGTATTTAAAGTTCGAAATGGGTACTACAAACTATGACGGATAATTGTCTATGCAGGTCCACGTCTTAGTGAAGCCCCTATACAACGATACCTCCCTAGTATTTTAGATATTTTCATGATATTACAAACATTATTCACCGGAATTGTTTCGAAATTTTGTATTCGAAGTTCGGAATCGTTACTAGACCCTATGACAGAATATTACTTGTCCAGCACCATATCTTCGTATAGTCACCATATAAAGGTTTTTATTTGAGCGGTATTTTTCGAAACAATTTTTTTAATCTAATATCTGTTTTTTTGCTTGTTTTTAAAGGGCGGAGGCAATAGTTCGCCACGGACGAATTTAATTTTTTTAAAAATATTTCTTCAAAGCGAAAATGTTTACTGTTCTTTCAGCGCAATTCAATGTGTATGACCTATTATAATGGAGGGGATTTCCTTTTGATTTTTTTAATAAATCCATTGTTACACAAAATTGATTCATCGTATGCAATACGAGTCTGTTATAAAAATCATGGCATTATTAAACCCCATTCATTGAACGCAATTCATAATAGAATATTGAACTTTGAATTTGTTTACATTTAAACACACACTCAATTTCCACGTCACCATATAAAAAGTCTGGTAGACGCAAGGCGCCGGCCGGTCATTGTACGCCAAACTGATACAAGATAATTTCTTTTTTAGAAAAAAAAATTAACACGTCAAAATAGTAACGTAATAAATAGTATAATGACGATTTTTAATTATGCCTTAAAAATTGAGATTTTTCAAATTGTCTATGCATTAGTGAATTATATATTAGATTTTGTCCTTAAAAAAATCTATATATTCCCCGAAATATGCAAATATACGTCTTACGTTTGAGATTTCGCAACAAAATGTGTGATATTTCTTGTTTAATTTGGCGCCGATTTCGAAAATACGCATTTATTAGACATAGAATGCAGTGGCTCCTCTATATTAAGTGTTTCAAAACTAAAAATAGAAAATCCAACCACTACAATCAAAACATCAAAAGAATGTTGTAGTATCTCTAGCCAAGATAAGAAAATGTAAACAAATATTGAAAAAAATGGCAAAAAAACACAAAACAAATACTGGCCAAATGCCATTAAACCCATGTGAGGGCGACGTATGCACGACGAACGAGTATTCTCGATAATTTCTTTAGGTAAAAAAGGTAGATAATTATTTGAAATGTGTTACTAAGGTGGCAAAGAAGACAATCGTTTACAATTTTATTTGATTTTATGTAATTGTGTTTGTTTTTGTTGTGTTTTTTTATATGTGAACTTATAGGTCGACAACCAATATTTTTTATTTTATTTTTATTCTCACTTTCATCATATGGTATTTTCTGGTAGTTGTTTTTGTGTTTTTTATAAGGAAATACAAGTTTGGCGACAACAGATAATTAAATATGTACGAGGCATAGCAATATTGAACTTGATTTTTTCTGGCAGAGCGAGGTGTTTGCTTTTGAAAGCATTTTGGCCAGGTTTTCTTATGAAAAAATTCTTGTTATTTTTTTTTTTTACTTTTGGCTTTAGTTCAACAAATTTGTGTGCACCAACATTTGTGACACATACATAGATGCAAAACTCAGACAAGAATTTATATTTTTAGAAAATATAATTATTCTTTTATATGGCAATTTATTATTTTATTTCTTTATTATTTACACATTTGCAAACATGCATTGTACGCGTGCTCGTTCCCATCATATCAGCATTATTCATTCAGTATATGGTCATGTGAATTAATTAAATAAATTTTAATAACGTTCGCTCTTCTTATCGCTTTCGGCATGCCATTCACTATTTCTAATCAAATTATGATGTGCAAAAATGTCTAACTTTGGCAAAGTTGATTAGAAGAAGAAATATATATTATTTTTTATTTGAGAATTGCAATTCTAATCTGTGTGGCCGATAAGGATGGAATTGCATATACATATCTATTCCAGGTTATACAATTGGATTTTTTTAAATAATATTAAAAACAAAAAATCGTTTATGATTGAATAAGAAAAATGTAGATTTGGCAATGTTTGGAAAGTAAGGAACTACCACAATAGACATAAAATGGTGAAGACAAAATGCTTTCTGAGAAAATGGTTTGTGACAATAATATGCTAAGTAACAGCTCATGACAGAGGTATGTTAATATTAACATATAAAAAAGAAGCTAAATTCGGCTGGGACGAACTTTTTATATTTTCAAAAAAAAAAAATCCGTCGAAATCTACCGCTTAATGAAAACCGGATTATAAGAAGATGTGGTCCTGCATAAGTAATTTTTGTCATAGGCTGTAGTAACGGTTCCAAACTTCAAACATGAAATTTGAAACCATTCCGGTGAATTATAATTATGAAAAAAACCAAATATCTGGGGGTTCCGTTATATGGGCGCTATACTAAAACCTGGACCTATGTAGACAATTCTCTTCTAGGGGGGTAGATTACTCAGAATGGACTCCTTGTGTGGATTTTAAGACAATTCCATTGAAAAATTTGGCTGAAATCATCAAAATACCGAATATTGGGAGGTGCCGTTATATGGAGAGTATACGATATCGTGGACCTATGTAGACAATTCTCTTCTAAGGGAGTAAAGTACTCAGAAGGAACCCCTTGTGTGGATTTTAAGAAAATTCCATTGAAAAATTTGTCTGAAATCATAAGAATACCGAATATCGGGAGGTGCCGCTATATGGGGAATATACGATATCGTAGACCAATATAGATAATTCTCTTTCAGGGGTAAAGTACTCACAAAGAACTCCTTGTATAGCACTTCAGACAATTTCATTGAAAAATGTGGCTAAAATCGCCAAAATACCGAATATCGGGGGTACCGTTATATGAAGGCTATACGGTATGGCGGACCGATCTTCAAACTTGACCTGCCTGCAGACAAAAGAGATATCTGTGCAAAATTTTAGCTTCATATATAGTTTAGTTTTGATTCTAGCGTGATTAAAACAGAGGGATAGACGGACAGGGATAAATCGTCTAAAAATTTTACGCTGATCAAGAATATATATACTTTGTGGGGTTTAAAATTATTATTTCGATGAGCTACAAACGGAATGTCGAACTTAAAATATCCATACTATGTATGATGGAGGGTATAAAAATAAAATTATGCTGTCCATATTTTAAATCTGACTTGTCAAATCTTAATACTTCCATGTCTTTGTCTACCATTCCTGTGGGCTTCCCATTATTTGAATATTTAAAAATAATAGCAATCAATTGACAGAGGAGACCATCAACGTCATAACAAGAAATCACATTTAAAGGAATTGTTTTTAAAATTTTTATTGATTTAAAAACATTTATCATTTCAGATTGCAGCACACTCACAAAACCAATCCATCTTCCTGAGGTTATAGGTACTTGAGTGCATGCAATTTTTTAAAACGTTACTCGTCTGTTATTGTCATTTCATCAAGGTGATGTTATTCAACTCAATACTCTGTGGAGCTGCTATTATTGTTAAGTAAACAGTTTTAACCTTGCACTTTGATGCAATTTATATGACGTGTTTGCCTTTGTATGATGGAAATGTTTTCAAATATCATCATTGTCTGTTAACAAA
This sequence comes from Musca domestica, assembly GCF_030504385.1. Classification (NCBI taxonomy): domain Eukaryota; kingdom Metazoa; phylum Arthropoda; class Insecta; order Diptera; family Muscidae; genus Musca; species Musca domestica. The sequence continues at coordinate 12,625,159 of NW_026712409.1, forward strand.
GGAGTAGCCTGACACCAAAGTTGATTAAAAAAAAGAAGGTTATTTTATGGAAATGTTTTCAAATAATATCATCACTAATAGGATAACCTGTGAGCAAAGGAGTAGCCTGTCTCTAAAGTTGTTTAAAAGGAAGATGGATGAGTCTAGATTTTCTTTTAAAAAAGACTTGTTTACGTATGGTAATCGAATAGCTTTTATAAATATTTTAGCTGAGTTTTTACCCCTTCCACCATAAAATTGAGGATATATTAAATTTGTTACTCCATTTGCAACACCTGGAAATACTCCTCGAAAAATTCGCTGAATATGTACTAAAATTTATTATCAGGGTAAAATTCGATGTCGCTACCGCTATCAGTCTGCCAAACTCACGATAGAGTTGCAGCCCCTATATTAATTTGCCTCCTGATTTTCGTTATCTGGCAAGTTTTGATCGCATTTTTCCAACTCAATTAGATGCTATTTCATATTCTGAGTTCTTTGTGGGCGGATTAACTTCTTTGCAAAATTCGGCCCCAATTTTCGACCAAATCAGTTGTAATTTTACATTTCAGTTTCTCAATGTGCAGATTTAAACCTCTCATAAATAATCAATGTAGGTTCACTTATTGCGATAGTACCGCGTATAACTGTACCTCCTGACTTTCCAAATGTTAAAGATTTCGACCCAATTTTTAACCAAATCACCTGCAAAATAATATTTCGGGTTCTTTTTGGATAGTTAAACTCCTCCTCAAAAATATACAATGTATGTCAACATTTTGTTATAGTACCCCGTATAACGTTACCTCCTGATTTCCAATTTAATTTACCACAAATGTATGTTTCGGCTTCCTTTGTTTGTGTTTCAACTTAAATTTCCAACCAAGTTTGGATTCTTTGTGGGTTGTTCAATGTAGGTCCACTTTTTGTTATAGTACCCCATATAACTGTACCTCCTGATATATGGTATTTTGGAAATTTTTGGTCCTAAACTATTACACCATCAACTCATCAAACCAAAGCCCTAAACATTTTTTCCGATTTGTTATTATCGGAAATCCACTAAAAGTTATTAAGGCGACTTCTTTTGTTTTGACTTTTAGTCATTAAACTCAGTATTCTTAAATAACAATAAAAAAATAAATGTGTTAGTTATGTAAATTAAATTATTTTGTTGTTGCTATTTTTTGCACGCTGCACTAATTTATCTTTAAATTATTTTGTTTACATTGTTTTGCTAACTGCATCTGGTTCTAATTGGTCGCACGAAATACAATTACGTTGCCATTTTAGTTCATTAATGCGCGAACACACACACATTCTCCGCTACTGTTGTCTAGCAAAGAAAGATATGAAAAAAAAAATTTTTGTAATCTGTCTACCGAAAGGTTGTAAAACTATATGACACATTTCATTTGAGACCCAGACATATATATACACAAAAAATGCGCATTATTATCCATGAGAAACAAAGAAAAAGAGGAGGCTCTAAGACATGAAAAAGAGACTTAAATAAAATGTATATACATTTTGTTTATTGATGTAAATATTTACTATATACTAAAAGCAATACAGTTATATACTTAGTTGTAATTCATTATTATAAATCATAAAATTCATAAAATTACAAATCTGGTTTTATTAATTTTTTTTAATTTTTGTTGATGTTCGAATCTTGGAATTTAATGCCTCGGAAGCTTTAATCATTTTTAGATATTGATGTCCTTTACAAAGACTAGCTTTGGGAACTTCGTCTTCTTTTGTGTCTGCTTTTGCTGCTACTTCAGTTTTTATTTCTTTTCTACGTTTAGGCTTATCACTTTCTACTTTTGCAGAAGGAATTTTTGTTTTGTCTTTAGCTTTTTCCAACTTAGCTAAAGTTGTTGGAAGTGGCAAGAGTTTAGTTTTTTCTTTGGGCTTACATGTAGGTGGCTTTTCTAGAGGTTTAGATAAAGTATTATTAATTGCTACACTCTTTGTTTCCTCTGATTTCATTGAAACATTCTTTGCGAAAATGTCATTCAAATTTGCTGTATTCTTTTTAGATGATTTAGATGAAGTTCTAACTTGTTTTGCTTTTCTAACTGTTTTTTTCTTTTCAATCTTTATTTCATTTAAATTTTGTTGTTCTCCTAAACTACTTGGCGATGCATTCTGTAAATTATTTTCAAAATCTAAGAAGTTATCCACTATAATACCACTTGTCTCCACATAATTTTCAGGACAATTTACCAATTCAGTTATGGTGTAATTGCTATCATCACCTTCGTCGGAAGATGTTAAGATATCATCATTATAAGGATACATACAATTATCACTTTCACATTTTAATAGAGTTTCCTCTTCTAAGTTAATGATAAAAAGTCGCAAACGATTTTCTATGCCATTTTGCTGGCAATCATAACAAATGTCGCCGACTTGAAGTTGTGGTGATGGGTTGTATGAAACATCGGACAGGCTCATAATGTCAAAAGTGATGTGTGTGATGTGATGTGTGTTCTTTGCTTGTTTTGTGAATATATATGAACACTTTTAAGGCCCTCTTTTCAGGGATACCTAAAAGCGATAATATACAACTTGTTTTAGTAAAAAAACTTTAATGATTTATGTATCTAAAGTCTACTCATCAATGGCTTATCTACAGGACATACAAAAGAGCAATGCAATCTCCCAAGAAAACGTATTCTTCCTTTTTTTCTTTATTAATTATTATATATTTAAGGACTTACCTGTCCAAAAGTCAAACGCAAAGCATATCGGCTAACAGTAGAAGTTCTCATGTTTTATTTAATATCCTTTAATAATAATGAATTCTATTCGCAAACTGTAATGAAAAGAAAATATATAGAAAAAGTTAGTTGGTATAGAATGGATTACACATCTTAGACGCCATAATGTTTATAATTTGAACTAAGATAAATATTTAAGTCCAAGGACATTAAATTATCAAGATGGTATTGTTTGTAGAGACTTGAGGTTTGGCAAAGAAGCTGTAACATATTAAGAATGGTATTGGAAGTGGGTTTTTGATCTACGTTTAGGTATAGTCCCCATATAACTATACCTCCTAATTTTCAATATATTGAATGTTTCAATTTCAATTCAATTTCAATTTCCAATCGAATGAGATATTTGCTGAGTCCCACGTGGAAGTGCGTCGAGGTGCAAATACAGCAAATTAGCCCTTCAGGGTCTAAATGGATATAAACACTTAAAACAATTGGTAAATTCTGAATCATCGCATCGCAGTGGCCGAAAAATGGCTCGTGAGCTGAACATATCACAATATTCCATTCGGTAAATATTGAAAAATGACCTCGGGGTAAAGCCATTGAAAATCCAAAAAGTGCAAGAACTTACATTGCAACAGAAAGAAAATAGACTCAAAAGAGTAAAGTAAAGAGTTGCTTCGCATGGTCGAAAACTTGATTTTCTCCGATGAGATAACATTCGTTGTCCAGCAGTTTATAAAGAAACAAAATGATCGTGTTTACTGCCAAAGAGGTCAGCTTAAAAGGGGCACCTTCGGTAGGCCACCAGAACCCAAGCGCCGGCCATGGTGATGGTGTGGGCCGCCATGGTGGTCGGTCTCCGCTCGTATTAATCGACAGTGGCATCAGAATAAATGCCGAATATGATCGCCAAAATATTCTAGAGGGTATATTAAAGCCTTGGACATGCAAACATTTTGGCCGCAATTGCTATCAAAATCTCCGGATACCAATCCGTTGGATTATTGTGTCTGGAATATTTTGGAAAACAAGGTTGGCACTAAAAAATACCAAAGTGTCGATTACCTCAAGCAAGCGCTTCCCAAAATACCGCAGAGCAACAATCGGGCAACGTGTGGCGGTTTCATTGGCCGTTTGAAGGCCATAATTCGTGCCAAAGGTGACCAATCTTATTCTAAAATTTGATACTATTTCCGTAATTTTTGCTTTCATTCAATAAAATTCAAAAAAATTTAAAAATTATGGCATTTGACTTTGTTGTAGTGTTTTTTATCTCACACTGTATAGCCTATAAGAGCATTATTTGATCTTTAAATAAAAATTGAAAAAACAATTATTTTTCAAATTTAAAGTCGAATCGGTTTCCACTAAATTTGATGTAGGTATTTTAATATAGCGTGGCCTATAGCCGGAACTTGTTCATGTGATGCAGAATTCAAATTTATTGGACAAGCGTCATTTACATATCTCAACCGATGTTCACAAAATTTGACAGATTTCCTCCTCCTGAGTTCAGTCGTATTCACCTTAATTGATGTCATCTGTTCTGCTACCACACACCTGGGACACAATAAAAGTAAAAAATTTGAACTGATTCTCACCAATTTCAATTCACAAAAATACACGGACAGACGGAAGGAGGGACGAACGCAAATGCATAAACCTTTTTTTAAAAAAGTTATTCTATGTAATTCATTAATGAGATCTATCATGTCTCCTTCTGTTCGTTATAGACAACAAATGCACAAGGACATAATACCCTGTACCACAGGGTGATGATACAGAGTATAAATACACAAAGCATGCGAGTCAAGGCCAATGAGGTCCAACAACCACCCACTGAAACGTCACTGTTTGTATGTTTGTAGAACACAAAAACAAAAGAAATTCCGAATTCATATGAATTATTCCCCACCCCCCTTTCCATGGATTCACCCTCTTTAGAAAAATGTGTTGGCACACAGACTAGCAAGAGCAACAACAACCATATATAAAACGTGTTTTTACTTTCAGTGATTTGTTCTTTAGAGTTCGTTTCGCTTATAACTTTTCAATGCTTCTTTCAAAAAAAAAACTTCCATTCAGGAGAAATTTGTGGGTAATTTTCCACGAGTATCTCTGCAACTGCTGCAGCTGTTCTCTACATGTACTTATGTAAGAACGAACTTTCCTGTTTTTCTTTGTTCCTTATGTAAATTTTTGCACATACCTTCCCACAAGATATTTCTGGGAATTTGTTTGTTGATTTATTTGACAATCCTTTTACACAAAAATGCTATTTATTTTATAACCTAGAATCTTTTTTGTTCAACTTTTTTAACTTTTACAATTTTTTTATATTTTTTCTTCAAGCGAATTGACGTCTTGCACTGTAACCCGTTTAATTCCAATAAGATTTTTTTGGTAAACGTAACTCGACTTTTAATGTTGAAGGTAGCAATGTTGCTAACTATCGATAACATCAATTTTTGAAAACAAACATAAGGTGACACAGAGAAGTGCTTGTTGGAGAGGAAAATAAAAACAGCTGTTTTTAAAAACAATTTTTTTTACATTTTAGTCATGGTAGAAGAATACAAGTAGTCGCTTCAACACAGCTGCTGAGACAATAAACTGTCAAACCAATTTAGGAATGAACAACTTTGAACGGAAAATTATTTAAATTCGTTACAATTGTAGGAAAAATGCATATCATAACAACCTACGATTGTCGTCGTATAAGAAAGCATATAAAAATCTACTTATTTTTGAAAAACATACAAATATTTTTGGAATATTAATGTTTCCAAGCGTTGATACATTTACCTATATTCTTCTACCATGATTTTAGTAGAGATGGTGGTAAAAGGTCTGTCTAGTGTTACTGGAAATGGTCTGACAACACAAAATTTCTGCAGAAAAAAAGAGAGAGAGAACTGTTGACAGTTCCATTACTGTGAGATTGCGAAGTAGTAACGGACAAAATTCAAAATTCCGGTGATTTGCATTTTAAAACATTTTTATATAATTAAGTTGACAAATAGGAAATTCTTATTTTCTTGGCATATTTTCTTTTTTAATAAAATACAACGTATTTGGGTCCTTTGTTTTCTTTATAGCGGGAAAATGCTTTCGTTTCGACAGATCAACTGATTGCTTGCAATTTTTTGCAGGGAACCCTTCAATTTTCTTGCAAACGTGAAAACAAAATTTAATTCTGGTGATTTCTATGCCCTGCTTTGGAAATTATTGTACCATGGGGAATACATGGTAATAATTAGATAAAAGAAATGTAAAATGTAATGTAATTAAGACAACCTGTCATTTGTCGAAAGTAATTTTGAAGCAAGAAGTTACATTTCCATTTCCAAAGTTCTCCAAAGGTACGCTGTGTTGGCTGTACGTTTGTTCCACGCAAGCAGGTGAAAAGTACTGCACACGTATAATTGTTGGAAACATATGCTAAGCCCTGGTGTTTTTCACATGTAAAGTTCTTTTCAAAGAACGTTTAATGTGAACAGCATTTGAATTTGTGACTATTCACATCAAACTACCAATTACTCATTTCGAAAATTGTACCAAGTAATCGGTACAAAAATAATCAATATTTTTGCAACTCTATTGTCAGTTCCTTTCCTAATAATTTTTTTGTCTGCTAAGACGTGTTTTAATACTTTTTAAGTGTTTTAACAGGTAAAATTTTGTAAAAATGTTAAAATATTATTCCAAATGTATGCTAGAATGACAAACAAATGAATGTTTATGGAAACTTGTGGGAAAAGTTATTTTGTGACCAAGAAAAATGTCCAACACGTGGAGTCGTTTGTGACGGATGGTTTTTGTGTGTATGTGTGTCGTGTAGCTCGCACGAAAATAAATCCATTATGTGAGGTTATGATGTGTCTCCAAAACCAAAACAGCTACATTTGATGATAAGCATAGTTAAAAAATATTATCAATTTTAAAATACTAATTTGAAGTGTTTTTAATATTTTTCCAGATAAATAACCATGTCTACCGCCACCATTCGTACCCGGAAATTCATGACCAACCGTTTGTTGGCCAGAAAACAAATGGTATGCGACGTCATCCACCCCGGCTTAGCCTCCGTCAGCAAAACTGAAATCCGTGAAAAACTCGCCGCCATGTACAAAGTTACCCCCGATGTTGTTTTCGTCTTCGGTTTCCGTACCTGCTTCGGTGGTGGTCGTTCCACTGGCTTCGCTTTGATCTATGACACTTTGGACTTTGCCAAGAAATTCGAACCCAAATACCGTTTGGTTCGTCATGGTCTTATGGAAATCAAGAAACAGACCCGCAAGCAACGCAAGGAACGTCGCAACAGAATGAAGAAGGTCCGTGGTACCGCCAAGGCCAAGATCGGTCAAGCCGCCAAGAAGTAAACTCTGAATTCACATTCGCTTGCAGACACCTAAAAAGCATCAGATATCTTCAAACACAAATGTTTGCGTTTGTTTTTGGAGTTTTATTGATGTTGACATTTTCTTGTTCAAGGAAGTGTCTACAATGTAACGGATACGTTTTTTGTATTTTAAGTAAATAAAACAAAAAAATAATTCAAAATTATTTTGAATTTCTAAAATTAGTTGTGTCATTCTGTTTTCTTTTGAAATAATGAAGGAGCACAATTCTAAAATGGGGTGTAAAATATCCAATGAACAAATATAATGCATTCGTTTCTAATGCAAAATCCTGCTGAAAATATTTCATATATATTCCACATTAGAACTAAAATTGTGTTAACGATTGTTATGGCTAGAATATGTCTGAAGACTATTATGAGAAAATAGCATTTAATTTGCAGGTCAAGTGTGAAATAATGGAAAATACATTTCCGGCGCAGAAATTAGCATTGTAAGCTACATAAGTTATTTTCGGGCTTTTAGTGTTATGGAAAATGTAAAACTTTTACTTGTTGCTCCAAAACTAATGGTTTGTAGCAACCAAATAAATAGAAATGAATACCAGGACATTTTCTGAAAAATCCCAAATGAGGGATGTAGTTGACTGACTTATAGAATGTACTATTATGGAGAACTACATATCCATTGAGAACAAAATCAATAAAGTTAGGGATTGTCGTATTTGGGATAAATCTTGCGCTATACAACCCAGATTATTCTGTTAAAAGTAAAGTTACATAGGGTTATTCAGCACCAACTCCTGACGTATATTTTCTTAAATTATGTGTTAAAAGTAACAGCTAAATGGGCTACTATCTCAATGTGAATAGTTGTTGCGTGTTATCAACCTTATGTGAATATAATCCAGCAGCAATTGTTTTGCCGACTTAAATATGTAATTTTGATTACCGTTTAATTATTTCATTGTCGATTATGAATGGATAGTGGAAGGTAAAAAAAAAACATATAATTAAATACAAACCTTTTGATTTTATATTATTAGTTCTTTTCTATATACTAGTTCGTTCTTTTCAGCTGTTTGTCGTTTATTGACAGTTCATTTCAGTGAATAGTCTAATTGAACCAGAGCACGTTTTGTTTTTATTATTGTTTTGCTCAACGATCCAAGAAAGACTAGAAGCGAAAGAAATGTTAAAAAAGGATACAAATCCTTTTGCCCAACTGGGACTTAGACCATGGCTGACAAAACAATTAACAAAACTTGGTAATAAACATATAATTTTCCCTAATCTAACTATATTAACGTATATTACTTCCTAGGCTTGAAACAAGCTACTCCCATTCAGCAAGCATGCATTCCCTCAATATTGGATGGTAAAGATTGTATAGGCGCAGCTAAAACTGGTTCAGGGAAAACATTTGCCTTTGCCTTACCCATTTTGGAGAAATTAAGTGAGGAACCTACCAGCCATTTTGCCTTGATTCTAACACCAACTCACGAGTTGGCCTATCAAGTAAGTTTGCCGCGGAAAATTTTTATTATATCACATAATAACTTTTTGTTTTTCACAGATTTCGGAACAGTTTCTGGTGGCTGGCCAACCAATGGGCGTAAGAGTATGTGTTGTTTCTGGTGGCACTGATCAAATTATTGAGGCACAAAAGTTGATGCAAAGGCCTCATATTGTGGTGGCTATGCCTGGACGTTTGGCAGATCATTTAACTGGCTGTGATACATTTTCATTTGATAATTTAAAGTTTTTAGTAGTGGATGAAGCTGATCGCATGTTAAATGGTGATTTCGATGAAAGTCTGAAGATAATAGAACAATGTATACCGAAGAACCGACAGAATCTTTTCTTTTCGGCAACCATGAAAGATTTTATCAAGGAGAGTAGCATATTCCCAATATCAAAAGATGTAAGCACAAAAATTAAACCTTTTTTTAACTAATTAATAATTGCATTTGGTTTTAGTGTTTGGAATGGTCAGAAGAATTTCAAGTAGCCACAGTGGAAACATTGGATCAACGTTATCTGTTGTGTGCTGATTACGATCGTGATATGGTGCTGATTGAGGCCTTACGTAAATACCGCGAAGAGGATGAAAATTCAAATGTCATGATCTTTACGAATACCAAGAAATACTGCCAACTATTATCAATGACTTTGAATAAGGTGGGCATACAAAATGTTTGCCTACATGGGTTTATGCGTCAAAAGGAACGTGTGGCTGCCCTCAATCGTTTCAAATCACGTCATGTTCGTACTCTCATTGCCACCGATGTGGCAGCTCGTGGTCTGGATATTCCAAGCGTTCAATTGGTTATAAATCATCGTTTGCCTCGAACACCTAAAGAATATATACATCGTGTCGGGCGTACAGCACGAGCCGGACGAAAGGGTATGGCTATTTCTATATTCCGTTTTCCGAGAGACTTGGAGTTATTGGGTGAAATAGAACAGGCCATTAATACAAAATTGACGGAACATCCTATCGATCGTAAGTTATAAACAAATTGACATTTCGTCATTTGTAATGTAATGCGATTATTTTTGCAGAAAAAATGGTTGAACGAATTTTCATGCAAGTAAATGTTACACGGCGAGAATCGGAAATTGAATTGGATAATAATGACTTTGATGAAAGGGCCCAAAACTATAGGCGAAAGCAATGGATACTGGAGGGTAAAGATCCCGATGAAATGGAAAATCTGTAAGTGTTGTTCTGTAGATTTAAACATAAGGGTTAATTTTCGAATACCAAATGAAATTCTATGAACTAAAGATGACCATGGTTCATTTCAAAACAATTTGAAAAGGCTCACCAAAAGTCAAACATTAATATTTGTAATTTTATTTTCTCTTTTTAGATACCGTAAAAAACAAAAGGACAAAATTAAGGAAATTAAAAGAAAACGTAAAGAACGTCAAAACGAAACCCAAAACGAAGGACCTCCAGCTCTTGTGCAAGATGATCGTTTTAAAGATGTCAATGCGGAACGTTTCCAGAAAAAGAAGAAGAAAAAATCTACCAACAATGAAGTAACCACAAGTTCCGACCAACAAAACAAGAAGAAGAAGACAAAGGTCGATAAACGTTTTAAAACAGCTCTGCCTAATAAAAAATCCAAAACACTGTTAATAGGACAAAAAAATAAAAAGAAAACATGAAAAAAATAAGAAACGCCACTTTTTTATTTACAGTATAGAAAATGCTTATCACAACTTATAATATAGATTTGGTTTAACTTTGCTTGTATAAAATAAGTTCACTTTGTTAAATTAGAAAAGTAATAATAATATTAAATATTGTTGTTGTTTGCTGTCGTAACGCACAATAATCAGTCCAAACTTATGGCTAGTAAAGCGTCTTCAGGATGAATCTCTAATAAGGCCTTTGCACCATCGTTGAAGGGATATGAAATGCTGCCATCTATAACCAAATCTGCAAAATGAAAAGAAATTGCATTTTTCGGTATAATTTTTTGCATAGAAACTGTAGACGCCATAAAAAAACTTGAAAACAATTTGTGTCATAACTGCTTTAGAATAATTTAAATATGTACATACAAATTATTACCACAAACATTAAAAAATTATTCCATGTAAGTTGTGGCCATTCTTTTGATAAAACAAATATAAAACCCATACAATTCATCTTTACAGAATCCATTATTTGAATATAAAATATGTACCTTAAACCTGGTTCTTTACAATTACTTTCTGGTAATATTAATTGCCAGACAGGATGTGTGGCATTATAGTGACCTGCTGAATGGCTTACAAAATGAACCTAAGTTGCTTGAAAAATTTGGATTCCATTTTCGTTTATTAACAATCGTTATGAATACAATGCCCTTATATACATTGACATTTCCAAATGGTGATATTAGCGTATTCCTTTTGCCCTGTATAGGTTGGAATGTCTACACAATAGTAACGTTAGCAGAGAATGTGATTGAAATTGTTTGGAATATGTTGTCATTAGGCGTAAATTTATATGCGTTCAGTACCATTTTTATTGTGGCCATATTTATTTTGGCTTTCCAGGCGAAATTAACACTGCAAGTGCTATGTTTCTATGTTTCTATGAATATTTGCATGTTCAAAATGAAGGACGTAAATAAAACAATGTTAAACCCTTAACAAATATTTTACATCCACGCTTAAGAAATTTAACGTGGCCTATGAAAAGTTTTTAAAAATATAATAGAGGGACGCAAAACCGCTGTGAAGGCATTTAGTCTTTTAATGCCCTAATGTTGTCTGGAAAACACTGGCTTGTCTATTAAGCTCTGTTGGGGTCCTGGTCATTACAATATTCCAGGCAACGAAACTGAAGACGAATTGGCTAGACTAGGGGCCGTATAAGCTAGCATTGAAGTTCAGAACTCGGTCAAACCACCTCTGTGCCACTCCTTCCAGGTTATTCATAGACACTACTCTGAGAGAATTCAACAAAAATGGATGGACGAAAGGAAATTTGGCATCTCCAAAAGAATTAGGCCCATACTCTCGGAGAAGAGAGCAATGTCGCTACTGTCCTTGTCGAAACCTGATTTAAAAAAACGACAGGTTGGTGGAGCAACAAGTGTCACATGATTTGTCTTCGTTCCCTAACACGGACCCTATAGTAATTCCTCAATTAGCCAGAAGACTTACGTGGCTAAAGACGACACGGCAAAATTTCTAACCGTGGATTAGCATTTAACTCTATTTCCTATCAATAATATCTTCACTTGAAGAAATATTGGAAATCAGAGCTCGTGTCCTTTTTAAAACTCTTAAATGTATTCTCACTTAAAGATAGGTAGCTTTGCCCTTAAAGCAATCTTAAAAGAATTTACGATTTAGGAGCCTAAGGAAATCGGAAGGCAGTTGATATTTTTAAATCTAAGCTTAAGGAACCCTGCATTGTATTTAAAAAGCTCTTCGAAAAGCTATTTTTGGAAACTTAGCATGGTGTTTGAACACATCATAAAAAATCAACAATTGATCTCAGCTTAAAAGTCCACGATTAACCCACCTAACACAGTCTTTTAAAAAATCTACAAATATGCAGTCTATAGGGCCACAGCATGGCATTGAAAAAATGCCTTAAAATAAGGCTTTTCAAAAGCTAAGCGAAAATAGAATAACAAATCCATTATGGCCGGCAAAAAACTCTCTATGGAAAAAGTTATTAGAAATCCATTTGTATAGACCTTTGAATGCGTACGTTGTCCCTTACATTTTCACAGAATTTAGTCCACTTTAACCCTCCTTCCCCATCGGCAATACTTACTTGCATCGATGCAACGAGATTTCACAAATAAATTCTTAACAAATCCTCTCGACTCGAAATCTTTGGGACTTGGCCAAACACCAACACAAATTTGTTCTCTTATCGAATAACATATACGAGGATCATCTGGAATTAGAAAATATATATGAGTGGTCAATAAATTAAAAGAACACTACTTTTTAAATACCTGGAGGGAATAGTAAATTCTGATTATATTTTTGCACCAATTCCTCGGTACTGATGCCGCTCAGAGCTTGCTTTGCTGTATCTGGTAGAATGTGGAATAAATCTTCCATGTGTTTTTTGCTAACACGATTGATGCTAAACGAAAGAAATTTCAATAATATTACAGTTCTTGTAGGTTCACTTAAAACACTTTACCTTGTATGCCAGGACGTGGAACCGGTGCCTGTACTAACACATAGACCAGAACATTTGGTTTTATTCACCACATTCTGATGATCCACCACTAGCTGTAAATGCGATACACGTGCCGACAACGATTCTCCAATAAATACCTCATTCAAGGCCAAATACGGCAAGACTCGATGCATTTTGGCCTTATATTTCTTGGCCATTTCTTTGCTCAAATACTGAGGCTCAGTCTTTTCTTGTTCCATTTTGGAGACACAATGACGATATAGATCCGTGGATTCGGGTATATTGCCATTGTTACCCAAAAGTGTGGTTCTAATGCGTGAACGATGCATCCATTGAAAATCCCCCTAAAAATTAAATTGAAAGATTATTAAAATCTTGGAGAATATTTGTTGGACAGAACAACTTACACTTTTAATTTTTGCCACAGCATCTGCCGGATTTTCTGAATAGTGTTTGGGTAACATGAGACGCCCCTCGGATCGTTGGGGATCCGAATTGAAACCCACAATTGGTGTTTTTTGCTGGGACTGGGCAAATAATGGACTGGCCCGCCCAGCAGCCAATAGAAATGTGCCATCTCCTCCAATGGGCACAATTACATCAGCCCAACGCATTATATCCTTGCTTAAAGAGCTTCTAAATTCGACTCTGATTAGATTAAAGGTACAATGGTGGTGTTTGTGTTAGCCATATACGTATGTATGTAAAGGCACATCAGTTGTGTTTTTTGTGTTGAGATGGTGGATGGGTGGTATTCAAAATATATTATGGATTACAATGTTTGGCATTTACAGTGTGAAACAGAAATGGTTCGATATGAAATGAAAAGACACAACAACAACATTATTTACACAAGGATTCCAAACAAAATGCCATAGCTTACCGATTGGCCAGTTTTACTTCACATCCAACATTTTGAAAACTCCTTACAATGGTGCGTTCAAAGTCTTTGTGTAGATTATGTAAATACATAAGAGTATCGAAATCGGTGCCACGGTCTCGCAGTCTCGCCTCCAATTGTTGAGCACTGAGATTGGGATGCCTCAGCTGTTCGAATTCGTAACGTGACAATTTGGAGACTAACAAAGCTCTTTGCAATTTAAAATTTGTTGGATCCACAGGTACTGTTGGTACTGTTTGGCCATGTTTGCCGGCAGCGCTAGAAACGTTTCGATTTACACAGAGAAATTCTAAAAAAAGTATCAAAACATCAAATTAACTAAGGTCAAGTAAGAGATCTATTGTAAAAATCCTCAATTGTGTGATACATGTTAAATCGAATACAATAATGTGTCGGGCGCACACACATACATACATATTGGATTTTTATTAATAAACAAATGCAGCTGGAGTATCTATTTACAAAAATTTTGCACTCAGCAGCAATGAATGCGTACGCTTTTTAAATAAATACGTTGTTATGGCCGCAAGTCATGTCTGTATGTATATGTGAATGTAAGTAAGTGCGTACAACAGCTTGTATAATAAATCCTTATCATACATACTCAGCACTACCAACATAATTTTTTTTGTAAATCTAAAAATAACTTAAAAACACGCGACAATTAAAAACAAAAGGAAAGGGGTTGTGTACTTGTGTTTCAGAATTTCAGCATATTGCGCTACTCCGATAAATAATATAGAATTGATGAGAGCTATGATTCTGTTATAACTTCTACATAAAATGGAGGAGGGTATATTAAATTTCCGCTGGTTTGGTATTGAAAATAGAATACCGGTCCAAGGTTTGGGTTCCATTTTCACCATTTTACCAAATTATTTTGAGCTTTTTCAGATTGAACCACATAGTATTTTCCCACCGCTCTAAGATGTAGGTATATAATGTAGGTATATAAATATTCAGGACTTCGAAAATATTCGAAAATTTCAGTTAAACAGCATTTTTTATACCCTCAGACATATGGCTAGGGAGGGTATATAACGGCCAAAACGTGCCTAATCGAAATAAGGGCTTTAGACCTTCTTAGATCTTTTTATACCAAATCCGTTCCAGGACATTTGGAGTCGATCTTGCCATATCCGTATGTATGTCTGGCTGGTTGGTGCGCACAATAACTCTCGAAGGGAGCATACGATTTGATCCAAACTTGGTACATCGTTATATTATTGTCAAACTTAGATCGATTTCGGAGATGGGCAATATCGGTCCACTGCTTCTGGTACCTCCCACACAAAATGTCAACATTTTCAAATAAATTAATTTACTGCAAGAAAAAAACGAATTTTGCTCCAACTTTGCAAATCCTAATATTTGCATCAGTGCCAGGTCAGGTGCGAAAATTGACAATATCGGTCCACTCCATCAAGTACCCCCATCGCAAAGGATCACAGTACAATTCTCTTTATATTTCACACATCACAATATTTTTCATAACCCAAGGTCTGGAGTGAAGATGGAACACATCCGTCGACTCCTTCTGGTACCTCCATCACAAAGAGTCAAAATTTTAAATATCCGTTGAGCTCATAAAACGCGAAATAAAAAACCAATTCCATTCAGACTTGGTACATCTCAATATTTTCATCAACACAAGATCTGTAATAAAGATGGTAGAGATCGGATCTTTCGAAAATAGCATCCGGTTCTCTTCATATTTCACACATCCCATTATTTTTATTGACCCAAGGTCTGGTATGAAGATGGAAAACATCGGTCCACTCCTTCCGGTACCTCCCTCACAAAGGCTCAAAATTTTAAATATCGCTTGAGCTCATAAATCGCGAAATAAACATCCAATTCCAATCAGATTTGGTACATTGCAATATTTCCATCAACACAAGATCTGTTATAAAGATGGTAGAGATTTGAAAAACAAAACGCTCAAACAAAGTGAAATAAGCATATAACCCTCTTTAAATTTCACACACAAACATTTTTGCCAAAAAAATGTTATATAAAAAAATTAACCTTTCTTCAAAGAAAATCGAGTAAGAAAGAAATCTATTAAAAACTAACTAAATCTAGGAAACTATTTCTATATGGAATTTTCATTTAAAAGTCTACATTTGAATAAATGAGTATTGAATTCGCAACTCTCTCTATAAATATTCTGGACTTCGTACAAATATATTCGAAAATTTCAGTTAAACAGCATTTTGTTTTTTGTTTATGAAAGATAATATTGAAATTGTCAAAATTATCTCGGGCCACTGATCAAGTAAAGAATTCATATACATATGTATATATATAAAATATAAAAACAAAGATAATTGTAAACAAAAGAAGAATATCCTCTTTGATTTAAAAACTTTAGACAATACGAATTTCAAGAACTATTTGATTTATGCCTTAAGTTTATATCACCCTCGACTGTAAATAAATATCAGCTCATATTGCGGTAGGGTATACCCATAAATAATTAATAACAAGTTCGCATTTCACTTTTAAAATTGTTTTTAGAACATTATCTCTAAAGTGTGTATGGGCATGTTTTGTAAAATAAAAATAGCTACATATTTAAGCACATCACACCAGAGACATTACACGATGACATTTAACAATTTCAATATTAAAATAATAATAATAAAAATATTCAATTCAAAATCAAGATAAGTCACACATATTTTCCGCTTCCACTTAATCGACGACGACGGACACAGTGACAGCTGGAGATTGCGACGATGAAAGTAAAGTTTTGGATGTGGTTAATGTGTGTTAGAATGAATGAAACTGATAAGAAATATTGATATAGTCACTTATACCAACAATTGTCTATCAGTTGTGCTCAACACGTAATGGACACCAACAATAATGCACATTATTAATATCACTAAACAAAATCAGTAATCATGGTTGACAAGAATTATCTACGCACTAACAAAAAAAGCAGCCAATTAACAAAATAAAAGGTATTACTTTTGCCACTACTTACCTTTTGCAAATCCCTGCAAAAATGATTTTGATTTAAACATTTTTAAGTTCGTTTATCGTTACAATTACATTAGAATTTATAATCGTATGGAGGGGAGGGAGGCTAACAAAATATCCAAATATTTGACCTTTGACCGTCTTCGTTTTACATCAATGGTAACAATTTCGTGTTCTTGATAGCCACTAACGAAATTACTATGTCTTTCTTTAGGAATCCATGAAATCACAAGGCCAGAGGTAAATGCACCGGCATAACACCGCAAACCGACCGATGTTGATAAAATAAAAAACAACGTAATGCAATTATCTTGGAAATATTCGTATGTTGTTATGCTGATGATTACTGTCGCCGGTCGTCGTTTGTTTATTTGTAGTTGTTGCACGCGATTATCCGATTTAGGCGCCTGTCCTAAACACTCCCAAAATCCAACTGTTGAGTACACATTTGAACATAGCAAATCCGACGACTTGTGCCATGTTGTGGTACTTGTAGATACTTTTCTTTTTATTTCTTATCAGTAATATTTCCACTTTTTGAAGTAGAGCCATTTCAATGTTTAATATTTCATTATTGCTCCCACTACGCTTCTCTTTTTCAAGTAATGTCAAGATGACAGAATGTGCATTATGAATAGATTGAAGAACAGCTGATTACTTAACGATGACATTTTATGCCGTTAAGTTTGAAATAGTTTAAAATAAGTGAATATCCTAAACATTTTAAATGCATTTGGATTTCAGTTCTTCTCCTGGCTAGTGTAAATGGTCCACTAGCACACAACTTGACATTTTTAAAACCTGGGAAAGAGTTCAATTGGCTTAAGGCTTTATTGATTAGTACATTATAATTTAAAAGGGATGTTTCAAGATTTTTATTTATATAATAATTTATGAACACTCCTTACTGAGGAAATGAAGTAAAGAATTTTGAATAAAGATAAAAATGTTGATAAATTTTAAAAGGACTCATACTTGGGTCCAAACATGGTGAAAAGAAGAGAAGGTAGGTTAAGTTAAACAATTTTGGCAAATATTTTAAAAACTTAGGAAAGAGTTTAATTGACTTAAGACTTTATTGATTAGTACAAATGCCATAATTTATTTACATTTTTTTTTAATTTTTTTTTTAATGAAAGCAAAAAATGTCGGAATAGCATCAAACTTTAGAATAAGTATAGATTTGTTCGAATTGGTCATCTTTGGCACGAATTATGGCCTTCATCGTTATAACAGATCTCGGTTTGATGGAAATATTGAGATGTGCCAAGTATGAATGGAATCGGGTGCTAATTTTACACTTTATGAATTTAATATATTTTAATTTTGACCCTTTGTGGGGGAGATACCAGAAGGAGTGGACCGATATTTTCCATCTTCACACCGGACCTTGGATTAATAAAAATATTGTGATTTGTGTAATTTGAATACAATCGGACATATTCATTTATCACATTTAATGAGTTGTAATTATTCAAAATGTTGACCTTTTTGTGGAGAGGTACTGGAGTGGACCGATATTGTCCATTTTCGCACCTGACCTAGCACTCATTTTTTTTCTCAATACATACGTTGGCATACGAATTTTGATTACAAATAAAATGTATTACAATCGATTATATGTAATTTCAAATACAATTCCTATAGTATTTTGAATAAAACGAACGTTCTTTTTGTTAATTTTTTTTTCATAATTTAGGATCCGCCTCCCAAATGAATGGTAAAATTTCTAAGATCTAAAAACAGTATTCACATCTTTTATCTCTCTTAAATGTATGCTTTATTAAAACAATCAATTTTTCAATTTTAAATGATCAGCTTATAGTTATTAGACTTTGTAAAAATACAAATTAAGAATAAAAAAGTAACATTTGATTTCACTGGATTTAAGAAAATAAAAGTAGTAACTCAAATATGTAAAGTAATTCATTCATTCAATAATTTTTATTTTGGTGAAACTCTAAGCAAAACGACAGTTCATTGAAATACCACTTGTATTCGGTGTAATTTGACAATTAACTCCAGCACCATCTGAGCTTACCACATCGCCACCAGGGCATTTATATATAAGCGGTTTTTTCTGCAGATAAAGCAGCGTGTTAAATGAGTTTCTTTGTTAATTACCAAAAATGTAACTCTTACCTGTAATTCGTGTATATCCTTTTGAATTTTCATATCATAGATGGGTTTATGAACAGCAGGTTGAACATTATTTTTAATTAGATCTAAGAGCCGTGAGGCAAATACTGGCATCATATCACCAGCCAAATTGCCCTGAAATCCCAACAAGTCTTTGAGACTATCACTTGTGCTGTTTGTAGCCATTTGCGGCATTGTATTTGATTGCAGATTTAATGCTGCTTGAGCTTGGGGTGTTGGATTTCCAATGGGAATGAATCTATTCCTAGAATCATCTTGCATATGGGCAGATTGCATTTGAAAACTCGAATTTAGATTTGTGTTCTTGTTATGCGAAATTCTTGGACATTCTATGTATATGTTTTTGGGTTTGTTATTGTTATTGATAGTTGGGGCTAGCAACTCATTGCAGTCCACCGTTAGTCTTAAATTTTTGCTGGAATGGGTAAAAAGAGGGATAATTTAAAAAAAATGCTTTTAAATAAATTTGAATTTTACTTGCGTAAAAATCAATGCTTAGATTTTTGTCGTTTAAATTTTTGGATTTTAAAATTAATTTTATAGAATTTTTTATATTAAATTTTTAAGATTATTAATGAGGCCAAATGTGTAAATGTTTTGTCAGTTAGTTTGCCAAATGCTATGTTGAACGATCCGCTACATAAAATAGCCATCCTATTATATACCTGTAATCCTGGTTCCTATTGCGCTGAATACGACCATTGTTGGCCGTTGAAATACCATTCACCAAATTATTCCAGTTATTGTTACGATTGTTATTATTGAAACCATTTTGATTTCCACGATTTCTATTACGTTTTCTGCCACCTTGATTATTATTCCATCTATTATTGCCATTGTTTTGTTTCTTGACATATGCATCCAAAGGCAATAGTGTAGGTAACCCACGTGGACGATCAGCGGAATTATTGGGGGCCATTAGGCGATATTGAACAGCCGATATTTGTTGTTTTCTGCCATTATTATTATTGCTGTTAATTCGTTCTCGTAAATCCTGCTGTCGACTACTGCAATCTAAATAGGCAATTGTGGAATCAGGCCCCTTCCATATACCCGTATCATTGCCATTTACCGTCGTTTCCGTCTCGTCGTTCAAAAGTTCATCTTCATTTACGAATAAATCAAGATCATCTTCATCCTCTTCCACATTACTTCTACGTCGTCCAAACTTGGCGTCATTGTTGCTGTTCGCAGGTGTTGTTGGCGCTGTTACTGGGGCTTTCCTAGTTTCATCGGTTTTCTTGGTCATCGCTATATATTCGTCTAGAAGCGAAATATTTATTAGAAAATATACTTTGAAATACCACAATAGTTTACCCAAGGATAAATCCATGGCCTCTTCAATTTTAAGTGCCATCCTTAGAGGATTTTGTCACCAAGTTTTTTATTAGAAGTAATGGAACGCTTAAAAAACACCGACGATTCAAATGTACCGTTCTTCCTAGTGATGGAGAGGTGATATACCAATTACTAACATAAAAAATACTGAATACTTTGTACAGTTTACATTCCCCATTTAACAGGTATTGTTGTAAAACTACGTTCACACTTACCACAAAAGTTCACATACTCGATGCTAATGGGCAAATATTTTTAATTTTTCGGATAAAACAATGTTTTTGTATCCATTTAGTGGAATAACACTAACATTTTATTTGTGCTTTGAAGATTTTCTTAACATAAAACTCTAATACGGTTTTAGACACTAGGTCTCTTTCCGTTTCAGGACATTTAGAGTCGATCTAGCGATGTCCGTCCGTCTGTCTGTCTGGCTAGCCTGTGCGCACGACAGTCCATTTCATCGATTAACTCCCCCACAAAGGGTCAAAATTTTTAATAAATATAACTCTTATAAAATGTGATATAAGTATCGGATTTTCAATACTTTTATCTGTCAAAACTTGCGAAACAAGTCGACGATTCTTTACACCTTGCTATATCTAAATATTTATCTTAACCAGAAATCTGATATGAATAGGTAATTTATCGAAATTTATGATTTCGCATAAAATTGGATATAAATGTTCAAATTTTGCACATACCAATCTTTTATCTGCATTAGATGAAGTATGAAAATGGAATACTTCACACATATTTCCATATTTTCCAAAAATTTGCAAATATATGATATAAAGTATAGAAAGTAGTCGATGTAGTCCAAATCTGGTACCTTGTAATATGTATATTCATCTTAGGTTAGTTACGAATTAATCAATATTGGCCAACTGCTTCGGAACCTCCCCCATAATCATAACTGAAGGCTGGGGTATATATCTGTCGGCAAAAACGGCTGATACTATTTTACTTGTTCTTATCTCTATTAAAATAAACCTATATTTCTGGTTTTACCATTTCCAAATTTATATTAATTTATTCAATTTTCCGTTGGAACACATCATTATTATTCACCATTTGATCGATAGTGTGTATCTGACTTAAATGTAAATTTACTAATCGATTTGTCTAAAGTCGACTTAGGTGTCCCTGATGATAGAAATATCTTCTCTACTACAAAAAACACGGAGGAGTGTACACGTTGTTGGCCGGTTCTTGATATATATTTAAGAGAATCTTTTGTAATACATTAAAAATAAAAATTTTAATCCGCGATTTTCTGTGAAATCCTTAAACAAATTCAATATGTTTTTCTTTCAACATAAAGCGAACTATGTTGATAATTATAAACTACGAGTATTTTGTGGAAGCTAGTTAATTTTATGAAACAATGTAAGTGTTGAGAAACCTTTAATTTCTTGCTTTCTTGTGGCGAAATTTATATACTTTTGTAAGTGCTATTATTACAAAAAGACAAACATTTCGCCATATTAAGTGCTTTAAGTTTGAAGAGCATTACATCGAATTCCAACGACTTGCTCTATAGAATTAAGCTATAAATTGGCTAATTTCTATGCAGTTTATATAACTATGACCAAAAGATTCAATTGCTTTGGTTGTGGAACTCTTTTTTGCTGCAAGAATAATGTAATATCTATCGCCGCAATGTGAAATACTAAAAAGCTATGCGGTCTAGTACCTATTACAACAATGTTTGAGAAACATAACCTTATAATCTTCACTAAAAGGGGCTTAATGTTGATTGTTCCATTCCACTTAGTTTATATTTGTATTCATCTACTAAATCTATAAATCTATCTTTTCTAGGTCCCTTGGTCTTCTCATTATGGGCGATGAAGGAAATTGCACTCACAAATGGTAAGCTATTGTCATATCAAAATTGTTTGACCCTTTTGGCAATGATGATTAGTTTATAAATTTTCTGACATCTCTTATGAATAATATTGATTTTACATAAACTTATTCTGAATATTAAAACAATTATTATTAATATTTTGCATATACCTAAGTTCCATTCAATAACGTTTTGTTTTATTCTTTTGTAGGTTATGGTTTGGTGATTTATTCCCAAGATGTGATGATCATGACCATCAACATTATGAAACGGTAAGCAGCCATTGAATTAGTTTTATTTTAAGCCAAACTCACGCGAACCACAGAGTCGCTATTCTGCAGATAAGTATTCCACTGCTTTAAAGTGCTAAACATGTGTTCGCAGATTAAGCAAACTTCATCCAAGCAATACCCAAATTGATTTTATATAGATTTGCGGAGCATATTTTTTTTTTTGGAGCTTACATTGTTTTAGAGTTGAATCTTAATATTATTAAATTGTGATTTTCAGTATTAACATATCATTTCTATTGTATTTTTAGATATCTAAATTACAGCCGGATGAAGATTAGTCCTCTAAAATCGTGAAATGTTTTGAATAAGGTGTGTATTTTTCAAGACTTATTCCCGAGTTGTATTGGCAATGATGATTAGTTTTAAATTTTCTGACATCTCTTATGAATATCATTGATTTTCTATAAACATAACTGAAAACTTTGAGGATTTTAGTTGATTTGCTTTTTTCGAACTGTATTACTTATCATCATGTATTTTTTATTTGTAGATTCTCTCCCAATTTATTATAAACGGTTGTGGACTCTTTGCTCGTATCTTGGAAAAACTTTCCAAAAGGTAACTTTTATTCTTATACTTTTCGCGAACTACAGAGTCGCTATTTTGCAGATATGCCACTGCTTTAAAGTGCTATATATGTGTTCGCATAAAAAACCCCTCCACCCAAGCAATACCCAAATAGATTTAACCAATATTTGCGGAGCATATGTATTTGTGGAGTGGATACTTTTTTCTTATAATGAAGTAGTTCAATTATTTGAATATACTTTAATATTTTTTTTATATTCTAGGCAAGACAACTCATTCACCCGACCCGAGCTCCAAATGCCGAAAAAGGTAAATATTATAAACTAAATGTTCCTTATTTATGATTTATAGGCTGTTCCAGAACTGCAAGAATGTAAGATATTTTACAACGATAACCGATTCTCCCTTGGTGATATCGAAGAACATTGCAAAACTAGTAGATTCTGGCAGGTACTGGAACAGAGCATTTGTAAATTGGATTGTGGGATTTGCATGATGATATTATAAACCATTCACAGACACCACAAACAAATTAAAACATTGACAACCTTCTTCAATATTCTTTTGTTGTTTGGAAGTCTTGTTTTAATCAGTTGTGGACCATGGTTATATAATGGCTCTGATTCCCAATATAACAATAATAAATTAGAAAGAAATATCCTTCATTACATTACTACAATAATCTATTTTATTTCAGCATTTTTGCAAGAAAATTTGGAATGCTGATGCCCTGTAATCTATGGAGGAAGTATATCCTAAAGGTAAATATAACAAAGTCATTAATACGAAAGAATCTCCTTTGAATGATGATATTATAAACCATTCACAGACACCACAAACAAATTAAAACATCGACAACCTGCTTCAATATTCTTTTGTTGTTTGGAAGTCTAGTTTTAATTAATTGTGGACCCTGGTTAGAAAATGGCTCTGACCCAATATTCTCAATTAAAAAAGTCTATATCAAAAAGGATATTTTTATTAATATTTTTTTTAATTTTCAGGTTGGAAATCTTATTGTGATGCTTGTGTGTGGTGTGCGGCAGTGTGGAATTAATTTGTAATAAAAAATCCCAATAAATAAATATATTTCAATCAAAATTCTGTTATTTTATTAATTAGTAAAATGGATGTAATATAGAAGGAATTTTGGTTCGGTCCCACCGGTTGTAAATTTCGGCTATATTTCATACATCGGGATCGTTGTCTTCTACAACGTATCAAAATAATCTAGTTTTTTAGTTAATGTTTGGTTTTACGACTTGCAAAACGATAAAGCATCGATAGACGGAACACATTTCGAAATTAAATACCTCACATACAATTTTATAAGGACCTTTTGAAGCATGAACTCGGTGAGTATACGCTGTAAATAGTTTGTGAGGTCAGGATTTTTTTCTTTAAACAAATTCGGCTTCGAACAGACTAATTTTTATTTGCTCCCAAAAGTATGCATGAAGCCATTAACGTCTTCCTTGCTATCTTCCCCAAGTTTAGTTGGTGAAATGGAACAATTTATTTAATTTTTGCTGCTCGAAATAAAGCATTGAATTCATTAAATAGTCCGCCTAGAAGTATGCAATTGAATTGCATCTTTACGAATAAATATACGAATTTGTCCTATATAATCAAAGCAATTACCTGTTTTCCCCGCATTTTAATGGGTATCATTTTTTTACTCCGAAAATATTTATTTTTAACGTTTTTTGTCGTTGTAAAAAACATACAATTATAATAAAATTCATATCACACTTTTCTAGTTAAATTTGACCATTTATTTATTTGACTAAAAATCATTTTTAACTAGATTCGCTTTATCTCTCAGTGCCATTTCCTTCTCCTGATTCGCAATCATTCGGTCACCTTTTGATTTTTTACCAATGCCCAGCTTTGGTAGACCTCTATTTAGACCTTCCAGCAGTACACAGGCTTTACAGGGTTGCTGAGATGATACGAAACCACACCTTTCGCATATTCCTCGTGTAGGTTTCTTTACAGTATCCTTAAATCGTAGCTGTTCACCCGAATGTATTATATCCATAATTACCGATGGTCTGACCTTTTCCAAATCCTTGAGGAATGCTCGAGCGTGGCCTCTATAAGCATTTGGTGCAAAAACACATTCCGTAGAAAAATAAACTAGTTTCTTGTAATGGGCATACATTACAATCTCTTTCTCATATGTATACTTGAGAGGTTTCACTCTTGGTATAGAATCTTCACTTCCACCGGTCTTAATGTCGGTACAACGGCTCAATCTGGCCGTATCGCCACGTAAGATATTCATAATAACGGTTTCGGCAATATCATCCGCATTATGTCCCGTCGCTATGCTGTCCACACCCAACAATTTGGCACCTCTGTCCAACGCTTGCCTTCTAAACACTCCACAGAATGTACAATTATTCGATCTGCCGATTTGTGCAACTATTCGATCCATTGTCCAGCCATAAAGCTCTTCATATGACAAAATTTTCAACGACATTTCATAGTCATCACGATTCTTCTTTACCGTCTCCAAGCTGTCATCCCGATAGCCTGTAATGCCTTCATCGATGGACAGCAATACTAATTCCAAACCATAATTGTGACGTTCATTGAGAAGTTTTAAACTGCAATCAAAAAAATTAATTATTCAATTTCGCAGTTGAAACACCAATACATACACATGTGCCAATACAGTGGAGTCCTTACCACCACTTGCTGCTACTGCCACCTTTTCGCCATGTCTAAACAGTTTACTGGAAGTAATTGTGTGATGAATCTCAGCCTCAAAGGCAGCAAAAAAGCATTCCTTGCACAATGCATCTGCTGTTTTCGGACGCTAGAAATTGTTGTTTCGAATTAATATAAATAATATAAATTCAATGAAATTAAACTCTTAGTTACCTTAAGAACTGCTTTATTGCCACAATTAGATTTGCACAGTATAGGCATATTAACAATAAAAAAACGAAGCCCTCGAGTTCAATTTAAGTCCGCACAGGGAACATACATGCTTATTAGGACTGTGGAGATCCAGGTGAATCTGCAACGGTATTTTTTAGTTAATTTATTTATTTTTTTTATTTTTTTTAGTTAATTAATTAATTTTTTACATTTTTACTCAAGCCACGCCACCTCAAAGCGACGCCACCGAGAAAGAGACAACACTACAACACTGGAAGAACAGTACAAAGAGATCTGAATAAAGATGTGAACATAACAGAGAGGCCGACAACACAAATTGAATCAAAACAAAACGGCCGACAACATAAGTGGTTTGAACACACATTCACCAAAGGAACGCGGAATTATCGTTTAGCACGTTTATACAATCGAACTTTAATGTAATCGATTAATTGATGTGAAAATGAAATGTAAAAATCGATTATTTATAACATGTTCCCACTTACTTCATCGATTTTATCATTTTATAACATGCTCCCATAAGTGTTTGAAGGACATTATTCAAGCATTATCATAGCATGTTTCCATTGGAAACCGAACAACGTTGTTCGCTCTCAGAATTAGGTACACGAATTAACCCGTTCATACGGCACGATTCGTAATTCATAGTAAAATAATTCCTTTTTTCAAAAATTTGTTTGTTGATTTTAATGGGAATTTATACTAAAATACATTAAATTCGCACTAATATGAATAGAAGAAATGATTATTTTTCTCCCAAAGATTTATTATATCATTAATTTTATAATTTTCATTGACGTTTTCCACTTTTTGTGTAAATGTTGACATTTTGAACATATTTTTGTATTTTTTCTATTTTTAAGTCTGCTGGAGACACACTTGTCGAACATTTTTTCTGCCGATACAAGCATTTTGAAAATATTGTTTCCACTTTTCTGTGGTAATTTCAACTCGTGGACAAAATGTGTACCTCGGATGAGAGAGAAAACAAAATTTAGTTTCGTTTGAATTTACATACGCTATTCTACATTGTAGTTTTCATTCATAAATTTCAGTCTTCCCAAAATTTTTCTATTTTCAATTTTTAAATGTCATAATTTATTTTTTCGATAAATGCTCTCATTTGTTAGGGATGGGACACATTTTTTCGTTGTTCTGAGAGTGATTTGATTTGAACAATGTACAAATATAAGTGTTCGCTCAGGAAATTTTGTGTGAAGAATTAAGTAGTTTTTTCATTGTTAAGGGTCAAACAACGAATTGAGAGCGAATCAAGTGCAGTGGAAACGCCACATCAGGCGAAATGGGTTTTACACGTGTGGTTTGTTCCCGAACTGCAAGAATGTAATCGTTTTTACTACGATAACAGATATTCCCTTAATGATATCGAAAGAAATTGCAAAATGAGAGATTCTTGCGGGTACTGGAACAGAGCGATGGTGTAAAATCAACACAACAATTCTTGGGAACATTGATATGTCAATATTTTTAAAATGTTTTTTTTTTTTCAAAACTTAGTAGATTTTTATAAGTTTTCTTATACGACACAATACTTTTTACTGCAAATTTAATTTTATATATTTTCACAATACAAACAAACAAAACTTTTGATTAAATTATTGGTCTGTTCCATAACTGCAAGAATGTAACAGTTTTTACTATGATAACCAATTTTCCCTTTATGATATGGAAAAAAATAGCAAAATTAGGAGATTCTTGCAGGTTCTGGAACAACCCTTATATTTTCCGATGAAAATAGGTCTTGTTGTGATCGAAAAAGTACAGAAAGTGATTTTACTAAAAGTTTGAAGTTTTTTGCTGAACAAATTTCTTCTTGCAATTACTTCCAACTCTTATTCTTTTCCTTCTGGTGATTTACTAAAATAAGCACTTTTAACATCTTCATTTTGCAAAAAGTAAAGAATGGAATGAATGGATACTAAATGAATGGAAAACGAGGAACGAAGGAGTTTTGGATTGACTTAGATCGATATTGGCTCTAGGCTCCTTTGTTTGTTTCCGAAGAAGCCAGGCGATGACTTAGGGTGTAAGTACATAAGAAGCATGAAGTCATGGCTAGGCCTATTTTGTGAAGGGATTACAGAGCCGCACTAAAATCCTGCCGTCATTTTCCATTATAATTTGACATTAGTATGCCTAGCCATGACTTCAAGCTTTTTATGTACTTGCACCTTTAAGCTAGTCAAAAAAGCGCTTTATATATTGTCACCTCAAGCCTATTTGTTTTGTTTTTCGGCTGCAAGTTTATGCAGGGATTTCGTCTGTTTACTTTCCACAGTTATATTGCATCAGAGTATACAACTTCCTTATTCTCTAAAAAAAAGTTGCTGAAAAAGTACTGCTGAAAAAACAACCAGACAGACCTAATAAATATGTACTTTACAATTCAAATCTTCTAATTAACGGAAAGCAATCTAATTCATCTTAAATGTACCAGTTGTTGTTGTGGGTGGCACAACATATATGACTGATTTCATTGCTTATTTTGATATGAAAACACTGTGCTGATGATTTAACATTTTCAAGTGCCATTAGTCGTAATTTGGCTAGTTTGATTTGACATTTCAAATGGTTTGTTTATCAATTATCATTTAAAAAATTGTTTATTATTTCGTATTTATTAAAATTGTCCGTTGACAGGGACAAAGTCAAAATTTATTTCGACTATCATATCATAAGTTAATTAATATTTAACCCTGGTTGCTAAATGTTTATACATTATAATGATAAAGTGTTACAATATACTACTGATACCAATTAAATAAAAGAAAAATATTCCATGGGGTCAGTTTTATCTTATAAATTCGGCTAATTACTGTCAACAGTCAACAGAGAAGATAATTTGAAGATAATCGTTGTCTTGGAGTGTTGCCCAAATATCGTTAAGGGTCTAATCTATTAGCATGATCTGAAGTGCGCGAGCATTAAAAGCCCTCGACAATGGCACCATCCGTTTTAGTTAATAACAGTATTTGGGTGACAACACATCACGAGGAAATAAAAACAAATTTAGTATACACATTTAAAAAAAAAAAAGAAATAGAAAAAAGTCATGGGAGTATTAGCACCATCTGATACTTCTGATCACAATGTGGAAAGACGTGAGTGAGATTGCTTAACCTTGTGTCAATGCCGAAGAGATTTGCTGGAAAAGGTTTTACCAAAACATTTTGGCTCTGTTTCAGAACCTACAAGAATATAAAAACCTTAATACGATAACCGATTTATCGTTTACGGCAATGAAAAATAGTACCAATAGGAATATAACATTTATTTTTTGGATATATTCATGTAAACCTTGGATTACTCAATTACATTCCATGCCGTAAACATTGTAGAAGAATACAGATAGTCCATGGTAGATGAATATAGGTAGACGCATCGACACAGCTGCTGGGACAATGAACTGTCAAGCCAATTATGAATGAAAAATTATTTAAATTTGTAGAAATGGTTGAAAAATGCGTATTATTATAACCTCCGAATGACGTCGTATAAGAAAATATATAAAAATCTACTTATATTTGAAAAGGCATCAAACATTTTTTGACATATCAATGTTCCCAAGCGTTTATGCATCTACATGTATTCTTCTACCATGAGATAGTCACATCGACCCAGTCGCTGCCGCAAAGAACTGTCAAAACAATTTTGAAATTGAAAATTTTAAATGAAAAATTATTCAAATTTGTTAAAATTGTAGAAAATGCATATCATAACAACCTCCTATTGGTGTCGTATAAGAAAACTTATTAAAATCTACTTATATTTGAAAAAACACTTGTATTTTTCTACCATGCTCGTAATGTAATGTTTCACATGTTTCACAGCAGGCATGATAGAAGAAAACAGGTAAATGCATCAACGCTTTTGATATGTCACAAATGTTTAAATGTTTTTCAAATAAAAATAGGTTTTTATGTTTTCTTATACGACACCAAACGGAGGTTGTTATGATATGCATTTTCTACAATTTTTACAAATTTAAATAATTTTTCATTTAAAATTTTCAATTTCAAAATTATTTTGACAGTTCATTGTCCATCAGCTGTTTCGAAAAATGACAACAGAACAGCGAATGTCTACTTTTCACAGACATCTAAATAACTAGTTTTACGAAGATTTCTCATTAATTTGAACTAAATCAAAGGAACTGACAATTTAAATAACGCGTTTTATAAAATTACGTTCGGTGGGAATTAGCCTTTGCTTCCTTCCTCTTGGTGTACTTGCTCTAAGAATGCAAGAACTGGTCTGTTCGATAACTGCAAGAATGTAAAATTTGTTATTACGATAACCGATTTTCCCTTTACGATATCGAAAAACTGCAAAATTAGTAGATTCTCGCAGGTCCTGGAACAGATGTTATCACAATGACAGATTTTTACTTTATGGTATCGAAATCATTCAAAAATCTACAAGTAGATACATCAGAACTTGTAAACATTGATATGTCTAAATTATTGATTTTTTTTTGTAAAATTGAGTAAATTTTTAAAATGTTTTCTTATACATTACCATTCAAAAGGTGTTGTGATATCGAATTTTCAAAAATTTTGACAAAGTTTTCAATAAAAATTTTGAATTTCAAAAAAATTGACAGTTCTTTGTACAGTCAGCTGTTATATTTTGCCATACAAAAATCGATAATAAAGTTATATTTGGCAAGGTCAATTACATAAAATGCAGAGCTGGATGCTATTATTTTAAGTGTGATTACACATGGTAAAATTAAGAAGGTAAAGTCATTTCAAAAAAGCGTTACCATCTCTGCATTTTCTGGAATTTACCTTGTCAAATTTCACTGCAAAGAAATCTCTGATTTGTGAATATACAATGGATTTATGAATATGAATTTTGGCAATTTTGACAATGAGATGTTGTCAAAGGAATATTTTTGAAAAAATTGTAAACATATGATTGCATAACTTTACCTTCTTAATTCTACCATGTGATTATCTTGAATTATTTATGCGTTAAGAGGGGACACATTTTACAATTATGACATATAGCAATATTTTCCTTCTAAAAATCCTAATTTAAAGAATTTTTCATGGTAGAATTAAGAAGGTAAAGTCAGACAATCTTATGGCTTTTTTTACTTTTTTCAAAATTATACATTTGACAACATCTCACTGCCAACATTTCAGAGATGGGAACTTGTTTTTTATGTAGTGAAATGTGACAAGATAAAATACGGAAAATGCAGAGCTGGGAATGCTTTTTTGAAATGACTTTATCTTCTTAATTTTTCCATGGAATTTTTGAAATAAACAGATCCAATTGGT
Organism: Musca domestica; assembly: GCF_030504385.1. NCBI lineage: Eukaryota > Metazoa > Arthropoda > Insecta > Diptera > Muscidae > Musca > Musca domestica. Next base: position 12,656,183 of record NW_026712409.1, read on the forward strand.
ACATGCTTTGAAAACCTATTTGACACAGTAAAACTCTACAACAGAGTTGCATTTTCTATATCCTTTGAAGTTAACAAGAAATAGAGTTTCAATTCAAAATAGTACAAATAAGTTCAATTAGAAGTTCCTGATTGAAAGTTCCGTTAATTTATAACTGTAATATTAACAACTACATTTTTTCTTTATTTACAGCTAATGTATTCGGTGTTCGCCACTTCCAAAGCATTTTACTGTTCTTTGGAATGTGTTTTGGCTACTTTCTTCGTGTAAATATATCAGCGGCTATTGTTCCTATGACACAACCTACAGCAGATCAACCCTTTTACGAATGGGATCCAGCAAAGAAAAGTCTCATCTTGTCAAGCTTCTTTTGGGGTTATGTGGCATGCCAGATGCCGGCTAGTCTAATGGCAAAACGATTTGGTGGAAAATTAGTTCTGGGCATATCGACGTGCGTCGGATCAATTTTAACAATTCTAAATCCATTGATTGCGGACAAGGGAGACTGGGTGTTTGTTTGCGTAATAAGAGTTTTAATCGGTTTTACCCAAGGTACTGTCTACCCATGCACACACACCCTCTTGGCCAAGTGGGTTCCACGCCAAGAAAGAGGCTTCTTATCGTGCATTGTCTATTCTGGTGCAGAATTTGGAACGGCACTATTGCTAGCCATTAGCGGCAGCATATTTGATTCAGAGATGGGTTGGCCAGGTATATTTTACATTACCGGAGCCATTGGTATTGCTTGGTCTTTGGTATTCTTAATTTTCGGTGCTGATAGTCCGCGTAATACAAAGTTTATATCCGAGGCTGAAAAGAAGTACATTGAATGTTCTACAGGAAGCGATAATCAGCAAATCAATGCAGTAAGTATTGAAGATGAAGTGAATTTTAGCGTGTTTACATTATTGAATGTTCATTTATATTATTGAATTTTTTACGGGTTCAATAATGTACTATGCGATATTTGGTCTGTCCAGAATTGCAAGAATGCAAAACCTTTTACGATAACCGATTTTCCCTTTATACTATCGAAAAGAAAATGCAAAACATCAAAAAAATGTTGACATATCAATGTTCCCAACCGTTGATGCATTTACTTGGATTCTTGTACCATGAAGTTTCTGGAACAAAGCAATTAATTTACAAACAGCTGGTATTAGTAAAGGATTTTTTGTAAGGTTATCCGATAAGACCAGCTAATTTCATATATATTGTCAAATTTCATGCAATTATGAATTAAAGCAAATGTTATAGCATGTTTCCATTGAAAACCGAACAACGTTGTTCGCTCTCAGAATTAGGTACTCGAATTAACCCGTTCATACGGCACGATTCGTAATTCATAGTAAAATAATTCATTTTTTCAAAAATTTTGTTTGTTGATTTTAATGGGAATTTATACTAAAATACATTAAATTCGCACTAATATGAATAGAAGAAATGATTATTTTTCTCCCAAAGATTTATTATATCATTAATTTTATAATTTTCATTGACGTTTTCCACTTTTTGTGTAAATGTTGACATTTTGAACATATTTTTGTATTTTTTCTATTTTTAAGTCTGCTGGAGACACACTTGTCGAACATTTTTTCTGCCGATACAAGCATTTTGAAAATATTGCCTCTTTTGTTTCCACTTTTCTGTGGTAATTTCAACTCGTGGACAAAATGTGTACCTCGGATGAGAGAGAAAACAAAATTTAGTTTCGTTTGAATTTACATACGCTATTCTACATTGTAGTTTTCATTCATAAATTTCAGTCTTCCCAAAATTTTTCAAAATTTCATAAAATTTTTCTATTTTCAATTTTTAAATGTCATAATTTATTTTTTCGATAAATGCTCTCATTTGTTAGGGATGGGACATATTTTTTTGTTGTTCTGAGAGTGATTTAATTTGAACAATGTACAAATATGATTGTTCGCTCAGGAAATTTTGTGTGAAGAATTAAGTAGTTTTTTCATTGTTAAGGGTCAAACAACGAATTGAGAGCGAATCAAGTGCAGTGGAAACGCCACATCAGGCGAAATGGGTTTTACACGTGTGGTTTGTTCCCGAACTGCAAGAATGTAATCGTTTTTACTACGATAACAGATATTCCCTTAATGATATCGAAAGAAATTGCAAAATGAGAGATTCTTGCGGGTTCTGGAACAACCCTTATATTTTCCGATGAAAATAGGTCTTGTTGTGATCGAAAAAGTACAGAAAGTGATTTTACTAAAAGTTTGAAGTTTTTTGCTGAACAAATTTCTTCTTGCAATTACTTCCAACTCTTATTCTTTTCCTTCTGGTGATTTACTAAAATAAGCACTTTTAACATCTTCATTTTGCAAATAGTAAAGAATGGAATGAATGGATACTAAATGAATGGAAAACGAGGAACGAAGGAGTTTTGGATTGACTTAGATCGATATTGGCTCTAGGCTCCTTTGTTTGTTTCCGAAGAAGCCAGGCGATGACTTAGGGTGTAAGTACATAAGAAGCATGAAGTCATGGCTAGGCCTATTTTGTGAAGGGATTACAGAGCCGCACTAAAATCCTGCCGTCATTTTCCATTATAATTTGACATTAGTATGCCTAGCCATGACTTCAAGCTTTTTATGTACTTGCACCTTTAAGCTAGTCAAAAAAGCGTTTTATGTATTCTCACCTCCAGCCTTTTTGTTTCGCAAGTTCATGCAAGGATTCCGTCTGTTTACTTTTCACAGTTATATTGCATCAGAGTATACAACTTCCTTATTCTCTAAAAAAATTGCTGAAAAAGTACTGCTGAATAAACAACCAGACAGACCTAATAAAAATGTACTTTACAATTCAAATTTTCAAATTAACGGAAAGTAATCTAATTCATCTTAAATGTACAAGTTGTTGTTGTGGGTGGCACAACAGATATGACTGATTTCATTGCTTATTTTGATATAAAAACACTGTGCCGATGATTTAACATTTTCAAGTGCCATTAGTCGTAATTTGGCTAGTTTGATTGGACATTTATAAATGGTTTGTTTATCAATTATCATTTAAAAAATTGTTTATTATTTCGTATTTATTAAAATTGTCCGTTGACAGGGAAAAAGTCAAAATTTATTTCGACTATCATATCATTAGTTAATTAATATTTAACCCTGGTTGCTAAATGTTTATACATTATAATGATAATGTGTTACAATATACTACTGATAGCAATTAAATAAAAGAAAAATATTCCATGGGGGTCAGTTTTATCTTATAAATTCGGCTAATTACTGTCAACCGTCAACAGAAAGATAATTTGAAGATAATCGTTGTCTTGAAGTGTTGCCCAAATATCGTTAAGGGTCTAATCTATTAGCATGATCTGAAGTGCGCGAGCATTAAAAGCCCTCGACAATGGTACCATCCGTTTTAGTTAATAACAGTATTTGGGTGACAACACATCACGAGGAACTAAAACCCATTAAATATATATATAAAAAGAGAAGTAGAAAAAAGTCATGGGAGTATTAGCACCATCTGATACTTCTGATCACAATGTGGAAAGACGTGAGTGAGATTGCTTAACCTTGTGTCAATGCCGAAGAGATTTGCTTGAAAAGGTTCTACCAAAACATTTTGGCTCTGTTCCAGAACTTACAATAATATAAAAATCTTAATACGATAACCGTAAGGAGAACCTTAAGGCATTGAAAAAAAAAATAGTTCCAATTTGGAACATAGTATTTATTTGTTGGATATATTCATGTAAACCTTGGATTACTCAATGAACATGTCAAAGTAGAAGAATATAGGTAGAAGTATGGTACAATAAAAAGGTAAGGTAGAGCTACCAGCTGGTTGCAATTTTTTCTAAGTGTGCCCGACTTCTGCCAATTTTGTGTATGTATTTATTGTTTTGAAAAACAAATTATATTTTCAAAATCAATGATTGAAAGAATCGTGAATTGCGCAACGTGCATTAAAGCTATTCGCAAGTTTTGCCATGGAATTGAAAGATCGAACAGTTTAGATCATATTTTTTTAAGGAAATTTATTAATTAATTTCTTTATTTTTTGCGCTATTTAACTCATTTCAAAAATGAACAAAAGATATCAAATCAATGAAAAAAATTGTTGCCTATAATTTTGTATAATTCTGACAGGCATAGCCTCAGGGTTGTATTTCTGTAGTTTTACGAAGCTGTTCTACCTCCTTATTGTACCATGGGTTGAAGCATCAACGCTTGGGAACATAGATATGTCAACATTTTTTAAATGTGTTTTTTTCAAAGGCGTGTAGATTTTTGTTAGTTTTCTTATACGGCACCAATCTGAGGTTGTTATGACATGCTATTTTCAACAATTTTTAGAAATTTAAATGATATTTCCTTCAAAATTTTCAATTTCAAAATTGGTTTGACAGTTCATTGTACCTGCAGCTGCGACGAAGCGACTACCTGTATTCTTCTACCATGGAACATGCAATGTCGTATAGTAACGTTTCACAGTAGTACCAGCTAATGTCTACTTTACACCGACACCTAAATAATAATTAAAGGAATTGACGAATAATTAAAGGAATTGACAATCTAAATAACGCGCTTTATGAAAATATGTTCGGTGTGAATAAGCCTTTGATTCCCGACTTTTGCTCTATTTGTTTTAACGGTGAAAGTAAATAAAGAGGTCCAAAATCGATCTTAGTCAATCTAAAACTCCCTTGTTCCTTTACGATGAAGGCAGCCCATGACTTAAGTCAGTAACAGATTTTTACATTATTCCAAAATCTTCAAGTAGATGCATCAGCACTTGTAAACATTGATATGTTAAATTATTTCATTTTTTGTAAAATTGGGTCAATTTTTTAATGTTTTCTTATACAGTACCGTTGGGAGAGTGTTGTGATATCTGATTTTCAACAATTTTGAACAAGTTTACAATAAAAATTTTGAATTTCAAAAAAATTACAGTTCTTTGTTGATGTTGATGCGGCTACCTGTATTATTTTGCCATACTAAAATCTTCAATAAAGTTATAGCATGTTTCCATTGAAAACCGAACAACGTTGTTCGCTCTCAGAATTAGGTACACGAACTAACCCGTTCATACGGCACGATTCGTAATTCATAGTAAAATAATTCATTTTTTCAAAAATTTTGTTTGTTGATTTTAATGGGAATTTATACTAAAATACATTAAATTCTCACTAATATGAGTAGAAGAAATTATTGTTTTTCTCCCAAAGATTTATTATATCATTAATTTTATAATTTTCATTCACGTTTTCAACGTTTTGTGTAAATGTTGACATTTTTAACATATTTTTGTATTTTTCTGTTTTTTAATTCTGCTGAAGAGACACTTGTCAAACATTTTTTCTGCCGATACAAACATTTTGAAAATATTGCTTCTTTTGTTTCCAGTTTTCTGTGGAAATTTCAACTCGTGGACAAAATGCGTACCTCGGATGAGAAAGAAAACAAAATTTACTTTCGTTTGAATGTACATACGCTATTCAACATTGTAGTTTTCATTCATAATTTTCAGTCTTCCCAAAAATTATCAAAATTTCATAAAATTTTTCTATTTTCAATTTTTAAATGTCATAATTTATTTTTTCGATAAATGCTCTCATTTGTTAGGGATGGGACACATTTTTTCGTTGTTCTGAGAGTGATTTGATTTGAACAATGTACAAATATAAGTGTTCGCTCAGGAAATTTTGTGTGAAGAATTAAGTAGTTTTTTCATAGTTAGGGGTCAAACAACGAATAGAGAGCGAATCAAGTGCAGTGGAAACGCCACATTATATTTGACAATAAAATGCATATCTGGATGTTATTATTAGAAATGTGATTACCCATGGTAAAATTAAGAAGTTAAAGTCATTTCAAATAGGCATTTCCATCACTGCATCTCCTGTAATTTACGTTGTCAAATTTTACTGCATAGAAAACGGATTCCCATCTCTGATTTGTGAATATACAATGGATTTATGAATATGAATTTTGGCAATAATTGCAACGCTTTACTTTCTTAATTCTACCATGTGACTACCTTTAAGAGGGCAGACATTTTACAATTCTGGCAAATAACAATATTTTTCTCCTAAAAATCCTAATTCAAAGAATTTTTCATGGTAGAATTAAGAAGGTAAAGTCAGACAATCATATGGTAACATTTTTTTCAAAATTATACATTTGACAACATCTCACTGTCAAAATTTATATCTATAAGTCTATTGTATATACTTAAATCAGAGATGGGAGCCAGTTTTTTATGTAGTGAAAAGTGATAAGGTAAATTACAGAAAATGCAGAGCTGAGAATGCTTATTTAAAATGACTATCTTCTTATTTTTACCATGAATTTTTGAAATAAACAGATCCAATTGTTGCATGCTTTTGAAGCCTGTTTGACACAGTAAAACTCTACAACAGAGTTGCATTTTCCAATATACTTTGAACTTAAACAAGAAATAGAGTTGCTTAACCATAACCAATTCAGAATTGTACAAATAAATTCAATTAGTAGATCCTAATTGAAAGTGCCGTTAATTTATAACTGTTATATTGAAAATTACCTTTTTTTCTTTATTTGCAGCTAATGTATTCGGAGTTCGTCACTTCCAAAGCATTCTACTGTTCTTTGGAATGTGTTTTGGCTACTTTCTTCGTGTAAATATATCAGCAGCTATTGTTCCTATGACACAACCCACAGCAGATCAACCCTTTTACGAATGGGATCCAGCAAAGAAAAGTCTCATCTTGTCAAGCTTCTTTTGGGGTTATGTGGCATGCCAGATGCCTGCTAGTTTAATGGCAAAACGATTTGGTGGAAAATTGGTTCTAGGCATATCGACGTGCGTCGGTTCAATTTTAACAATTCTAAATCCATTGATTGCGGACAAGGGAGACTGGGTGTTTGTTTGCGTAATAAGAGTTTTAATCGGTTTTACCCAAGGTACTGTCTACCCATGCACACACACCCTCTTGGCCAAGTGGGTTCCACGCCAAGAAAGAGGCTTCTTATCGTGCATTGTCTATTCTGGTGCAGAATTTGGAACGGCACTATTGCTAGCCATTAGCGGCAGCATATTTGATTCTGAGATGGGTTGGCCAGGCATATTTTACATTACCGGAGCCATTGGTATTGTTTGGTCTTTGGTATTCCTAATTTTCGGTGCTGATAGTCCGCGTAATACAAAGTTTATATCCGAGGCTGAAAAGAAGTACATTGAATGTTCTACAGGAAGCGATAATCAGCAAATCAACGCAGTAAGTATTGAAGATGAAGTGAATTTTAACGCGCTTCCAATATTAAATGCTGAGAGAATACATAAAATGCTTGTTCTACTGGCTTAAGTCACCGGCTGGATTCTTCGGAAAAGGACAAAGGAGCATAGGACCAAAGTCGAACTAAGTCAACCTAGACCCTCTTTGTTCCTTTACGAATAAACCAGACGATGAATTAAGCCGGTCAAAAAAAGCTTTTTATGTACTCTCACCTTTGCTTCCATTTTCACTATTTAAATCATTACGGGTTCAATCACAATAAAGTACTATGAAATATTTGGTCCGTTCCATGGTAAAATTAAGAAGGTAAAGTCATTTCATATAAGCATTCCCATCTCTGCATTTTCTGTAATTTACCTTGCCACATTTCACTACATAAAAACAGGTTCCCATCTCTGATTTGTGTATATACAATGGGTATATAAATACAAATTTTGACATTGAGATGTTGTCAAATAAATATTTTTTAAAAAAATTGTAAACATATGATTGCATGAATTTACCTCCTTGATTCTACCATGGTCCGTTCCAGAACTGCAAAAAAGTAAAACATTTTACTACGTTAACCGATTTTCAATTTATGATATCGAAAAAAATTGCAAAAATAGTAGATTCTTGCAGTTTCTGGAACAAAGCAATTAATTTAAAATCAGCTGGTCTTACTGAAGGATTTTTTGTTAGGTTATCCGATAAGACAAGCTGATTTCATATATATTGTCAAATTTCATGCAATTGTGAATTAAAGAAAATATTAGGTGTGTCTGGTTACACAAAAAATGTATAACAATTGTTGCAAATTGTTATTGAGAGTCGTCGGTTAACACAAAAGATTTGCAAAAGAAAGCGTTTTGGGAGATCAATTTTGACAGTTCTTTCATTGAGAGTTTGCAAATTCTTGGGGTTGTTTTTTTGCAACTCTTCTTCTTCTCCTTGCGGTAATGTATACTTGGGCAAGTAATTTTCAAAGATATTTATTTTGAAAAACGCAATCACAATCGTTTTGTTTCTCGATTCATTTTAAATTTTTATGTTTTTAATTTCTTTTTTTGGGAAAATGTCGCTTTTGTAATCAGCTGATTGCAAGTTTTTGCAGGGATTCCGTATGTTTACTTTTCACAGTTTTCTTGCAAAAGAGAATAAAACTACCTCACTCTCTCAGAAAGAAGTTGCTGCATAATGGCGGCAGGAAAAGTAACCAGACATACTTATTTTGACAGCATGCGGGTTTGTCAATCACAATGGTGGTTTTTTTATTTTTAAAACCTGTTTAATGGGTCACAAATACTGAATTTAAATTGTCAATTCCATTTCATGTCCTCAAATAAATGAGTTTAAGTCGCCAAAAAGTTCTAAAGCTGCCCTCAGACACACCAACAGTTGGCCCAACTTGTGACAAGTTGGTACAACTATTGGTGCGTCTGAGGGCTAGTTGTACAACTTTTTCGAAAGTTGGTTGAAGTTGGTTGGAAATATCAAAGATTGTTGATAATTTCGTAAGTTGGGCCAACTGTTGGTGCGTGCGAGGGCAAGTTGTACCAATTTCAGTGTTTTCTTCATTTATGTCTTGACTTTGGTGAAGCAGCACATAAGCTGAGCGCTGAGGGCAAGAAGAGAAACGAAAACAAAACATATTCATAAAACAAAACAAGAAAAAAACTAAAATAAAACATAAATAAAAATGAGTGATTGCGAAGAGGAAGCGTCAATGCGCAATTTTATAGAGGAATATAAAAAAATGCCTGAACTGTGGAAAATTTATTTCTGTTTATGAACCACTGCTTTGACTATATTTTTTTCTTCAGCTTTTTCTTTCTCTGCAGTTGTCTTTCTTCTTCTTCCTCTAAAATTATATCAATTCCAAGTAGCGCAAGAGCATCCGAGTTCATGTTGACGCTTCAAAAATACTTTGTAAATGAAAAGTTGGTACAACAGTTGTATGAAAAGTTGGTACGTGCGAGGAGACCGACCAACTTTTTCATACAACTTAAAAGTGACAAGTTGGGCCAACTGTTGGTGTGTCTGAGGGCAGCTTAATGTAAACATACTATAAATCCTGATAATTTACTATAATCAGTGTAAAGACTTTTAATGTAAACGCACTATCATGGTAGAAGAATGTAAATAGATGCATCAACGCTTGGAAACATTGATATGTCAAAAATTTTTAAATGTCTTTTAAAATATAAGTAGATTTTTATATGTTTTTTTATACGACGAAATTTTTGAATGAAAAATAATTCAAATTTGTGAAAATTATTTAAAAATGTACATCTTAACAAACTCTGAAATGCGTCGTATGAGAAAACATATAAAAATCATTGAAAAAAATTGACATAAATGTCCCCAAGCGTTGATGCATCTACCTGTATTCTTCTACTATGTTCAGTTACTTTAATATTATTCTTCTTATTCTTTCAGGCCGTACCTTGGAAAACAATATTGACATCAGCATGTGTTTATGGACTGACAGCGGCTCACGCTGGCTACACGTGGGGCTTCTACACACTCTTGAATGAAATACCCACATACATGGCAAATGTGCTTCATTTTAATGTGAAAACAAATGCTCTACTCTCCGCACTTCCCTATTTTGTAATGTGGATCTTGTGTATAGTCGTAAGTCCTATAGCCGATACACTAATCAATCGTAATATAACAAGCGTCACTGCATCTCGAAAAATATTTAACACCATTGGTCAATGGGTGCCCATGGTATGTCTGATAGGACTTGGTTACATGACAGAAGATCAAAAAACTCCAGCCATTATTTTATTGACCATAGGTGTTGGATTGAACGCAGCTTCTTTTTGTGGTTACTTGGTAAACCATATGGATCTTTCGCCCAACTTTGCCGGATTGCTGATGGGCATCACGAACACGGTATCAAATCTTCTATCCATATGTACTCCGCTTGTGGTAGGAGCTATTGTCGTAGATGAAGAAGATCCCAATGAATGGCGTATAGTTTTCTTTATAACAGCGGGTGTATATCTGATTTGTAATGGTTTGTTTTTAATATTCGGCAAGGCTACCGTTCAACCATGGAACAATGTGAATAACTCGGTTAGTACGAGCACATCATTATCAAATGACACCGAAAGTGTTCCGACAGCAAACACTGACTCTCACCCATAAGAGAAGTATAGTCATGGTAGAATTAAGAAGGTAAAGTCATTAAAAATAAGCATTCCCAGCTATGCATTTTCTGTAATTTACCTTGTCAAATTACATGACCATCTCTGATTTATGTGTAAACAATCGATTTATAATTATGAATTTTGACAATGAGATGTTGTCAAATGGATAATTTTGAAAAAAAAAATTGTAAACATATGATCGCATAACTTTACCTTCTTAATTCTACCATGAGTATAGTCAAAGACTGCAATGACGTGCGTTAGACAATGTAGTAATTACTGACTAATGTAAATTGTGAAGTTTTAAGGGGCTATAAAATTAGGTGAAATTAGTATTGTATAATTTTTAAATAGCTGTTAAGTTATAGATTATTGTATGCTTATGACAAATGTTTATGTTTACTGATAAGTGAGTTAGCAATATCCGATAAGTGGTAAATGCATTTTAAAGTATGGAAAATTCCAAACAGCAATAATATTCGCTGATAATAAAGGATTTGATAAGATCCGCACGGAAAGATAGCGATGCGCGAATTGAGTAGCATAAACAATTGCGCACCCTCTAGCGTAAGGACCGAACAACCTTGCGTGTGCATTGATCATGGTAGAAGAATACAGGTAGTCGCATCGACACAGGTGCGGCTACAATGAACTGTCATACAAATTCTGAAATTGAAAAATTTGAATGAAAAATCGACACAGCTGCTGAGACATGCTGACAATTAACTGTCAAACCAATTTTAAAATTGAAAATTTTGAATGAAAAATTATTCAAATTTGTAAAATATATGGAAAATTCTTATCATAATCACGTCAGATTGGTGTCGTTTAAGAAAATTTATAAAGATCTATTAATAATTAAAAAAAGACATTCTAAAAAATTTGCCACATCAATGTTCCCAAACATTGATACATCTACCTGTATTTTCTACCATGGCATTGAGGTAGAATAAGTTGGATTAGTACAAGTATTTCTTAAGATATTGAATTGTAAAATAATTTAAGAATCGAATAAACAATCTAATCATACGATTGTCTTTTCTTTTGTGACCCAAACGCTATTTCTCGTGTAGCATGGTAGAAGAATACAGGTAGTCGCATCGACACGGCTGCTGGGACAATTAATTGTCAAACCAATATTGAAATTGAACATTTTGAATGAAAAATTATTCAAATTAGTATTTATTTTTTTGAAAAATGCATATTATAAAATTATTAATGTCTTATAAGACAACTTTTAAAAATCTAAAATTTTGTATTCTTCTGCCATGCCACTTTCATTTAAGGAAAGTAAATAAAAAACCAAATTTATTTATTTTTAAATATTAATTAATTTTTGAGCCAATAGGGATTACATGGCAAAACAAAATAAAGGTAAACTAATTTCCTAAAATTAATATGGCAACCCTCTTCTGACGAAATCGAATTTGCGAAATTATAGTTGTGTTCCAGAACCTACAAATTAGTACTAATTAGTACTAATTCTGCTACAACACGTTCCCGTACTGCAAAAACTAGCAAAACTTGCAGCTCTCTCGAGAAAAAAATGGCGCTGAGTGGTGCACATTTCTGCTTGTTTTAGCTACATGAATTTGGCCGAGCAGAAATGTGCAAATTGTGAATTTGACATTTAATTGGCAGGGCTAACAAGGTTGAAAAATGTATTGATACATTTCAATGTTCCCGCGTCAGAACAAAAATAAAGAAATGATCAACTTAAAAACTAAAGGAAAAGCTAATGATGCCGCAATAAATATGTGAATTACAATTATTTTTCAAATAGTTTATAGGAGTTTTTGTACGTACAATGAACTTTGTCACATATCACAAACAAAAAGTTGACAAAATAAACTTCACAACTTATAATGCTCAGAATGATGAATAGACTGGTTTATTTTCATTGACATAACGTCCACACTAAAACATCGGCAAACTACACATCTCAACTTGAGCTATTAACATATGTCATTGTATAACTTCACTTGTAAATTAATTACATGCAATAACGGACAAACAACAGCCAAATTAAACTTAAGGTGAGAATACATACACCCGGTTTTTTTACTGACTTCATCATCTGACTTTGAAAAAAAAAACAAAGGAGCTTAAGGGCTGAAATCAAACTAAGTAAACCTAAAACTTATTTATGATATGTCAAAAATGTTTTGACAAATATATAGATTTTTACAGATAGATAGATAGATAGATTTTACAATTTGTATAGATTTGTTCGAATTGGTCACCTTCGGTTGCTCTGCGGTATTTTGGCCCATTCCCGGCGAAGAGCTTGCTTGAGGTGATTGACGCTTTTCTTCCGTCCACTTCTTGACGTCGGGCTACGCTACCAGTATCACGGTAACGAGCGATGGTACATTTAAATGCTGGAGTGCTATATCGATAGCCACTTGTGGTTTTCCAGCCAAATATAAAGAAATCACACTATCACGCTTGAATTCCATAACGAATAACATTTTGTCTAGAAAATTCTCACCAAAATGGTTTTTTACGCTTGTAAACAATATAATGAGCTTAGATATGACAGCAGTGTGAAGTTGGTTGCAGTTTTTTCATCTCACCCTGTACTAGACGAGTTTATTGGCGATAATTTGCATTGTTTCCTTTTACGCTTTCCTCGTGCAATTTTCTTTTTCATCATTGCATTTTTTGTCATTTTTAATTATATTTTTGTTTACAAATAAAAACACAATTGCCAGTAAGAGCATTTTCCGCCCCTTTCAATCCCCCCTTTTCCCATCTCTTCTACAAATAAAGAATTGCGCCAAAAAACCTTGCATAATATAAATTACGACATATTCGGGATAAATGAATGCTGTAATAAGAAAATGAATTACAATTTATATTGGCGAGTTTTTCTAAGTACATTGAACTTTAATAAACAAAAAACAAGAAAAACATAATAAAAAGGTAAAACAAAATAAACTTGACACTTTATAATATTCACATTGACGACTGATAGACTTGTTTAATTTCATTGTCAAAATACTTAAACACATTGAAAAATCGGAAAACGGAACTTTTAAGTTGTGGCTTTTAAACATATGTCTATCTTTGTATGAATTCAGTTGTAAACGAAATACCTGCGATAACAGACTGACACACGGCAACCAAATTAAACTCTGTCAATTAAAACAAACAAAAAAATGATGTATTCACTATTGAGAACCACTTGTCGCAATTTTATAAGGACTGTACCATCATCTAATGATGTTCATTGTAAAATATATAAACGTTGTGCTAGCTCCTTGCTGGGTGCCCAGGATCCAGTGGTAAAAAGGAATATCCCAAGGAATCTGAAGACGGGGTAAGAAATTATAGTTTTTTTAATTACTCATGAATAATTATTTCCGTTTGCAATACACTGTACTGTGTTTACATAGTTCTGTAAACATAGAGAGTTGCCAGAGTAGAGAGAAATAATAATTAATAATGATGAGTTTGTTATTATATACCTGACCTATATTAAGCTTCATTTAACATTTGATTTTGAATTTTTTATTGTTGTTGTTGTAATGTAACAGTAAGAAGTGAATACAAGTCATAAAAAAATGCGCTTTTAAATCGATATTCATTGAAAGTTTCTGGTACCACTAGGATTCTTTATCATAATATTGTTCGCTATAATTGCTTTGTTGCCGATCTTTTCACAACTAAAGTAGTGAATTGACAGAACCGCACTGAGAGAATTACTTCTCAAACAAGTATGGAAAAAACTAATACAAATGACAATATTTGATGGTAATTCTACTAATTTATTAGAAAACATACCATGCTACTGTGTATATTTGATATAAAGGAATGCGTGTAAACATACTTTAAGATAAATAAATGGGCATGGTAGAAGAATACAGGTAGATGTATCAACGTTTGGGAACATTGATGTGTCAAAAAATGTTTAATCTAGATTTTATATGTTTCTCATACGACGCCAATCGGAGGTTGTTATGATGTGCAATTGTCAACAATTGTTTACAAATTTCTATAATTTTTCATCAAAATTTTACATTTTTAAATTGGTTTGAAGTTTATTGTCTCAGCAGCTGTGGCGATGAGACTACCTGTATTCTTCTAGCATGTAAATCAGTGAATTGCCAGAAATGGAAAACTAATACAAATGTAAAAACTGCATGACAACCCTTTAAAACCAATGTATGAACAATTAGGGAGCGTTACGCTTTTCCCCCGTAGTTCTAGTCCAAATTCAAATCCAAAAATTATAAAAGCAGTAGTCTTTCTATGGATGATAACCTTTTGTTAATGCTAATTTTAGTTTGTTATTTAATCATCATTTTTAATATGTATTTCAATGGTTTTATTTTCAGGCCACTCCCTACCGAACAAAACACACAAATTGCCAACTATCAAGAAGTACTTCCAGGTATGTTTACTTTTTTTAAGTCCAGGTAGAGTTTGTTACACTTTAATATTAGGTGTGTACGATAACTTTCCTAGCAAAGATTACTCAGTATCTTGTACCGAGAGAATTTTCTGTTACAAGTAATTGTTAGAAAATCGAATCAACATTCTAATCATAGTAAAATTATCAAGGTGGTTTCATTTCAAATGAGTATACCCAGCTTTGCATTTTTCTGACAATTTGCCTTGTCAAATTAAAGTGCGAAGAGCGCAAGAATGGTAGAAGAATACAGGTAGATGCAACAACGCTTGGGAACATTTATATGTCAAAAAAATCGAAATGTTTTTTTTTTTTCAAATATAAGTATATTTTTATATGTTTTTTTGTACGACCTCATCCGAGGTAGAGGAGGAGATATGCGTTTTCAACAAATTTTACAAATTTTTCATTCAAATTTTTCAATTTCAAAATTTGTTCGACAGTTCATTGTCCCACCAGCTGTGCCGATGGGACTACCTATATTCTTCTACCATGGTAGTCTCATATCAGATAAGTATATCCAGCTTTGCATTTTTCTACAATTTGCTTTGTCAAATTTAAGTACTTTACCACATCTGATTTTGGTGTATAAACAATGAGGTGTTGTCAAAGGAAAGATTAAAAAAAATGTTAAATTATGATTGTACAGGCTTACCTTCTTAATTCTACCATGATTTTAATTTTTAGATATTTAATGGCATTTAATGTTAAATACATGACAGAATAATAGAGGTGGAATCATTTGCAAATCGAATATGACAACTCTTTTCCAAATAACTCGATCTTGTTTTCTTTTTTTCATATAAAAATTATTTTCATATCTAAAATATATACGTATGACGAGTGGCATATTTTACAAAAATATAAAATAAATAATCTATTATTTTCGTTGTTCTTTCTTTAAAACGACGAATAAGATCTTGAACCATGGTAGAACTAAGAAGGTAAAATCATGCAATCATATGTTTAAAATTTTTTCAAATTTTGTCAAAGGTCATTGTCAGATCCATATTCATAAATCCATAGTATGCACACAGGAGGGGACTATTATCTATGCAATGAAATTTGACAACGTAAATTACAGAAACGCAGAGCTGGGAATGCTTATTTGAAATGAGTTTACCTTTATTTCATTGCACCATGTCTTAAACATATAACAAATAGAGGCTTTAAACACTTCATTTTAATGAAGCTTTCTCTGTTATATAAGTTCTTGCATATTACTCGAATGACGTTTCTTTAAGAGTCAAACCCTCAGAATAATCAGTTGAATAATGTTGTCAAGATCTTACTGCATTTTTTGTTTTATGCGTTTACTTAAATTTTTCATGCATTTTGACATTGCGGAGAAGATCAGCTGATCTTATCAGATAGCATTTTCAATAGACTTTGTTTTCTTATTGTATTGTTATATTTTTTTTCCTCTCTATCCCATAAATACAATGCAAGAAGAACAGATTTTCGTATATTAATTTTTTGAACTGTATTTCCAAATAGAATTCAATAAACATTTGTGTAAATAGCATTAAAGTGTTAATAATCATGTTAGCTTTTGTGAAATAGAGAACAATAGCAATTGTTTTCTATTGTTTCGGTGCTGACTCTGAGCAATTTGCTTTCTTCCAATGTCAATCACCTCCATATCTGATCTATTTCAAATATTTGTGCAAACACATGTATAAAGCATTGGACATCAGCATGTTTTATTAAAACCCATGGTAGAAGAATACAGGTAGATACATCACCGCTTTGGAACATTGATATGTCAAACAAATTAGTGTGTGTTTTTTTTTTTTTTTTAATACGTAGATTTATTAATGTTTTCCTATACGGCGCCAATCGGAGGTTGTTATGATATGCATTTTTTTTAATTTTGAATAATTTTTCATTTACCAATTTCGATTCCAAAAAAGCTTTGACAGTTCATTGTCCCAGCAGCTGTGTCGATGCGACTACATGCATTCTTCTACTAAAGGCTAATTCCAGTGTAGAGGACCGTTTAGACTATGCCCTTATACGATTTGATTTAAATCGAATGTTAAAACGAAATATTTGTGCATACCTCACTGTGTTTTTCTCTGCGTTTTTAAATAGAATTGACAAGTATGACATGATTTAAATGTGGATCTTAAAGTTCTTTTTAAACTTCAAATCGGATTGAATAAATCTTGATAATGAGGATTACTCTGAATTAAAATTTGTATGTAAACGCGCTATTAGTCTTCACTTGTTGTCAAAAGTTTTCGTGGTAGAAGAATACAGGTAGATGCATCGACACAGCTACTGGGACAATGAACTGTCAAACTAATTTTGGAATTGAAAGTTTTGAATGAAAATTTATTTTCATTCGTTAAAATTGTTGAAAAATTGCATAACAGCCTCTGATTGACGTCGTATAAAAAAAACATATTAAAATCTACTTATTTTTGAAAATAGCAAAAACATTAAAAAAATTGACAAGCGTTAATGCATCTACCTGTATTCTTTTACCATGTAAGTTTTGTTGCGAGAATAATTTACGTTTTCCTATAACGCCAATAGAACGGTACCGTCCGATTTTCAATATTTCGATCATTTTAGCAACATTTTCTCACGAAATTGTTTAAAATTAGAGTATAGATATAGATTTCACTGCATAAAAAGCAGGTTCCCATCTCTGATTTGTCTATGTACAATGGATTTATAAATACAAATTTTGACAATATGATTGCATGACTTTACCTTTATAATTCTATCATGCTTCTTCTTTTATAATTTTTTTTTACCTCATGGTGCAGGGTATTATAAGTTCGGATGGACCGAACTAAGCTTTTTTTATATGTTTATATATATATATACATATATATATATATATATATATATATATATATAATTTAAAACAATGTGATATCAGCTGGTCTTGAATATAAATCTTTGGTATGTTGTTGTGTGCTTCTGTTTATACTCAGTATCTAAAAATATCAGCTAACTTTACTTTTAAATAATCTCAGAATCGTTGTGAATGTTACTTATTTTAAAAATCATTAAAAATGCTGACGTAAATGCGGATCCATAAATTATTTTGTTTTTTTTTTCAGATATGCTTAATGATGTTGGTGATATTATTAAAAGATTTGGTACAACGGAAGGGTCCAATTGGTTTATTAAAGTAAGTCGAACGATAGAATATCTTTTCATCTTTGTTTTTTATATAGAAGCCAACCGATGACTTCAGCCAGTCAAAAAAGCGTTTTATGTAATGTCACCTTTAGATTTGTACTTTTTCTTTTTTGTACGAAAATAAAATAAACCAAATTTTACTAGAAAAGCAAACAGCATACCTAATGAAAATGCCATTAGTGTAAGCGTAACGTAATGTACTACAATCTAAACGTAGCATATATATCAGTTATAAGAGTCAGCTGTTCTCACACATGTAATATCAACATACAATACCCTGTTTAAAACTCTATGTTCTCAATTTGTTTTTCAGGCTATTGAATATCACCTGGAAAAATCGGCATGTAATATTCTCCAACTTACCACATTGACCTATGACCAATATATCAAATCGAAAAATATTTCTACACAAAATCACCAGTTGGCTTATATAATGGGCTATTGCACCGAGTTTATGAATATTAGTGTGTTAATGCTTGACGATATAATGGATGATGGCGCCTATCGGAGAGGTCATTCAACGTGGTATAAAATGCACGGAATCGGATTGGCAATTAATGATGCTTTCATGATTGAACATTCAGTTTACATGTTGCTTAAACATTATTTTGGACATTTACCGTTTTATCGACAAATATTGGAAACTTTTCACGAAACTGTATTCGTAGCCGCGTGTATACAAAGTTTAGACTTGATATATGCTAAAAATCCCGTTAACACTTTTAATATGGAAACCTATAGGATTATGGCAGCTAATAAGGTGGCATATGATCATTTTTACTTGCCATTTGCAACGGCGTTATATTTGGCTGGGTAAGTGGAAGTAATGCAAAATACAAAAAGTTTAACATCGGAAATGTATGGAAATAAGCATAATAAGTAAAAAAGTTGCGTCGGGCCGAACTTTGTATACCCTCCACCATTTGGAACGAATTTGGCAATCTTCAAAAAAAAAAAAATAAATAAATAAATAAATAAATAAAATTCGTTAAAAATTCTGTTAAAATCTTAAAAATACCAAACTTAGCCGTCCACGACGTCGTGGACCTGCATAGGCAACTTTTGTCGTAACCCATTACAATATTCAAATGCGAAACTTGAAAAAAATCGGTGAATGTAGCTAAAATCATCAAAATATAGGGAGGCACTATTATATGGGGACTATACTAAAATGTGGACCTGCACAGATATATTTCTGCCTGAGGCTGCAGTATCCATTTCGAACTTCAAACACCAAATTTGAAATTATTCCGGTGGATAATGTGGCTAAAATCATCAAAATACCGAATATTGGGAGGTACCGTTATATGGGGGCTATACGAAGACGTGGACCTGAACAAACAATTTTCTGTCTAAGGCTGTAGTATCCATTTCGAACTTCAAATGCCAAATTTGAAACAATTCCGGTGGATAGTGGCTAAAATCATCAAAATACCGAATATCGGGAGGTAACGTTATATAAGGGCTATACGAAGACGTGGACATGCACAGACAATCTCCTGTCATATGCTGTAGTATCCATTTCGAACTTCAAACACCAAATTTGAAACAATTCCGGTGAATAATGTCGCTAAAATCAACAAAATACCGAATATCGGGAGGTACCATTATATGGGGGGCTAAACCAAAACGTGAACCAACATGACCCACTTTCAATATCAAAAGTCCTGCAGACATAAAATACGTTTGAGTAACATTTTATCAATCTACTTCATTTCGTTCGGAAGCTATAGTGTTTTCCGCAGACGGGCGGACATCCCTAAATCGACATAGAATTTTATGCTGATCAAGAATATTTATACTTTGTGGGGTCTAAAATGTATATTTCGAGGTGTTACAAACGGAATGATAAACCTAATATACCCTCCGTACAATGGTGGAGTTTATAAAAATGACTTAAATCATGATATATTAATTAATTATGTAAACGATTTTAATGTAAACCTAGCCTAAGATATACCATTAAATCCTTATGTAAACCTATAATATTAATCTGGCATTTTAGTTTTTCAGACAAAACTATCCTCAATCAATCGAAGAACATTCTGAGAGAGGTCGGTACATTTTACCAAATAAAAAATGATTATCTGGATTGTTATGGCACTTTAGATACGTTTGGAAAAATAGGAACCGATATACAGGACAATAAATATTCATGGTTGGTAGTTGCAGCAATGGAACTCGCAAATGAACAGCAACAACAAATCATCAATGAATGTTATGGCAAAAAAGGTAGTTAATATTTAATAAAAAAAAATGGTCATATTCTTATATATAATATTTTTTGTAGATCCGGAAAAAATTCAAGAAATTAAAAATCTCTACTCAACGTTGGACCTTCACAGCGTGTATGCAGTCGCATTAGAAGAGTCATACCAAAAAACAAAATCACAAATATATGACATTCCCGATAAGACCATACAAGAAATCTTATTAAAGATAGCAACTAGAGTATATTGTAGCGAAATGTGAAAATGTTTTGATAATTCAAAAATAAAAAAACATAACGTCCTGCATTTGCACCTGAAATGATAAGTTAAAATTGTCAAATCCATTCAATATGTCACAAAAACGACAAATGTCAAAAAATGTGTGTCAGACGTCTAAACAAATAAATGTTGTTTACTTGTGAGTTTCATTGCTCATTAACTTGATTCTTAAGGTTCGTTTACACAAAGCTTAAGCCAGTTTGATTAATAGATCTAGTGGGCTCTTAGGGGGATATAAATGTCGCTCAGCTGAGGTTTGTTTATACATACACAACCAAACATTAATGAAAAAACTATCCAAAAATAATGTAACGAAAAACAAGTTCGAATATAGAATGCAAACAACGCCTTAGAGGAAACGTTTGCGAAATTAAAATGTACCACCGCACCAATGTAAAAATTCGGCGATGATTTTTGTTGTGGGAAGATCTGAAAAAAAAAACACAAAATTTTCTATCTAAACTCGCTGTAAATTTAAGGAGATATAAATACTGCTCAGCTGATGTTTGTTTATGCACACATACACAACCAAAAGGGTTCCAAAAATAGCAAAAAAAATATTGTGTGTTGAAAAATCTAATATGGATATAAATTATATATAAAATAAATACTCATTCAGTTTTGTAAGAAGGTAAAGTCATGCAATCATATGTTTACATTTTTGTCAAACTTATTCATTTGACAATATCTCATTGTCACAATGTATATTCATGAATCCATTGTACATACAAAAATCAGAGATGGAAACCTCCAAATGCAAAGATGGGAATGATTATTTGAAATGACTACCTTCTTAATTTTGCCATGGTCCTAATGTATTCTTGCTGTTACAATAGATCTTAGGCTGGAAATACATAAAGCGCTTATTTGGCTGGCTTCTTCGTAGAGGAACAATGGAGTTTTAAGTTGATTTAGTTCGATTTTGGCCCTAGGCTCCTTTGTTCATTTACGAAGAAGTCAGACGATGACTTATTCCAGCCAAATAAGCGCATTATGTATTCCCACTTTTACTGTGTAAACTTTATGGGATAGGTCAAAGATATACCAAAGGTCCGGTACGTTTTACAGATTGGTTTAATCAGCTGATTTTAGATACGCTTGCTTACGATAACTCAGCTACGAAAACTATTGTTGTTAAAAAATATTGCATTTTATGTTGTTTTAATAAAAATTATAATATTTTATAGATAATCTTTTTTCACAAATTTAATTGTGGTCACTTCATGATATCGAAAAAAAAATTGCAAAACTAATAAATTCAGAGTATTTATATATTTTCACACAACAAACATACAACACTTTTAATTAAATTATATTTATCCGATGACAATAGGGCTAGCTGTGACCGAAAAAGTACGAATGTATTTTACTCATGTATTTCACAACTGAAATGTCATCCCTGTATCATACGATATGTGCAACTTCTACATGTGGAAAATTTGACATTACAAAACATTTCATCTTATAGAGCCTCAAATGAACCTAGCCCTCTCTTTCAAAATGCAAATCTTTATCCGATTGACCATTTTTTTTTTTATCATAATTGACCATTTTTCATGTGATTTGATTAATCGAGGAGAATCATGAATACAGGTAGATGTATCAAGGCTTGGGAACATTTGAACATTGTTTGTTTAAAAAATAGGGCTTTATATGTTTTCTTATACGGCGTCAATCGGAAGTTTTTATGATATGCATTTTGAAACAAAATTTACAAATTTGAATAAGTTTTCATTCAAATGTTTAAATTGCAAACATTGGTTTAACAATTCATTTTACCAGCAACTGTATCAATGCGGCTACCTGTAGTAGACAAAGAAGTTTTTGGTTGACTTAAGGAGTTTTAGGT
The DNA here is from genome assembly GCF_030504385.1 of Musca domestica. Lineage (NCBI taxonomy): Eukaryota > Metazoa > Arthropoda > Insecta > Diptera > Muscidae > Musca > Musca domestica. The sequence goes on from NW_026712409.1 coordinate 12,678,489, forward strand.
TGACTTAGTTCGATTTTGACCCTAGGCTCCTTTGTTCATTTCCGAAGAAGCCAGCCGATGACTTAAGCCAGCCAAATAAGCGCTTTATGTATTCCCAGCATTAGTTCGGTTTTTGTCCATAATTCATACTTGTTCAACCAACGAGTTTTTGTTATTTTACGAAAAAGCTAGCCGATCACTTACTCTCACCATTATGACTAAAACAGATCAAAGCTTAAATTGTGACGTCGACGCGTGGTAGAAGAATACAGGTAGATGCATCAACGCTAAAAAATATTGATCTGTCAAAAATTTTAAAATGTTTTTTCAAATATAAGCAGATTTTTATGAGTTTTCTTATACGACGTCAATCGGATGTTATTATAATATGCGTTTTCTAACAATTCTCATGAATTTAAATAATTTTTCATTCAAAATTTTCAATTCCAGAATTGGTTTGACAGTTCATTGTCCCGTCACTTGTGTCGATGTGTTTACCTTTATTCTTCTACCATGCGTCAACGTAAATATACAACATTGTTACCACTTGTAGTTGACAAGTGTGTTGTGTTTTTACCATGGTATATATAAGTATATTATTATATATTTTCTTATACGACTTCAAACGGTGTTTATTAAAATATGCGTTTTTAACAATTTTTACAAATTTGAATAATTTTTAATTCTCAAATGAGTTTGACAGTTCATGGTCACAGCAGCTGTGTCGGTGCGACCACCTGTATTCTTCTACCATGGTTTTTACGTTTCGTTCAGGCAAAAAAGACATCTGTGTCACATTTTCACGCTGAAGTCACGATTTAAACTTTGATTTGTTTCACCCTTAAATGCAGTAAAGAAAGCTTTCTATGTATCTACAACTTAACTATACACCTTCAAGAAAGGAACAATGCTACAATGCCAAATAAAACAAGCTATGTATAATTATATATTAGAAAATCGTTTATCGTTCCGTACCATAGCCTCGGGGATATTGTGCTTTTATTTGCATAGTTTGAACAAGTATTTATCATAGCCACAATTTGAGTAAATAGGTTGAAGTTGTTTTTATCACCGTGTTATTTAATTTTATTCAGGATGTTGCGTAACAAATAATTTGGCGAGTCACGGACTACAGTTAGTTTTGTTTTAACAGTTGTGAGGGTAGACCCTAAACGGATATTTTAGTAAATTTATTTAGTTTCCCACACAAATGATTTCTATTAGTAAAAATCTATGTGGCATATTGAAGCAACAATATTTAATGTGGAATAGAAATCTAATGACAACGAAAAAGTTGCGGTAAAGAAAATAATGTGACTACAACGCTGTATACATTTCGGATTTAAATTATGTTCATACCTTAATTGTAAACCATGGCAAAAGAATGCAGGTAGATGCATCAACGTTGGGAACATTAATATGTCAAATTTTTTAAATGTTTTTTTTTTTAATAATTAGATTTGCACATGTTTTCATATACGACGCTAATCGGAGGTTGTTATAATATGCCCTTTTACAATTTTGAATAATTTTTCTTTCAAAAATTTCAATTTCAAAATTAGTTTGACAGTTCGTTGTCCCATCAGCTGTGTCTATGCGACTACTTGAATTCTTCTACCATGTTGTAAACGCTTGGGAACATTGATATTTCAAAAATTTTTATTTATTTTTTTTTTTTTTTTTCAAAAATAAGTAAATTTTTTATAAGTTTTCTTATACGACACCAATCGAAGGTTGTTATAATATGAATTTAAAAAAAAAATTACAAATTTGAATAATTTTTCCCACAAAATATTCAGTTCCAAAATTGATTTGATAGTTCATTGTCCCAGAAGCTGTGTCGATGCGACTACCTATATTCTTCTACCATGTTATAAATATAGACTTATAGCACGTTTACATACCTAAACTTTACTCGTAATCACAATAAAGTTAACGCATATTCATGGTAGAAGAATACAGGTAGATGAATAAACGTTTGGGAACATTGATAGGCCAAAAAAATATTTAATGTTTTTTTTTATCAAAAATAAGTTGATTTGATTTTGTTTTTGCTATACGACGCCAATCGGAGGATGTGATGATACACATTTTTTTTAAATTTTTACAAATTGTCAATTGCAAAATTGGTTTAACAGTTCATTGATTGACAGTGCTATAGACTTATAGCACATTTACATACCTAGTCTTTACCCGAAATCAATTAACGTATGCTTTGCATGTTCACATTTATTGTGATTGATCAATTAACAGGATTAACCCGGGTCAAGATTTTGTAACATTTGCATATAAACGTAGTTAGGGTAGAAGAATACAGGTAGTCGCATCGACTCAGCTGCCGGGACAATGAGCTGTCAAACCAATTTTCGATTTTAAAATTCTTCATAAGGCACGTGTGATGTAGATAACAAATTATGTATTTAATTTTTTTTCAACAGATGTCTTACAGTTGATAGGCCCAAAGAAACTAATGCTGGAAGGCATTCATCGTGTAACAATCTTCCAGGTAAATATTTATATTACATTAACAATTAATTAACTAAGGATAATCTACTTTAAATGCACTATAAGTAGAAATTTTCAAATCAAACGCTTTAAAAATTGGTATTTAAACACACTATAAGAACTTTTATGTACACATGTCATGGTAGAAGAATACAGGTAGATGCTTTAACGCTTGGAAACATTGATATGTCAAATTTTTTAAAATGTTTTTTCAAAAATAAGTAGATTTTTATGTGTTTTCTTATACTACGTAAATCGGATGTTGTCATGACATGTATTTTTCAACAATTGTTCAAATTTTTCCTTTAACATTTTCAATTCCAAAATCTGTTTGACAGTTCATTGACCCAACAGCTGTATTCTTCTGCCATAGAACATGTTCTAACTCATAAAAATATAAACAAATGTACGTTTATCTCTTCTAGATTATATACTCGATGTAAACAAAGCCATTTCCAAAATTAATTGCAACATCAAATCGAATTGGTTTAGCCAGATACTTGAGTACAATGTGAAGAAGGACAAACATCAGTGTCTCCAAAATACTTTCTCCGCATATGGCTCATTAATGAAATGGAAGAATCAAACACCCGACTTGAAATCAGTGGAAATTTTGGGTTGGTGTGTTGAATTATTATATTCGGCCGTTTCAATCTATTTCGATATTATCGAGGACAATGGATGGAGACAAGGAAAAACGTGTTGGCATAAATTGAATAAAGTTGGCATCATTGGTCTTAATGATGCTATAATATTGGAAAATTCTATATATTTTCTAATGCATAAATATTTTAAGAATTCATCCAACTATGTACCATTAATGCAGATATTTCATGATGCGGCCCTTAAGAGTGCCTGTGTTCAGAGCACAACTCTCCTGTCTTGCAAGCAACCAGTTACAAGTTTCTCAATGGAAATGTATAAAATGATTGCAAATGCAAAAACTGCGAATTATTTATTTGAATTGCCGTTCAGGCTAGCAATGCAAATGGCGGGGTAAGTATAATGAAGACTACTTTTGACAAAGAATTAACAATAAACGTAGTACTTTTTGCACTATTGTGATTTGATCCTCACAATATCACAATATGTCTTTTGACAGCAAACGTAGTTGTCAGATGAGCTCACTGGCCAATCTTAAGGTGAAAATACATAAAGCGCCTATCTGGCTGGCTTAAGTCATCGGCTGGCTTCTTCTGAAATGAACAAAGGAGCCTAAGGCCAAAATCGAACTAAGTCAACCTAAAACTCCATTGTTCATCTACGAAGAAACCAGCCGATGACTTAAGTCAAACAAATATACGCATTATGTATCTCCACCCTTATTCTTAAAGCGATAGTACTAAGCAGCTTGCCATCGTGATTCGAGTGCTCCTCTGATATCCCTTTGTAATATGTCACAATATATATTAAACTAGGAATCCAAGCTGCTTATGTACCCACATCTTTAGAAGGTATTCAAAAGCTTGCTATGTCAAAATATATGCAAAGTTTGAAAGTGTGTGTATTGTTTTTAATAATAAGCATGGTAGAAGAATACAGGTAGATGCATTAACGCGTGGGAACATTGATATGTCAAAATTTTTAAAATGTATTTTTTCAAAAAATATGTAGATTTTTATAAGTTTTCTTATACGACACCAATCGAAAGCATTTCTCAAAATTTTTTACAAATTTCAATAATTTTTCATCAAAAATGTTTAATTTCAAATTTGATCTGACAGTTCATTGTCCCAGCAGCTGTGTCGATGCAACTACGTGTATTCTTCTGCCATGACAATAAGGTACACAACATGGTAGAGTAAAGAAGGTAAAGTCATGCAATCATATGTTTACATTTTTTTCAAAATTATTTATTTGACAACATCTCATTTAACTTCAAACTTTAATATAACGAATCGTTTAAGGAATTGTCAAAAGCAAGTTTTTAATAAAAAGTGTTGCATTAATTTCTCCTATTTTTAGTATAAATATCCAGGATGCGTCTCACCTATATACCATTATATTGCATGAAATGGGTCATCTTTATCAAGTGCAAGATGATTTCTTAAATTTATATGGATGTTCGGAAAAATATGCCAAAAATGGATCTGACATAGCCAGAAATAAATGTACCTGGTTTGCCGTTGAATTTATGCGTCGAGCAAATAAGGAACAAAAACTAACAATGCAAAGATGCTATGGAAATAAAGGTTATTGCATGGTACAATTAAAAAGGTAAAGTCGTGCAGTCATATGTTTACATTTTTTTTTTCAAAATTATTTATTATTATTTATTGTCAAAATTTATATTTATAAATCCATTGAATACACAGAAGTCGGAGATGGAAACTTGTTTTATATTCAGTGAAATTTAACAAGATAAATTACAGAAAATGCAGAGATGGATTTGCTTATTTGAAATGACTTTACCTTCTTAATTTTACCATGGGATATTGATTCAATTCCACTTATATTTACATATACATAACTGCATAATTTTTCAGATCCCCAAATGATACAGTGTGTCAAAGATTTATATGCCAATATGGAACTTGATGCTGCTTTCAGATTATTTGAAGAGGAAAAATATGATATAATTGAAGCGTACATACATCAATTAAGCGAATTACCTAAAGATATATTTTTACAGAATTTAAAAGATATTTATTTAAGAACACGATAAAATAACTATGTATGATACATTTTTGTACGTAAAATTAAATGGAATATTATCTCAACTACTTTTCATCTTTTTATTTATTATCCATCATGACAGAATAGTACAAGTACTCGCATTGTCACGGCTGCTGGGACAATGAACTGTCAAACTGATTTTTAAATTGAAAGTGTTGAATGAAAAATTATTGAAATTTATAACGAAAAATGCTTATCATAACAACATCCGATTTTCGTCGTATAAGAAAACATATAAAAATCAACTTGTTTTTGACAAAACATTTTGAAAATTTTAACAGATCAATGTTCCCAAGAGTTGATGCATCTACCTGTGTTCTTATACCATGAGTAGATACAACGCTTAGCAACATTGATATGCCAAAAATGTAAAATGTTTTTTAAATATAAGTAGATTTTTATATATTTTGTTATTGGACGTCAATCGGAGGTTATTAAATGCGTTTTCAACAATTTTTACAAATTGAAATAATTTTTCATTCAAAATTTGGTTTGACAGTTTATTTTCCTGGCAGCTACGTCGAATTCGAATAATTTTTCATTCAAAATTTTCAATTTCAAAATTGATTTGACAGTCCATTGTGCCAGCAACTGTGTCGATGCGACTATCTGTATTCTTCAACTATTTATCTACATGTATTTTTCTACCGTGAGCTGTAGCTGTTCTGCCTTCTTATTGCACAATGACACCATGTATACATGTTTTGACATTACAAGACTTCCATAAGAAACAAATTCACTCAGATGTTTTCTATGTTCTTCATTGCAAATCATTGTACCATGGCATACAATAACAATAAGCAGTTACACCGATCAAACGAAATGTCAAAATTTGTTTACATTTTGATTACTGTTTGCTTATTTTTCGCACTACCACAATCTAATCACAATATGTGTGTTTTCATCTACATCAAATAAATGTAACATGTGACCACATACCTTCATTGTTCACAATAACAAACGTAAACATATATTGTGAATAACATCGATTAGTAGATTAAGTAACGTACACTACGTTCCATACGAAACCTCTTTCTTACTTTTCATTCATCTTCTCCACTCCCAACACAACCCATATTTTAAACATCTGTTTCAGTGTTGTCGGCCGTTTTGTTTTGATTCCTTTTGTGTTGTCCGCCTTTCCCTTTTGATTCCATCTTTATTTCGATTTTCTCTCTGTGCTGTCTTTCTTTTCAGTGTTGCCATATTGTAGTGACTGCCATATTGTAGTGACGCAGTCAAACGAGTCAAACGCATAACAACGAAACTGAGAAAGTGAAATCGGAAACGGGATCTATTATTGAGACAATATTTACAATAACAATAGTGAAGCTCAAACGAAAGTGAAATATATAAAATTATAAAAAATGTTGAATTCCTTGTTGAGAAGATTGCCAAGAAGTAAATTTCTGCTGTCAAATTGTAAAGCAACAACAAATTTGGCAAGACCCACCACTGGGGGTAATGAAACAACCAACATTTGCAACCGTTATATTTCGACAAGTGATATTGTCCAGAATTCGGATAAAATCCATACAAATTCTAGTCCCAATGAGACGGAACGTATTGGAGGATTACCATTGGAGTTGATAAACAAAAGAAAATTGGAAAACTCTTCAAGGTAAGATGACATAGAAGATTAACCAACCGGCTTAAGATTACACATAAATACGTAACATTGGTATTTTGGGTTAGAGCAACATTACGAATTGTTTACATACCAAACGCACAATATACCTATCCCATATGTATGCTTACCTATCAAATTGGTCAACGATATGCTTAGCTGATTTTTCTATTGATCACGTAGATTGAGATTTTTGAGTTTTGAATGCCTAATTTATTGGCCAGACCTGGTATGTGCATTATTGGTTTCTCACCATGACATTTGTAAGTGATTGACTTTCGTTTTTGTTGATGTAGGGCTTGTTTTTATTGGTTGGATGACACTGATAAACAAACAGGTTATACTATCACTGTGCGAAGATGTTAATTTGCTCTTTATAAATTTCATTCTTTAGGAGATTTTGTATGCATGTATCTTTGGATCCTAAACATTTGGTACAATATCCTTTCTTTGTTCCTCAAAATAGCCATTGATTTTTTTCTATCTCTTTTAAGTGTTTCTAATTATAGAATGGGCTGTGTATCTATAATGCGTAGCTGGTAGTGTAAACAATTCTCCCACCTGCAGTAATGATCTTCATGAATGCTACACAACTTAATATTCCATGTATATGGTCCACAAAAACCTCTATCTATATAATAGGCAAGAAAATAGTGTACAGGGTACTATGTCTATGTGCTTTTGTTTGTAACAGGCAAAAAAGGACAAAATTGAGTAGTTGTAATAGCTGTAATAGCTATGTATGTTGTGTTCCTTTCTTCTAATCCGGTTCTTACTTTAAGTTGAAAATGGTACCTTCCCTATTTTCGGCATTTTGATGATTTTAGCGACATTATTCCCCATAAATGTTTCAAATTTGGAATTTGAAGTTCGTAATGGATATTTCAGCCTTTGACAGAAAATTGTCTGTGCAGGTCCACGTCTTCGTATAGCACCCATATAATGGTACCTCCTGATATTCGGTATTTTGATGATTTTAGCGACATTTTTCACCGAAATTATTTAAAAATTGGTATTTGAAGTTCGTAATGTACACCACAGCCTATGACAGAAAATTGTTTGTCCTGGTCCACGTTTTGGTATAGCCTCCATAGCATTTGTATTTGGTACAAGAAAAAAATCAGGTAGGGCTCTTGCCCTTGTCAAATCTAGATGTAGCTTCAAAAAAGCTATGTTCTCCCACTTGATTTTGAATTTTGGATTATGCGATAAAGAATTTGTTCAAGTTTGGACCAAATCGATTCAAATATAGCTCTAAAAACCGTAATATGCGCTCTGCAGAAATGACATTTGGTACAGGAGGTCACAAATAGAATAGATGAAAAAACTGCAACCAACTTCAGACTGCTGTCACTTCCAAGCTACTCGTCCGACACCTCTTAAAAATATCCCAGTGACAGTTCATTGTATTCTTTTCAAGCGTACAAAAGCATTTTGATGAGCATGAGCATGATTGAGCGATGGGCCAAAATACCGCAGAGCAACATTCCGGCAGCATGGGACGGATTCATTGGCCGCCGTTTGAAGACCATAATTCGTGCCAAAGGTGACCAATTCGAACAGTTGCAGTTTTTTTATCTCGTTCTGTATAGGCTATCAAAAAGTCAAGCCCGTCCCACTTTTGTCTTTCCTTACAAGTCTTAAATCATATTTACTTGTCGATTATAATTGCTCTACTTAAGCCCAAGAGTGATTGAAAATAGATAAAAATTATTTTAAATTATATTATAGGACCCTAGCGATGCAGGGCATGAATGGTCAATTATTTAGTCTATTATCTAGATTGCGCGTGTAGTTTTGTTATTTATAATATTCAACTTCCTCTCGTTATCATAAAAATAAAACAAACAAAGAAATATTCATATTCGACCTTTAGATGACACATTTCCTCCTAAGCTCTCAGTGAACAATATATCTTTTTTTTTTTAAATGCCTGCGATTTCATCTGCACCGACGCTTGTGTTTCATTGATCTTTTGGAGAATTTGTTGACACAAAATATTTGTAAATTTCCAATGTTTTATTTTTTTTTTTTTGTTTTCACACCTATTGTTTCATTATCTTTTTACAGAGCATTGTCAACTCTACAAAATCATCCGATACCAGCAGCAACTCGCACCGTCGTATCAACAGAGGAAAATCGTGAATTTTTAGCCATATTCCCTGGTAAATATTATTATGCACACACATTTAATTACATATATTAATATATCCCCCATATCTATTAAGCAATTTGCAACGCTAATTAAAATTAAGGCATTAAGCGGGTAATGCAATTGTAGAGCATTGATAACAAGGCTGCGAATTAAAATTAGCTAGCTCCAAAGTCTTCAGTTTTATATAATCAATTTTACTTTATAATTAGACCTCGTCGAATGTGAATGGTATTAAAAATATCAAACAATGTCATTACAATTAACAATTATCATTGTTGCCACCAATATTAACCTCTAAATAGGGTATATTTTTAATTTCATTTATCATAGCTTCCTTGAGTATTTATTAACTTTTAATAATAGGTCATTGTTTCAATTTCAACAATGGGACATTGAACTCATCTGCATTGTCTGCATGTTCATTATTGTTGTTCAAAAAAAAAAAAACTCTGAAAAAAAGAGATAATAATGGAATTTTATAGATTTACCCTTTTGGGATGCCAGACTATCTATATACCTTTGTTGGTACAATTTGTATACCCTCAGCCATAGATTTCCCATTTTGGAATACCGCGCCATATAGATGTCTTTTAAAGTTGACAGACCTTTGTTAGTAAAATTGTTATACCCTTAGCCATATGGCTAAAGAGGGTTATATCATTTGATTAGGCCAAAACGTGCCTTATCGAAATAACGAGTTTAGACCCTAGGTCTCTTTGGACCAAATCTGTTTCAGGACATTTGTAGTCGATCTAGCAATGTCCGTCCGTCTGTCTATCTGGCTCTCGAGGGGATCCAAACTTGGTACATCGTAATATTATTGTAAAACTTAGATCGAGTTCGGAGAACGGCAATATCGATCCACTCCTTCTGGTAACTCCCCCATAAAATGTCAACATTTTCAATGAAAAAAATTTACTGCATAATCCGATTTTTTCCCAACTTTGCCAATCCTAATATTTGCATCAATGCTAGATCAGGTGCGAAAGTGGACAATATTGGCTCACTCCATCAGATACCTCCCCCACAAAGGGTAAAAAATTTGAATATTCATGAAGCTCATAAAACAAGAAATTAATATCCGATTTCATTCAGACTTACAACAACTCAATATTTCCATCAACACAAGATCTGCGATAAAGATGGTAGAGATCGGACCATTCCTTCTGGTACCTCCACCACAAAGAGTCAAAGTTTTGAATAACAGAAACGATCATAAAAGCCGAAATAAGCATCCGGTTGTCTTCAAATTACACACATCGCAATATTTTTATTAACCCAAAGTCTAGTGTGAAGATGAAATATATCAGTATATCAGTCCTTCTCCTCCTACCTCCCCACAAATGGTCGAATTTTTTAATATTCATAAAGCTCATAAAACACGAAATTGACATCCCATTCCATTCAGACGTGGTACATTTGAATATTTCAATCAACACAAGGTCTGTTGTAAAAATGGTAGAGATCGGACCATTTCTTCTAGTACCTCCCCCACATAGGGTTCAAGATTTTGAAAAACAAAACTCTCTTTAAATTTCACACATCCAAATATTTTTGCTAATGCAGGATCTGTTTTAAGCATGATATATATCTGCGAACCCCTTCTGGTACCTATAAAAAATGGGTCATGTAGGTCCACGTTTTGGTATAGCCCCCATGTGATTTTGGCAACATTATTCACCGAAATTGTTTCAAATTTGGTATTTAGAGTTCGTAATGGATACTGTTGTACTTTTATAGTTTGAAATAAAAGCCAATGTTTGTTAATACTAAAGGTGTAAAGATTTATTGGATGATGAGCGTTCACAGCTACTAATTTAAAAAGAATGTAGAAGTTACAATGTAGTGAGTCAGACTCGAGTGACAGACAAAACAAGACTGAGCAAGCTAAAATGGCGGTAGCACGGCGTCCTATTATATGGGCGTTGCCGTATAGGATGTTGCAATATGAGATGCCATATTGTTAATGTGGGTTGCCCCAACATCTCCCTCCTTAAGATGAGAAGGTGATCTTGAAATAGGTTCGACTGGTTGTCTGCGACTTGTTATTCTTTGAGGTGTCCAGTTTGGTGAACCTGTTGGAGTTGCAAAATGTTCTTGATGGTTAGGCAAAGCGATTTCGAATTCTTCAAGTAGTACGTCCAATGGTAGTTTTTGTCGTTCTTGTCTGCTTGACTCTACCGATTCTCTATGTCGAAGTTGATCAGTATGAGCTCGTACTAGAATTTTCCTGTCCCCAACGTCGATTAGAGTGTTGTAAATGACTTTCCCTTTACGCTCGACTATTTCGCCTGTTGTCCAGTAACTTTTGTTTCCTTTGAAGTTTCTGGCATAGACAAATTCTCCGTTGCTAAACTCTCTGTTTTTGGTACCGTGTTTGGTATTGTACTGCTGTTCCATTTTGTGATTGACGTTATACTCAGGCGATTGTTGCTTCCTTAGAACGTCGAAGACCGTTCTCATTTTTCTTCCGATGAAGGATTCTGCTGGAGACTTACCTTCTGGTGCATTGGGATTTGGTGTGATTATTCCTGCGTTTTCTAATCTGAGGAGTTCTGTTTCAATTTCCTTTCTTGCTGCGAAAGGAACTGGTCGTTTGGGAACGAATATTTCTTTTGTGTTTGGCAATAATTGTATGTTGACTTTTGTTTTGCACAGACCTGGGGTACTGTTATCAAAAACTGATTGATAATTCGTTTTCAATTCTGCTATTTCATCAACGAAGTTTATTTGATGACACCATGAGGTTATTGGTTTCTGCCATAGATTGAATGCTTGAATCCAATCGATTCCCATGATATTGAGTTTTTCTATATCTGTTATATAACATTTTAATGTTTTTGATGTTTTGTCGATTGTGACGTCACATTGAAATTCTGCTAGGAGCTTGATTGAGTTTGCGTTTGCGTCGCTAGCGTTGTCAAAAGTTTCGTAGGCTTCAGGCTTACCTATAGCTTTCCATGTGTTGATAGATACAATTGATATGTCTGATGCAGTATCAATTTGAAGTTTTACAGGATTGTTGTTAATTAGGACAGTTGTGTATTTCCTTAAGTCGCGGAAATTAATGTTGTGTGTTTTGAAAACTGCCTTAGTTTTGAATGATTTCCTTGAATTGCTGTATTTCTTGAATTCGTTCTGGTTGTTTTCAGACGATGATTTGAAATTCTTACCAGTCTTAGCGATGTTGCAAAAGTTATTTTTATGACCCACTTGATTGCATGTTGTGCATTTATGTTTCTGGAAAGGACAAAATTTGACGTAGTGAAGGTCTCCGCAATACCAACAGGGTGAATTGGGTGTTTTGTGCTTCTTAAAGTCTTTTGCGTGCTTGTTGAGTGAACAGACGATTTTTGATTGATGTTCAATGAGAATGTTGTCCGATTTGAGATCTAGAATTCGTTGTGTTTCGTCTACTAGTTGATCTAGGTTCATTGTAGTGTTTTCATCATCCAGTACCTTTAGTAAGCGAAGTCTTATGTCGTTGTCCTTTGCTGACTTGAGTCCTAAGACGAAAATGAGACATTTGAATTGGTCGATTTTCAGTTCTTTCATTTTGAATAGTTCGCATTGTAGGTTTACTCTGCTTGCGTATTCTCTGAAATCTTCGCTGTCGCCTTTTGCTAGCTGAAGGCATTTGTATCTTTGTGAGACTTGTGTTTCTGTTTTACCAAAGAGTTTCTTGAGTTTCTCTACTGTATCCTTTAGAGTCATGTCTTCAGGTTTTGCTGGTAATACGTAGTTGGCAAATCTTTCATGTACTTGGTTCGACATTTTTCTCCATAACAAGGCCACTTTGTCATGTTCTTCGAGTGAGCTTGCTTCTTTTTCGAAAACATGCACAAACCTGTTGTACCACGCTTGAAATATCAGACCGCTCTCTGGCTCGTATACGAATGCTGTCATTGACTGTGCTAGTGATTCCATTAGTGCTGCTTTGGATGAATTTGATGTTTGTGGTGAGTGTGGTGAATTTGGTGCTCCTTGTGCTTGAAGAAGATCAGCCATATGCTTTAGCAGTTGCGTTTGTTGCGACATTGCTTTTTGTTGCTCTGTTAACAATTGTAGAATTATGTCTTGAGACATTTTTGCGGATTGTTGTGTGTGCAATTATTGATCAATTTCCACTATCCTCGTCGCCACTTTTGTTGTACTTTTATAGTTTGAAATAAAAGCCAATGTTTGTTAATACTAAAGGTGTAAAGATTTATTGGATGATGAGCGTTCACAGCTACTAATTTAAAAAGAATGTAGAAGTTACAATGTAGTGAGTCAGACTCGAGTGACAGACAAAACAAGACTGAGCAAGCTAAAATGGCGGTAGCACGGCGTCCTATTATATGGGCGTTGCCGTATAGGATGTTGCAATATGAGATGCCATATTGTTAATGTGGGTTGCCCCAACAGATACTACAGCCTGTGACAGAAAATTGTCTGTGGAGGTCTACGTCTTGGTATAGCCTCCATATAACGGTACCTCCCGATATTCAGTATTTTGATGATTTTAGCGACATTATTCACCGGAAATGTTTGAAATTTGATATTTAAACTTCGTAATGGATACTACAGCCTATGACAGAAAATTGTCTGTACAGGTCTACGTCTTCGTATGGCCCCCATATATCGGTACTTCCCGATATTCAGTATTTTGATGATTTTAGCGACATTATTCACCGCAATTGTTTCATATTTGGTATCTGAAGTTCGTAATGGATACTACAGCCTATGACAGAAAATTGTCTGTGCATGTCCATGTTTTGGCATAGCCCCCATATAACGGCACATCCCGATATTCGGTATTTTGATGATTTTAGCTACATTATTCACCGATTTTTTTCAAGTTTCGTATTTGAATTTTGTAATGGCTTATGACAAAAGTTGCCTATGCAGGTCCACCTTGTCGTATAGACCCTAATATAGTGGCCATTTTTTTAAGATTTTAACAGAAGTTTTAACGGATTTTATTCTTTGAAAATTTCCAAATTAGTTCCAAATGTTAGGGGGTATTTACAGCCTTTTTACTTATTTCCCATAGAATCTTGTGTAGTTGCACTTTTTGTTCCTTAGTTTTTCTGCAATATTCCATTTTCATTCATTAATTTTTTCCTAGAAATTGTTAACGAACTGGTGGAAATAACAAACAAATATAGTCCTGCAGAAATTTCTGCTTGGTTTGCCCGTGTAAGTTCTCAATGTATTTTTTATAAATTTTTAAAACTTAAACATGTCTTTCTTTTCGCACAGGCTCTGGAATACAATGTGCCCCATGGCAAATTAAATCGTGGCCTACTCACTGTATTGACATATAAAAATCTGGTCAAATCTGAAGATCTTACAACGGAAAATATCAAACGAGCTCAAATATTAGGTTGGTGTATTGAAATATTACACAGCTTCTTTTTGCTTTACGATGATGTGATGGATAACAGTTCTACCCGACGGGGGCAAACATGTTGGCATAAGGTACCACAAGTTGGGCTGATTGCATTGAATGATGCCCTGATGATGGAAAATGCCCTATACTCACTGCTCAAGAAACATTTTAGATCATTGGATTCTTATATTGATTTAATCGAATTGTTCCATGAGATAACCTTTATCACAACATGTGGTCAAAGCCTGGATCTGTTGAATGCCAATAACGATGTTTTGTCGTTTAGCATGGAAAAATATAATGCAACTGTGGCGAATAAGACGGCCTATTACACATTCTATTTGCCATTTGCATTGGCTATGCATTTAGCGGGGTATGTTGGGGGAAATTGAGAATATTCTACAAGGTCTACAAGTAATACATTTTTCCCTCTCCCTGCAGCATAAAGGATCCCGAAGCTTTTCGGCAATCGAAAACCATATTACTGGAAATGGGGCATTTCTTTCAAGTACAAGATGATTTCTTGGATTGTTTTGGTAATCCAGAAATAACAGGGAAAATTGGTACAGACATTCAGGACAACAAATGTTCCTGGCTGGCGGTGGTCTGTATGCAAAGGGCCAACGAGGAACAAAAACAAATTATGTTGGATTGCTATGGACAAAATGGTAAGTAACATTCATTCTAAGAATGCAAAAAGAAAATAATTAAATTGCCTTGTTTTGTTGTTTCTTAGATCCGGAAAAGACCCAAAAAGTCAAAAACCTTTACAAAAGTCTGGGTCTACCCAACACCTATGCCATCTACGAAGAAGAATCATATAATATGATTAAAACTCATATCCAACAAACATCACGTGGTGTTCCACATGGCATCTTTTTACAGATCCTGAATAAAATCTATCAGCGTGATGCCTAATTAAGCGATCGCCAAACGAAAAAAAAAAAATAGTCGAAACCCCTTTGTTGTTGTCTTAATTTTATAGTTTTAAGATCTATTAGTTGTAATATTTTAATTATTTTTATTGTTTAGCGAAACGTTTTGTACAACGACATAAAATATAGCGCGAACACATTTTTATCTAATTCTACGATGTAAAATCATATTTTGCAAATTTTTCTCTAAAATTTTTAACTAAATCCTTTTCAGCGTCCATATCTAGTTTACATGCTCGCCAGTCGACTTTTTCGTCACAGTTCAAAAGATTTTCTGAACAGAAAACATCTCTGTAATGGGGAAAAATTAAATGATAATCAGTCATCTTTAAAAAAAAACAGGGCTGGGGAGTGGTTTCCATTTTTATAATTGAAAAGAATAATTATTAATAGTTTTAGTTTAGTTTAATAGAGAGGGGGTCCAGACCTATTCTGAAAATAATGAAACTGTTCTTTTAACAAAAGGACTTACTCGGGGTTTTATAGATAAAAAACTAGTGTGGGCTTTTATAGATAGAAAACCACAACAAGGTCTGTAATATATAAAGCCCCTTTAAAGACAGACATCTTTGCAATATCTGACATTAACTCAGCCACATATTCCCTATTCAAATCGGGTATAGGCCTATATCAACTCCTGAAGTTGTAGTACAGCCGATTATTATCTTTATTTAAATTTCTGATTTGCTGAGGTGATTGAAGACGTACCTATTTTCATTTAATTTATATTACAGTTGAAGCCAAGAAACAAATTTTTATATTATTTATTTAATGGACAGAATCTCGCCCTGCAATTATATTTTATTTTCAATTTTAAATTGGAATATTGGCCACGTTTTGGTGGGTCCAACATATAAATTGTTTCTTCTATTATAAGCCTTTTTAAGGTTTTAACAAGTGTTCGGAGTATATTCTATTACCGAAGTCGAAATATACCTCCTGGTCTGACTTATTTCAAAAGAACTAGCATTTGACCCCACTGCCATATAATTTTAGATAACAATTATTGACATTTTAAAAGTTCTTATCCCATTTTAAACCATAACGAATTCAACTACGTTATTGGTGGAAACCCGATTAGAGCCCATTTAAAAAATTTCAACATCAACTCACCTTGCAAAGTGTATTGGAAAATGTTTCATTTGCCTTGTAATCAATGTTGTATCATTTGGCAGCTCCGCTACAAAATATGGTCCCTGTTGTGGCAACATCTGAGAATCAGCCAATTGAGGTATTGTTTCAAATTCCAAATTGAATTCTTCAGATTTATCCTCAAATGCGTGTGGTATCTTCCAGGCCAGACCCTCATCCAATGCGAAAACATTAATTTGCAAATGTGAAGTTTTATAATTTCTTTCAGTGAAACAGACAACCTGGTTTTGTGCTTTAAAGAATTTCTTCAGGGCTTTTTTAAAACGCAACAATTCCTTCCAATCTTCTTCGGTTAGTTGAGCAGCACATGGTATGTGATTGATGGAACAGCATAGTATGTGATAATCATTAATTGGTCCTTTGGCAAGGGCCAAATAAAAGTGGGTACCGATTGTAATAATCAAATGTTTCTCCACACTTGGGCAAGATAAGCAAAACCAACATATTTCTAGGGGCGAAAGTGTTAATCATAATGTCAGCTTAGCTTTTCTGCCACATACCTTGGTCCCATTGCTGCACCTTGGGCTTTTTATGTTGGCGATCGTTGCCACCGCTAAAACATTTCCCTCTATCGTTTTTGGATTCCATATCAAAGAAATACTGTTTGCTCTCAGTCTAACCAAAAAAAAACATTATTTTTTCAAATTTGAAATTCTGCATAAATGGAATATATTTACCGCATCACCCTTTAATTTTATATCATTAAAATTGAGATCGGCAAATGGACACTTAATTTCGATGGTGGTTTTCTGAATTAGTTCCATTACACGCATTTTTTCCACCGGTGTCAAGCTTAGGGCATAAATGTATTTCTCTTTTTCTGCATTGCCCACATCGGCAAGTGATATGAAACGTGTACACAATTCCAATTGTGTTATTTGATCGGAGGGCAATCTGCAATATATTCATGAAAATTTAGGAGTAATAATTGGCAATGTTAAAATATCTAATTTTATCCACATTACCTGTAAGGTGCAGGTTCAAAATATTTCTTGCTCATTGCACAGAAATGATATCTAGGTTTAATATCACGGCATAAAAATGACAGCAGTTTAGATGTGTTTTTGTTCTAAAATGGAAATAACGTTAAAACACATGTCAATATGTACATTTATAACCTTAGGCTCACCTCTTGTCCATCATTTGTCGTTATTCCATGGGGCCATGGTGAGCTTAATAAAATATCAACACCACGATAATCGGAAGCAGATGATTTATTGACCAGGCATGAGTTTCTCACCGCCTCAATATCATCCAGACCAAAATAGAATTCTTGCTCAGTGGCACCTGCCGGCCTTTCTAAACCACTAATGTAAGCAATTTTGACCCCCGATGATAGAGTATAGAGACCTCGTTTACCCAAATATGTAAGGTTGCTACAAATTTCCCCATCTTGGGTATTTTCATAATATGCTTGGACATTTTTATTATTCGGCCCCAAAATGTATGTTGGAACAGGAACTGAAAAAATAGAAGAGGTTTTGTTAAAACTTTCGTTTCCACTTCATATCATTGCGAACTTACTGTGTTTGTGTCCATTCCTATAGGCAATGAGCTCCTCATTTTGTTTTTCATCTTCGGAAAAGAAGTCCCCCACACATAAAAGGATTTCAAAGGGCCCCGCTTTTTTGTTGATGCTTTCGACGCGCTGAAACATTTGCTTGAAACGTCCTCGAACATCTCCACATACTAAACTGAAAAAGAAACAATATATTGTTGAAAAATATAGGAATATTAAAATACCCTACTGGAACACATCTAGTTTTAATCCTCGCATATGAAATGCCACGCATTTTGGCGGGAATATAACGGATGCTACGAACAACACATGATGCTCAACAGCAATACTTGTCAAATATTTCACAAAGATGTAGAAACTAACACTTTAATTTTCTGATCCATCTTCAGCAATGAAACGTTGATTCTTGGCCAACAAAAATGTTTCCCAAGAAAAGAAAATATACGATAAAAATCAGTAATCAAAACAAAAGAATGTTGAAGCGAGTCGACTGCTACTAATGAAGCGTCGCTTTTAAAAGAATTGGGATGGCGTTTATTTAAGTGGATTAAGTTTAATGCTGTCAATATTACTATTTCTTTTTTATGTTTTTTAAAAATACACAAAATTAATATTTATTTGTGCAATGCCGAAATAATCCACAGTGCCAATAAACAGCGAAATGCCGCCTTCACTGTGAAAATCATCTGGCTTTGTTGTCTGTGTACGTTTAAATCACTTGCCATGTTTACTAATGTTTCACAACAATTACAACGCAAAATAAGTGTTTGCATTATTATTACATTTTCATTACCTTTTGTACTTTATTTTGTTACAATTTTCTATTAAATATAACATTTCCTTTCCAAACTTCACTGGTATACTTTACGTTACGCTAGGTACTAATTTCTAAACAGTCCTTTATAACGGCGGCAAAGTATTACTAGGACGGCAATGGGCTTACATCTCATTTTGGCAAGAGGTTGTTTGTTTTGATACATCAAACAGCCGGGTCATAAACAACTTGTAATCCAAGCGAGAAATACGCGCTAAATTTACACACATTTTACATTGGAAAAACTATAGAAATGGAGACTGAACTTCCTCATACACGAATTCGGGCCATAATGAAAAGTTCTGTGGACACTGGCCAAGTAACTAATGAAGTACTCTTCTTAATGACAAAATCAACGGTAAGATATCATATTGTTGTGCATTATAAACTAAATATAACATGCATTGCTCTTTGTCTGTAGGAAATGTTTCTTAAACATTTTGCCAAGGAATCTTACCAGCACGCCAAAAAACCCAACAACTTAACATACAATCATCTAGCAGATTTGGTACAGGAAAACGATAATTTGGCTTTTCTGCTGCAAATAATACCACAGAAAATTAAAGTCAAAGAATTTAAAGCTCTTTTGGAGCAGGGTGATGAAAGCAGTGAATCGTCTTCGGACAGTGAGTAGTAAGAGAGCAACTCAGAGCAACCGAAAATTGCAAATGCAGTTCTTTTAGAAATACGTCCCGATACACGAAATTCAGTTAGAGAGACGTAAACGTATTTGTTTTCGTTATAATATTTAAATGTATATTTGCTATCTAAGTTTTTATGTTGTCAAGGATAAATATATTAATGAGTTTTGTAATACCTTTTTACATTATTGAAATAATGAATGAATTTCCAAATAGAAATAAACTCCATTAGTTAACAGCCTGTTTTTGTAAAAAAAATTTGCTTTCACTCGAATCATTCGTGTTCAAACGTATTCGTTTTAGGAGTTGTTCTGGCAACCCCAATAAATTCAAAATTTATAAAAAATTGTAAAATAAAATTGAAAAATGTCGAGAAAACATTTGGACCAGTATATATATTTATTCCCCATCATGCGTATACAATTTTTGCGTGATTCTTTAACATAGGGTCAATTTCTGTTCAAAATAAGGGCAATCATTTTATCGTTTTCAGACATTTTCGTTTGTATTTTTTCGTTACAAAAACCAAAAATAGAAGGGGGAAAGCTTTCTTAGGTTTGTCACTGAAGGAAAAAAACAAGTACTACAAAAACACAAAATATATTTCCTTTCGCCAAATTTCCAAACGAAAGAAAAAAAATTGTTGCAAAAACAGGCTATAAATCAGGACTGAAGGTAGAAGGGTGAGAGTACATACACAGCTTCACATGGCATATTTTGTGACATATCACAAAGGGATGTCAGAGCCGCACTCGAATTCTGCCGTCGTTTCCTTTTATTTTTTGACATTGATATGCCTAGCCATGATACCATGCTGCTTCTGTACCACCACCTTAAGTACATAAGAAGCTTGAAGTCATGGCTAGGCATATTTTGTGACATTTCATAAAGGGATTATAGAGCCGCACTAAAATCCTGTCGTCGACAGGACATTAATATGCCTAGCCATAACTTCAAGCTTTTTATGTACTTGCACCTTAACTGATATTAACACTAGAACTAATGTAGACTACG
This sequence comes from Musca domestica, assembly GCF_030504385.1. Classification (NCBI taxonomy): domain Eukaryota; kingdom Metazoa; phylum Arthropoda; class Insecta; order Diptera; family Muscidae; genus Musca; species Musca domestica. Next base: position 12,698,880 of record NW_026712409.1, read on the forward strand.
AGAATTTACTTGCGGCAATTGTTATCGTCCTAATTTCAGTTGTTTCATACATTAATATAAAGTAATTATTTTTCAGAATTGCTAATTTTTCTCTATTTTCTTTCCTATAACTGTTATATAATACAAAATACAAAAAAAAAAAAAATAAAATAACAAAAACACAAAAGGTTTTCATTTCATTTTCATTCATTTTTTTATTTCATTCCCCTTACCTCTCTCTCCGACAAACACAGACTTGAACACATGATAAAATTATAGTAGGCGCATCAACCCAGCTGATGATACAATGAACTGTCAATTCATTTTTAAAATTTTTTAAATTGATAGAAAAATTATTTTGATTAGTGAAATTTGTTGAAAATCGCATATCATAAAAATCTCTGAACGGCATCGTATAAGAAAATATTTTCAAATTCAATTATTTTTGCAGTTATTTTTAGATATTTTGTGAATTTTTTGAGTGTTAATGAATCTAACTGTATTCTTCTGCCATGCTTGGCCAATGTAAATTTAGATCAATTTTGTGTTAAAATATATGGATATATGGAAAACAATTTGCTTGAGTATATGCCTCTTAAATAGTGTGATCCCACCTTACTACGCATGAACGCTTTTAATTAATGTTACCTATCTATAAATGAAAAAGGCGCCCTCTGTTATCAATTATGACAAATGCGACGCCGTTTGTAAATAAACTCCATTGACTTTGTTCTTTGTAGCGAATTTGGTCTGTGAATTTCTTGTGGAGTGTAATTCTACCGCACCTAATTAACAAACAATTTTGACTGGGTGAGTTGAAAGAACTCTGAAAATCCATTAAAATTATTAACAAATTCAAGTGATTCAATGAAAACAAAACGAAAAGAAAAACAAATTTTGCAAAATTGTAGGAGAAAAGTTCTCACCTTTTTTCCGAAAATGTATTCTGTTGAAAGTGTGAGAAAGAGACGAAGAAAGAATCTATATGTGTGTGAATAGAAGAACGCTGTAAAGAAGAAATTATGTGTGAATTGTGCCGGAATTGATTTTTTTTTTGCAAAAGCGTGTTATATTCATAATTGCAAACCATGTTGTTGACAATTAGTTTTGTTCTATTGCTATTTCGTTGTGTATGAGTTGCAATTAATGAACAATTTGCGTTATATTTTAGTCGTTTTTTCATATGACGACACGATGACGTAATTTTCTATACAATTTTTGCCGATGACTTATTCTTGTTGGAACTTTTTTTGCCGTGTTGCCATCTCTATTTTCTCCTCCGTGCCCCTTGTGTGTGTGAGGTTGATAGGCACAGGCTAGCAGCAGGCTGTTGGTAGCAGCAATGTCGGGTGTTGAACATTCGTCGGTTGGTCGGTCATTGTGTGTATGTGTTTGAGGGAATAGTATATTGCAGGTAGATTGCAGAGTTAAAATTGTTGATATTCACCAGCTAGCTATTTGAAAAGGAGGAGGCAGGACGTGCTGAAAAGAAGAAAAAAATATGAGAAAGAAAACTTATTTGTTCTGAAGGGGCATCCCCTTTGTGATTGCACTGGAATAGAATAGGATGCACTAGTACCAACAAGTTCGAACGTATCCTTATATATTTTGGAAAGCCAGAATAGACACCACCATGTCAAAACTGAAAATAAATTATATGCCCGAATATCATCAAAATTAAGCTGTTACAATCGAAATAAGCAACTTAAGCCGCTCTTAAAATTTTAGAATTTTCCTGCCAAATCTTCTCAAAAGTAATCGGTTGTTCCCTGCATGAGTATATTGTAATGGTGGCTACAATTTTTAGAGATTTGGAAATCAAACGTTTCAGCTTCAATCATTCCAATGGTGGAGGGTGCAACAAGTTTGACCCAGCCTGGCTTAATGCCTCTTATTTGCATGTTGTTTACAACTGCATCTAGTTTAAAATATGACACATTCAAAGTGTTTAAGCCTCCCGTACCATACAGATACTTGTATCAAAATCGCTACAGGAACTTTTCAAGATTGAAGATTCACTATATTCGGCTTCCACAAATTCTTGACATTTTGGCGAATAACAAAATGCATATAAACTAAAAAAGCCCCCAATTACAGTCCAAATCTTGGATGAGATTCGAATTAATTTTCTACAACCGCCTTGGAGATTATTTGTTATACCCTCAGCCGTATGGCTACATGGGGTATATATATTTTTTAATACGGCCAAAACGTGCCTAGTCGAAATAACCGTTTTAGATCCTAGGTCTCTTTGGACCAAATCCATTTCAGGACATTTGGAATCGATCTGGCGATGTCCGTCCGTCTTTCTGGCTGGATTGTGCGCACGATAACTCTCGAAGGGAGTATCCCACAAAGGTTCAAATTTTTGAATAATTATTTATTATTTAAAATTTGATGTAAATGTCCGATTGTCTTCAAATTACACAAATCACAATGTTTTTATTAATCCACGGTCTGGTGTAAAGATGGAATGTATCGGTCGATTACTTCCGGTACCTCCCACAAAAGGGTCATAATTTTGAATATTCATGAAGCTCATAAAACACGAAATTAACATCCGATTCCATTCGGACTTGGCACATCTCAATACTTCCATAGACACAAGGTCTGTTATAAAGATGATAGAGATTGGATCATTCCTTCTGGTACCTCCCACACAAAGGGTCAATGTTTTAAATAACCAAAACGATCATAAAATCCGAAATAAGAATCTTATTCTCTTCAAATTACACACATCACAATATTTGATGGCGCGTGCTGAGTGCGACGGTGCTGATTCCTGTTGGAATGTCCAAGGTCTCCGACCAAAATGCTTGCGTGCCCAAGGCTTTTATACATCCTCCAGAATATTTTCGCGAAAATATTCGGCATTTATTCTGATGCCACGGTCGATTAATTCGAGCGGAAAGAGACCATCGGCTGTTATGGCAACCCACACCATCACCATGACCGGCTTGAGGCTTGAGTTCTGGTGGCCAACCGAAGGTACACATTTTCAGCTGACCTCTTTGGCAAGTAAACACGATCATTTTCTTTGTTTACAAACTGCGGGACAACGAATGTTTTCTCATCGGAGAAAAACAAATTCGATAGCTCACCACTCTCGGCCAAGCGAAGCAACTGTCTAGCTCTTTTGAGTCTATTTTCTTCATGTTGCGGTGTAAGTCCTTGCACTTTTTGGAATTTCAATGGCTTTACCCCGAGCTCATTTTTCAATATTTGCCGCCGAATGGAATATTGCGATAAGTTCAGCTCACGAGCCATTTTTCGGCCACTGCGAGGCGGGTTTCGTTTCTTTACTTTTCCAACCATTTCCGCTGATGTTGCTGTTTTCTTCCGTCCACTTCCTTGACGTTAGGCTATGCTACCAGTATCACGGTAACGAACGATCGTTCGAGACACAAAAGATTTATTCACATTCAAATGCTGGAGTGCTCTAACCATAGCCACTTGTGGTTTTCCAGCCAAATAAAAAGAAATCACCCTAGAATTTCATCACGAATAACTTTTTCTGGAAAATTCTCCCCAAAAATGCTTTTGCACACTTGTAAACAATATGATGAGCTATCACTGGAATAATTTTAACAGCTGCCGGACGAGTGGCTTAGAATCGACAGCAGTCCGAACTTGGTTGCAGTTTTTTCATTTCACCCTGTATTTTCGGCTTCCACAAACACTTGACATTTTGGAAAATCATAACCTGCATAGAAACGAAGGGAGTTCCCGAATCAGGGCAAATCTTGTAGGTTTATACCTTCTCCTCCACAAAGGAGTTAAATTAATTTTCTACAACCACTTTGGAGATTGTTTGTCTCTTTTTGAGTATATTTTTATATCACTTTGAGTTGGATCCTTCTACATGTATGTGTAAAATATTGGCTTTCGACCTGTAAAGTTTATTTAACCTATAATATAACTTTCTCCAGTAGATTATTATGGATTACATAAAAGTTCATTTAATCAGGCATATCATAAAAACGTTCTATGATTTGTATTATACCAACAGGAGAAAGAGAGAGAGAGGGAAGCGGGATTAATTTAATAATAGAATCTTTTTCACCATTCGAAAAGATGAGAGTTATTCATTTTTTTTAGTTTGTCCAAAAATAATATTAACAAACTTTAATGTGACCTCGTCTCATCGTACCTTGTTTATGTGAAATAATGTTAGTTCTCTTATCAAAACTTAAAGATTAGATTTGAGTCCCCTCTTTGCCTGGCATTCTGCCTCTTTCCTGATTATTTGTATCGAAATACGACTTGAAAATTAATTCTTATCGCCAACCCATTCACTTAATAATACCTACAACAAACAATTCTATATGTGTGTACCCAGGTTTTGTATGTTGCCAATAGGCGTGTTAAGACTTTGACGCCGCTTTTTTTTCTATTTTCCTTCTTGTCGAAAATTGAACGATCACCACTACCACCGTCTAAATGAAAAGTCAAGTGGAACCAAGCATAATGTGAACGAACAATCGATTTCATTCTTGGGAATTAATAAAAGAATAGGGTTTATTTGAACCCTGTTGCTGCAGATATGCAACACCCAAACACCGGGTAGTCACCAAACCCAACAACCTTTCCCACAAATATTTGTTTAAATAATTGACGCAAAAACAAACTGCTTTTATTTCTTGAAAATATATCGTTTATAAATTCTTTAAATTATTGCTGTTTAGGTCTCATGGCAAAGTAAATATTTACAAATTAAATTACATAGTTATCAGTTATATGCTTAGTTTAATAAGTAAATAGCATTTTAGGTATCTTGACTTGTTTGTGAAATGTCAAAGACATAATATGTATTTTAAAAGTAATGGATATAATGTGTATTGACACAGTATTTTCAATATTTTTTTCAAATTGTTTTCCAAGTCTTTGCAGTCTTTTGGGTGGTTCTGCAACAGTAATAGGTCAGCAAAAACAGCCAGACAAAAAAGTTAAATTGAAGAAACCCAAATTGTGGAAGTTATCCTAATATGTTTGAGGAATTGCTCTCTTCCTTCCGTTGTTATGCCCTCCACCTTGAAAAGGAGGGTATATTAACTTTGTCATTCTGTTTGTAACATCCCTAAATATTCATCGTAGACCCCATAAAGTATATATATGCATAATCAGCATAATATTCTAAGTCGATTTAACAATGTCCGTCCGTCTGTATGTTGAAATAACGATAAAGCCCACATTATTGGAAGTAGAGCTTCAAAATTTGGTTGGTATTGAAAATCGATGCACGTTTTGGTATAGCGGTCATAGAACGATACCTTCCGATATTCGGTATTTTGATGATTTTCCGGTGGCAAAACATTGTATGTATAGGTCCACATTTTTGTATGGCCCCCATATAATGGTACCTCCCGATATTCGTTTTGAGAATTTTCACCATCTTTTTTCACAGATTCGTCTAAAAATTGGTATTTTTAGATCATAATAGGTTCTAGCTCCGGTGGCGAAACATTGTATGTGTAGGTCGACGTTTTTTTTTTATAGCCCCCTATAATGGTACCTCCAGATATTCGTTATTTTGATGAATTTTGCAACATTGTTCACGGATTTGTCTTAAAATTGCTATTTGTAGGTCATAATGAGTCTCCGGTGGCAGGACATTGAATATTTAGGTTCACGTTTCCCTATAGCGAACATATAATCATATCCGATATTCTGATATCGTCATATATACCCACGAAATTGTTTCAAGTTTGATATTTAAGAAGATTTGGTAGACGACAATCCTTGAAGTATAAAATTGCCTATAGAGGTTCCTGTTTTGGTATGGCCCCCATACAACGGCCTCACCCAGTTTTCTTTACCCAAAGGTTGAGGGTATTAAAAATTCGGCCCGGCCAAATCTAATGAGATCGCAAAAATGTCATATAAAGTTCATATGATTGGAAGTCTGATAAACTACTCGTAATACCTAAATTCAGCCTGTGTCGGTTTTGTTCGACACCAAGGCTTATACAAGCTGCTTGGCCCATACTGACAACTTTTTTGCGGTAAGGGATTGTGCACCTCTGGAATTTGGTTTGGTTTTAGAATGAGCAGCTATACAGGAGTCTTCTTTCGCCTTCTGCGGTTCTTAGATCACACCTACTAAGTGATAGAAGGAATCATGTTCTTCTCACAGATCACCGGCCAGTTGACCTTATATTCCTTGCAAACGGTTTTCAAGCAACTGACATAAAAGCTTATTGGTGGTCTAACAGTCTCATCTATCGGTAAATCACTCGACTGGGAACCACCTCGGCGAACTTATTTATCAGCCACTTCATTCACCACTATGTTGCTCTGGCCTGGGAACCAACAAAGCCTAAAGACTTTCTTCAAAGGAGGCATTTTTGCAGTCAAGAATGGCACATGACTTGATGGTTTTAAGGTCCGCCGATATATAGTAACTGGTCCCGTTATGATATTATAGATTTCATTAATCATTTCGCTTACCTTTTCAATTGCAAGAATTTCCCCCTAAAAACGCATGCGTCCTACCAGGTATTGTAAGGTCAATGTAATTGAAGTCCAAGAAGGTAATCACCAATTCTATAATCTTCACCTAGTATATTGCGACTTATTGTTATGTCCAGGATTTGTGCATGACCAAACTTTAAAAAAATTCCAGCTTTCCCTGAATCTGAAATTTAATTAAAATATCCATTGGATAGAAGTTTAGAAGTTGCATTCAATGCAATCCTCCCTGTACTGTCGTTAATTTGGACGTAAGCGCCCTGGTTCCAACACAAGCCACCTGTCGATGCACCCATAGGTTATAAGTAATTTGTCTTCCATACGTCATTGTTGTGCGAAGGAACTGAGGTTGATCATAGCATAGCCAACGAAGCTCTGTTAAAATATAGACGGAAAATGACAATTGAACGGACATGGTAGAAAGTTTGAACATTTTGAACGAAATGGAACCAACATTGGGGTAATATTTCGAGTCCAGATCTTAGATATTCAATTCAAATTTTCTCCTAAAATAGAGTTGCAATTATTGAGGAACTTCGAACCTCAAACCCTCTCCACTTTCCATATTCCATTGTGGAGGGTATGTAAAGATTAAACCTTGTAATACATATTTTAAACTTTTTAGAGTTGCTATTGACTGGGTTTTCACAGTCAACCAACGCCCCGGCACTGCTGTCCCTTTAGATCCGTTGACAGGTCTTCCTAAGGGAAATCCCCACTCTTCATTCGTAAAGATTCTGCCCAACTGATTAAAATTAAAAATATTGAAACACTTCAGGTGTTTACAAAAATGTGTGCAATTTATTAACTGAAACAGAAATTTACCACTGTGCAACTGTGTTTAGCACGGATATACCACCAGCTGCCGCAGCTTTTGAGAATTCCATCCGTATTAATACCACTACAATTACCAGTCAGCCGCCGATTGCCCCCTGTTTGTTTCTGTTGCTTTTGTTGTCGTCGCCGTCGTCATCATCATCGACTGCTTTTGGCCAGTATTTGTTTGTTTGTTTCACTGTGTGCGCCGTTACCAAGCGATGCATTCTGCATTTCGCCTTTCCAATGTCACGTGGTACCTATATTGTGTATTGTTCTTCCATAGGTATGGAGGTATGGACTCGAGCTTGCCTTTTTTTTGTTGTTTGTAAATTGGTTTCACTAAAACTAAGGCAAGCAGCAACCAAAGTGGCCCATGCGAACATTGTGGCAATTTGCCTTCATGGCAAAGGATACAGAAGCAGGAGGAGGTGGATGTGTACCTATGTGTGTTGTAGGAATATCGGTAGGGGATTTTTTATTGATTTTAATTGTTTTTTCTTCTTCTTCTCCATTGATTTGCGGGAAATAGAACAATAGATGTGCTTTTGGTTTTAAAATAAACTTTATGACGATTGCAAGATTAATAGAGAGCAGCAGCAGCATCATTTTTTCAAATTATTTCCATTTTCCATTAAAAAAAAAACCTTTATGTTCGAGTTCTATTAAAGCTAATTCAATTAAAACAAGAAACAAAACAGCTAGATACAATGCATTTCATTAATTGTTAAATTTCCTCTTCATCTCCCCACAAAACTTCACTCCATTCTCCATTAAAATAAAAAAAATACATCCATCCATCAACATGTTTTATGCTGTTTATTCACACAGAGTACCTACATTGCGATGGAAATTGATTTCATTTAGCCCTTCGTAAATAAAACACAACCAGCATTGCCAGATTAAATGCAGTTGATGGAAAATAGAGCGCGCATGTTTGTCTCTGAGAAAAGAATCGTATTTTTTCTCTCCTTTTTTATATTATTTTATATATGCAGGGTTGCCTTGTCGATTGCAGTAGTAAGTGTGGTCCAAAAAGGGCTTATTTTTTTTGTGGAAATGACCATATTAGCCTTCCATATCTGCGAACCAGTTGTAAAGTTGTGTAAAGTAGATTTTCACCTTTGCTATTTATTTATTTATTCATTTCATACCATAATACTAAAGCCTCCAAGGCCAATGAATAGTATTAATAACGTAATTATGCTCCAAGTAAAAAATAATAACTTAAAACTAATTTTAACTAAGTCAATATATTTGGCTCCCCAGCCATAACTACACAAAAATTAAAAAAAGAGATTAATATTAATAATAAATAATAATAATCTTCATCCTTACGCGCCTAGGCTTGTCACTTCATTCTGACTGTCAGGTTCATTCCCACATATAAGTTAGCCCAAAAGAAAAGTAAGTTTTTGGAAAATTTCGGTTTTAGGCCTTAGGTTTCTTTGGACCAAATCCGTTTCAGGACATTTGAAGTAGATCTAGTGATGTCCGCCCGTCTGGTTGGTGAGCACGATAACTCTCGGAAGGAGTATCCGATTTGATCTAAACTTGGTACATCGTAATATTATTGTCAAACTTAAATCGAGTTCGGAGATGAGCAATATCGTTCCACTCCTTCTGGTACCTCCCCCACAAAATGTCAACATTTTCAAAGAAAATAATTTACTGCACAGAAAGAGAAATAATAATCCGATTTTGTTCCAACTTTGCAAATCTTAATATTTGCATTAGTGCTAGGTCAGGTGCGAAAATGGACAATATCGGTTCACTCCATCAAGTACCTCACCCACAAAGGGTCGAAATTTTGAATAATTATAACTCTAATAACATGTGTCGTAAGTGTCCGATTGTCTTCAAATGACACACATCACAATATTTTTATTAACCCAAGGTCTGGTGTAAAGATGGACTATATCGGTCCACTCCTTCTGGTACCTCCCCCACAAAGGCTCAAAATTGTGAATATTCATGAAGCTCATAAAACGCAAAATTAACATCCGATTCCATTCAGACTTGGCACATCTCAATATTTCCATAAACACAAGATCTGTTATAGAGATGGTAAAGATCGGGTCATTCTTCTGGTACCTCCCCCACAAATGGTCAAAGTTTTGAATAACCAAAACGGTCATAAAATCCGAAATAAACATCCGGTTCTCTTTAAGTTACACAGATCACTATATTCTTATTAACCCAAGGTCTGGTGTGAAGATTGAATATATCGGACCACTCCTAACGGTAACGGTATATTCAAAATTTTGAATATTCAAAACACGCAAAATTAACATTCCAGGCTTGGTACATTTCAATATTTCCATAAAACCAAGATCTGTTATAAAGCTGGTAGAGATCGGACCATTTCCAGATTTTTGAAAAGCAAACCGCTCATAGAAATCGAAATAAATATTCGCCGTAGACCCAATAAAGTTTATATATTCGTAATCAGCATGAAATTCTAAGCCGATGTCGGTCTATCGAAATTTGACGTAGAGCTTAAAAATTTGGCACAACAATTTGTATTGTGTCTTGGGTGGTTGGTATTGTAAATGAGATATATCAGTCCACGTTTTGCTAAAGTGTTAATTATTTTCACCACATTTTTCTATGGATTTGTCTACAAATTGGTATTTGAAGGTCATAATGGATTCTAGCTCCTGTGGCGGAACATGGTATGTTCACGTTTTCGTATAGCCCCCTATATAACGGTACCTCCCTATATTCGGTATTTTGATGATTTTACCACAGTTTTTTTTTACGGATTTGTCTAAAAATTGGTATTTGTAGTTCTTAATGGGTTCTTGCCCGGATGGCAAAACGTTGCCCGATCTTTTCCTATAACGCAAACATTACGTTATTCACCGATATTCGGTGTTTGGATAATCCTAGCCCTATTTACCCACGTAATTTTTTTGTTGTAATATAAAGTTGTCTATATAGGTTCCCGTTTTGGTATGGCCCCATATGATGGGCTCACCCACTAAATGTTTCTTTTTTTTTTTTTTTTTTTTTTTTTTTTTGAGAAGTTTAGCGGTATTATCCAAACGTTCTTAGTCCAATGGTAGTTTAAAGCGGAACACGTTTGAATTAGGATACTCTAAAAATATTTTCTTTATCAAATGGTGGAGGGTATTAAAAGTTCGGCCCGGACTTACTTAACGCTGTTTTACTCGTTTTTGTTCAAAATGTCGCGAATACTTTAAATATGAAAAAAAAAACATTTCACATAAAAAAATGACCCGGTTTCGAGTACTAATTTTACAACTGAGACCACCTAAATACTTCTACCAAGCATTAAATGTAAAAGGGTTATATCAAGAAGAACAAAAAAAACGATATTGAAAGTACTTTATCCTTGGCCTTTAAACAGACTGGTTGAATGGCAACACTGTTATTCTTACACATAATCTCTCTTGTCGCAATCCACAGTGTGCTATCTCTCTTTTTTATTATTTGCTCATAAATTTACAAGAGTAGGAGCCAGTCAAAAGTATCTGTGAATTCGTTGTATAGCTGCTGTTGCCGCCGCTGGTTGCCATGAATAAATTTTTAGTTGCTAACCATAGTTTTTAGATACTGTTCTGTTAAATAGTTCTTCTTGCTCCAACATTTACTTGTGTGGTGCGAGAGAAAACCGATAGCAGCAAGTAAGTGCTGGCGAGTTTGATGAGAGCGGACTTGCTTACACACTCTCTCTCCTTCTCTTTACTTCTCTCAATTAAATAGGAAGAAGAAAAAATTACTGAGTTTTGTGTCGCCTTCAGTCGTTTGTCTTCGTTGTGTTGGTTGTAGTCGTCGTCGTCATTTCAATTGAAGCAAAAGTAAGTAAAAATTTTCCAATTTTTTCTCACTTGTCTGCCTGCCTGGTGTGGTGCCCCATGAAGAACAAGGAAAAAAAGTAAAGTAAAAAAGAAATGAATCGTTTGAAAAAATAAAGTGTGTTGAAAATTGCAAAAAATGACTAAATTAAAGAAAAACTAATTAATTTGTTGCCAAAAGAGAAAGAACAAACCAAAAAAAGTGAAAACCAAAAAAATTCAAGACATATTTTCGCTCAAAAATAAGCCTCCACCTTAACTAGCTAGTGATTATACTGGCGACTCGTTGTAGTCGTTTACGACGACGTCGTCGTCGGCCGATCGATAAAAATACTACGCAAAAAATTTTTTCATGGTTGTAAAAAATTTATATGTATGACCGACCGACCGCTGCTTTTTCATAGCCAGCCCCCCTGTAACTATTTCATTAAAAACGGTATCTCAGTGAAAAAAATTCTGAACGTTAGTTGCAAAAATAATGTTGCCAGTTTCATAAATGATAAAGTTATTGAAATCCAACATTGATTCTGAAAAAGAAGAAAATGTGACTACCCCATAAAGATGAAGTGAAAAAAATCTTTTAGTGTATATGTATTGTCAAAATATTTGTATGTGTGCATGTATGTATTTGGGGAGCCTATCTGTGTCGTTCAAGTGTGAGTCGTGCGGTGGGTGTGTGTGCGTATCTTATTTTTTTTTTTTTTTTTCAAAATTAAAAAATTATCCGTTCAACGTCGTCGTCGTCGTCGTCTCCACCACATTATATGACATTCAGCGCAAATTCAATGAATTCTTCTTGGCCGTCATCTAAGATATTCATTTGTATGTGTGTGTGTTTTATTTCTACATCTGCTAATGGTGTATGTTGAATTCTTTAATACAATTCCAATTTTTCTGGTTAAACATTACCCAGTGGGATGGATGGATATTAAATGGAATGGAATGTGTGTTCCAGGTTGCCACATGTTTGCCATTGTTAGTGGATACAAATGAAGTTCATTCAATGGCCATCATCTGCAAAACCCTTGGGTGCCACAAGATGATGTGAACGGGTTTTAAAGTATTAATCATTTGCCGCAGTATTTTCTCGTTTAGGCCAAGTGAGGGGGATGCATTGCCGAAAATAATGTGCGCAAACAATGCGGCCGTTTTTTTTTTTTTAAATTCAGACGGCAACTCTGTTTTGTATCTGTGTGTTGTCATGTATAGGTATTCTTACTTTTTGTTTGTGTTTGTTGTATAGCACACTTGCACGTACGTTCCAATGTACTTTATTTGCGCATGCTTTTTTCTAATACACACGTTCAATATTCCTCCTTGTCCGTCATTGTATTTTGTGTTCTCTCTCTCCCTCTCTTTCTGCCATTTATTGGGTGTAAAACTGAATTTTTGCATATCTTATGGATACGACACAGAGTATATTTTCTCTCTCATTTTGCTCTTATTTTCCTTGTAAAATTTTCTTCTTTGCGAGAAGAAATCTTTCTAGTTTTCGTTTTTTTTTCTCAAGCATTTGTCATTCGAAAGCTATTTCTTTTCTTTCTGCAATAATCCGCTATAACCCCAAAACTCACACACGCACATAAAGTATGATAGCAGCTCATTGTGTCAAACCATGACGCATTTTCCAACTATTCGATATATATTTTTTTTAAGTATGGAAAGGGAGTGGTTGGTTAAAAAAAAAACGTTATGCTCTTTTTTGTATAATTGCCTTAAGTTGTTGTTGTTTTTGTATAAAAATGACAGTTTGCAAATAATTCGCAAAGACAACACTCACCAGTTGTGTTCATGGCATTCTTTAGAGTGGTGGTTTGGCAATTGACCTAAAAAATTGCGGCGCCAAAATTTCTCTGATGTCATGTTGACACACAGTGTCAAAATGCAAAAAGAAAGAGAGGATAAGATCAAAGCCGGCAATAACTGCATTACAAATGTTGCCACATTGTTGGGATTTGTAAGGCAGACAAAAAGGAATGCCAACTGATGAACCTTAAGTGAGTTAAGCATCAAATTTATTAATATGTTTACATTGTAATGGATTTACATTATTCTTCTTAATGTTAGTCAAATAAAATGTAATGAAAAAAAAAAAAAACGAAAACGCTTCATTCATTTCATTCAGTATTTAGGTGAGAGCGTAGATGTAGGGGTTTAGTTCATTTTTCTATTTGCCATTAATATAGATTTCTATTAGTTAAAGTTTAGCAATGTTCCCCTTGAGTAGCAACATGTATCTAATGACCAAGTAATACCCATGGAATTAAACAATATTATTGGAATTTTGCTTGGGAATTTCCCTTATTACATTTCACAATTGCACATGAGATCAGTATTGCATTTCTGCAAATAGGAAAAAGTAATGTGTGTTCTCTCCCTCTCTGTCTCCCCGAAGATAGAGTAATTCACTTGATGGATCTTTTTTTCGTTAATGAATTTATTGTTTACTCTCTTCATATCTCTTGAACACACACATACTTAAATAACTTATTTTTAACATTCCCCCTTTAATATCTTTGCCCGTTGTGTGTATTCCCGCTAACTGTTTTTTTGTTCTTGCCTTCTTTTTATGATTTCGTCTTCGTTTCTCTTACTTTTGTGTGAAATGTTATTCTTATAATCGGCGGCCGCCTCGATGTTTTTTAACTCTATGCTATCGAACTTACTAGAAATACATTCTAATACCAATCATCCATCCATCAATAAAAATTTGCTCTAACGTACATACCTACAAACAACCATAAAAGTGTGCATGTTTATCTTGTAAGAATATTTTCTCAATAGATAAATGATCTTGCTAATTGATGTTTTGTTTTATGGAACGCGTCATTTTCATTTTCAATATCAATAATTAGTAGATATTCTTTAATATTTTATTTATTCGATAGGTACATTTGTGTAAATAGTTTGCCTAGAGGTTAGATGATGCATAAATGAATTATTTTTGCCGTAATATGGTATGGGATGTGAACAACCCTAATTATGGTAGGGCTCCGTAGTTTTTTAATATGTTTACGTACTATTTGTTGACATTTTAACAATTATTCCTTCAAAGCATTTTTTTGTGTGATTTGATTGTTACAAGAGTATAATAAATCTCGTAAACTCCCGAAATGTCTGCCACATTTTAACAGAGCTATTTTAAAATTTAAAACATCTTAAAATATCTCGGTTTAAATTGCATTAAATGCTAAGTCACCGTGCCACACCACAAATTGACAAAGAAATGCCGTTATCGTATGTTATCGTTATAACATGTTTACATTAGAACTTTTTGCAGGGTTAACCTACTTCTAGAGGATTTATTTGAAGTATTAGAAATGGATATGACAATTTTAATCCAAATCCAGTGGGTTTACCCATTTATATGTAAACGTACTGTTAGTTTTTGTGTGACCTTTACTGAGCAGATTAATAATTGAAATTCTAACATATAACACTTAAGAATTTGTACCAAACCCACGTTTACATTGTGGTGAAAAAAAATTAAGGCTGCGTTATTACATTTGTCCTTACAAAAATACATGTGAAAAAATATTTTTCGGATCCTTTTTTTAAAAATTTTCAAACTCTCCATCACATGACATACCTAGAAATCACTGCGTTGTTCACACTAAAAGCAAATGTTGAAAATTTGAATTGCGATTTCAGAAAAAGTGAAATAACACGTACCGTACCTACTCTTTCATACATATATATAAAATACATATGTATATGTGTGTACAATTTGTTGTATGATTTTTATTCATTGTTCTCATTTCCATAGAAAATATGACAAACTCATAGCTATGATTCATACATGATTTGCAGAATTGAAAACATTCACCTTTTCGAAAATAAGTAGGTAGGTTTATTCGCATGTTTCACTTGTAGCTATATTATAGAGAGGAAAATGTATTTTTAATCTGATTTTATTAAATGATCAGATTTTATTTTTATAATTTGTTAATTTAATTTGCAGATGCCCAGGACGTTCCAAACTGAAGCTATATTTGGTGTTTTCAGAAATTAAACGATTTTCCTGGACTAATTCCCTTATAAATATTTGGTCTCTTGCTTCCCTTTTAAAGGCTTACTTTTCTTAGAATATTTGTGAATTTTTCATGGAAAAATTAATTTTTTGTTGTTTGAAGTGCCCCCTCAATTGCTTCGAAGTGAATTTCTGGGTATAGTTTCGCTGGTGATACTATACTACCCACATCCCTTTTGAACACATTTTAAATAGGTGCCGAGGCTGCCTACACCACACACCATACCATCACCATGGCCGGCTTGAGGCTTGAGTTCTGGTGGCCAACCGAAGGTGCACATTTTCAATTAAATCGATATAATGAGCTGTCACTGGAATAATTTTAACAGCTGTTGGACGAGTGGCTTATAAATGACAGCAGTCTCAAGTTGGTTGCAATTTTTCATCTCACTCTGTATGTATGTACCTAGATAACATCACAAACTTTTTCTTGAGTTTGGATGTTTTTTTTTTTTTTTTGGCTGACCAAATGACTGATTATTTGATGATGGAAAAAGATACACATGCATGCCTAGCTACCTATATTTCAAAGGTATTTACTTACATACCACATATACACACATTTTTATAGGAGTTTCTTGCCATTGCCTTTGTTATTTTTAAATGGATGTCAATGGTGATGGCAATGATGATAGCCTTAGCGATGATGATGACGGTGACGACTGTGGTGGTGTGGTTGTTGTTTGTGATGACATGATGATGAAATACTCATAAAATCAATAAAGAGTCCTTGCGCAATTACTAATTTTGGTTTTTTTTATATCCAGCCATCCCATTCATCTACCGAACCAAGTTTGCCTGTCACATCGTCGTCGTCCTAGTCGCAAGTCTATACGCATTAAAATTTTTATTTTAAGAACTAGCGCTAGCTCGGCTGTGCACACAACAACCACAAAGGTCAAAGCAGGGGAGTTTGTGGATGAGAATGGGCTGACATATTACAATCAAATATGTCAAAGAGTCAATTGCGCTTTTTAGTCTGGAAATGTAAAGGACATATGCTTTATATAAATATAAAGCTTCATATTTAGTTTTACTCGCTAAAAACTACGAATTTTTCAGAGAAAAATCCTAACTTCGCCTAAGCTCATGTGTTAAAACTTCTTTAGGCTGTTTCTTTACCTCGATTGTGTGAAACCTATACCGCTCACTTTCGATTGTGTTAACCCTACGGTAAGATAATCTTAAAGCACGTTTACATGTATGAATTTTTAATTC
This sequence comes from Musca domestica, assembly GCF_030504385.1. Classification (NCBI taxonomy): domain Eukaryota; kingdom Metazoa; phylum Arthropoda; class Insecta; order Diptera; family Muscidae; genus Musca; species Musca domestica. The sequence continues at coordinate 12,715,212 of NW_026712409.1, forward strand.
GATGTGACGTTTGTAACACCTCGAAATATACATTTTAGACCACACAAAGAATATATATTCAGGCTATGACAGAAAATTCTCTATACAGGTCCAGGTTTCCGTATAGCCCCTATATTCCGTATTTTGATGATTTTAGCTACATTATTCACCGGATTTTTTTTAAGTTTCATATTTGAATATTGTAGTGGCTTATGACAAAAGTTGTCTATGCAGGTCTACTTCGTCGTATAGACCCTAATATAACGGCTACATTCGGTGTTTTTAAGATGTTAACAGAATTTTTAACGTATTTAATTTTTTTGAAAATCGACAAATACGTTCCAAATGGTAGAGGGAGGTATTCAAAGTACGGCCCGGCCGAACTTAAAGCTTTTTTAGTTGTTTTCTGTGTTTTTTCTATTAAATATAGTTCATAAAACAATAAGTTTAGAAGATAATTGTAAGAGTTTTAAACAGTCGTCAAGTAATCAGCTGATATTAGGGCTCTAAAGTCCGCGTTAGCCGCGTTTACATACAAAATCTCTACTCTGGGCTTTTTTTTTGTATGTAAACCTAATTTAAAATTATGATTACGAAATGTTTTTGTTTTTGCTTCAATTTACAATACCTTCAATGCTTTGTACGTGTAATGCAAACAATTTGAACAAATTAAAAAAAATATGACAAATTATTCATAACTTCCGCTGAGCAATAATAGTTTCCTATTACGGCTTTTGTTTGTGGGCACGTGCAATTGTCTTTATATTCGTCGAATATTATGTTTTTGTGTACTTTGATTTCTGTTGCACGTCTTTTCAACATGTCCTTGACAACGTTTTATTGCCCAAAGGTTACATTAGTTAGTAGCAGAGACACACGCTTTTCTTGTTTATGGTTTTATTTGCTAGTCAGGTATATTAAATACCAAATAACAAATCTGGTTACTAACCACCTTAGGGTATGGCATGTAAATATAATATGCCTGCCTTACTCCCAAACAAACAAACGTTGTTTTTACAAAAACAACAATAATGGGATTAAGCCTGACTATTTTGCAAGAACATAATATTAATATATCACCCTCATGTATTATGGATAGTATATAAATAACGGAAATACCGGAAAATGACCATCGACCTATTTAGGTTATGTTTCATTTCAATTGTCATTTTTATTGAAAATATGTCAAATCGGCATTTTTTCTCTATGATTTTGGTAATTACTTAACTTTTGTTTATGTTTGTCACTTTCTTGCAACATGTTTTGTTGGCTGGCTATTGACAGTGACAATGTATTGCAAATTTTAGGTGTGTTGCATTTCTGAAGCAAATAAAATTTTTTTCATGCATAGCCTTTGGGTGCAGTGCGGGGTGGGTGGGACAGTGTGGCTGTTATTTACTCTTGTATTTTTTGCCTTTTATTTTGTAAACCAAGTGGTGGTATTGAGATTAGTGTCATTCAAGGTATTTAAGTGATTGTGTATTTGAAAATAATTCAATTTTATTCGATACGGGCAGGCGGGCATATTCTCATGTGATTTTGAAAACGTTTATATACAGGGTCAATGTTATATGTTCTATTTGGGTATTTAAAATACAAAATAGATGTGTTTTTGTATTTGATAGGGGTGAGAACACAACAACTTTTTTGGGGGGTAAAAATATCGATTGTTCGATTTTCGATATCGATTTTCTGCAATTTTCCGTGACAAATTTCACTGCATAGAAAATAGATCTCCATTTCTGATTTGTTTCTCAAACAAATAATTTTGAAAAAAATTTAGACATACAGGGTGGGATAAACAAAACTGCAACAAAGTCAAACGCCATAATTTTTACATTTTTTTTAAATTTTATTGAATGAAAGCAAAAAACGTTGGAAATAGCAACAAATTTTAAAATAAGTTTAGATTTGTTCGAATTGGTCAACTTTGGCACAAACTATGGCTTCAAATGTCAATGAAACCGTCACACGCTGCCCGAATGCTGCTCTGCGGTATTTTGGTCAATTCCCGGCGAAGCACTTACTTGAGGTGATCGACACTTTGGTATTTTTTTAGTGCCAAAGTTGCGCTGCGGTATTTTGGTCCATTCCCGGCGAAGCGCTTGCTTGATGTGATCGACACTTTGGTAACATTTAGTGACAACCTTGCTTTCCAAAATACTCCAGACTCAATAGTCCAACGGATTCATATTTAAATGCTGGTGTGCTCTAACGATAGCCACTTGTGGTTTTCCAGCCAAGTATAAAGAAATCACGTTATCACGCTTGAATTCCATCACAAATAACTTTTTTCTGAAAAAATTCTCACCAAAATTCTTTTGTGCGCTTGTAAACAATATAATGAGCTGTCAGTGGAATAAATTTAACACCTGTCGGACGAGTGGCTTAGAAATGACAGCAGTCTGAAGTTGGTTGCAGTTTTTTCATCTCACCCTGTACACTTTTCCATTAAAAAAATATAAAATATCAAGAATCACATTTCCTCTTTTTTTTGTCTTTTTGTTTTATGTACTTTGTCTTATTGCGTACCACGTTTTTCCGTTTTGCGTTTTTTATACCCTCCACCATGGGTAGGAGGGTATATTAACTTTGTCATTCCGTTTGTAACACCTCTAAATATTCTTCGTAGACCCCATAAAGTATATATATTCATAATCAGCATAAAATTCTAAGACGATTTAGCGATGTCCGTCTGTCTGTCTGTCTGTCCGTCTGTCTGTCTGTCTGTCTGTTGAAATCACGATAGAGCCCACATTATTTGACGTAGACCTTTGAAATTTGGCACAAGTGTGTGTATTGTCCCTAGGATGGTTGGTATTGAAAATGAGATATATCGGTCCACGTTCTGGTATAGTCCCCATATAACGGTACCTCCCGATATTCGGTATTTTGATGATTTATGCCACATTTTTTCACGGATTTATCTGAAAATTGGTATTTGTAAGTCATGACGGGTCCCTGAGCGTGTGGCAAAACATTGCATGTATAGGTCCACGTTTTGGTATAGCCCCCATATAACGGTACCTACCGATATTCGGTATTTTGATGATTTATGCCACATTTTTTCACGGATTTGTCTGAAAATTGGTATTTGTAGGTCACAACGGGTCCCTGAGCGTGTGGCAAAACATTGCATGTATAGGTCCACGTTCTGGTATAGTCCCCATATAACGGTACCTCCCGATATTCGGTATTTTGATGATTTATGCCACATTTTTTCACTGATTTGTGTAAAAGTTGGTATTTGTGGGTCATAATGGGTCCTAGTTCGTGTGGCGAAACATTGTAATTATAGGTGCACGTGTTGGTGTAGCCCCTATATAACGGTACCTCCCGATATTCGGCATTTTAATGTTTTTTGCCACATTTCTTCTAATGTTCTTTTACCCTAGGGTGGAGGGTATTAAAAGTTTGGCCCGGCCGAACTTAATGTTTTTTTACTTGTTTTTTTTTTGGCTATCCAAAAAATCGTACGAGTTTTATCGATGTGTCAATTAATTTATGCTCCTCTTTTTATGTATGTCTCTGTACATACATAACAATCATACAAGCTAAATTACCCTTAAATTGTTTGTTGTGTATTTCAGACATTAAGGCGTCTTTAGATTCTTTGATTCATTCTCAATGTAGAGCGTAACTCATGTTGCCAAAAAAATCTAAGAGCCTTCCCCCCTCTTGATGATTGCAAATTTGTGTGTGTCTTTTTTCATACATACATAAATACAACAAAGCAAATACCACCAGACTGAGTGTCATCCCAAGTATATACTATATATTTCATATTGTAATATTAACATTTAGTCAAAGAGATCTTAACAATTACATTGTTTCGTAGAGAGAGCACATTATTTGTCTGTTGGAAAAAGAACATGATTTATGGATATATATGTATGTGTGTGTGAGTATAGGCAGTAAAGTATTTTAAAAGGACCTCAACATAATATCGGTTGCCAACTAACAGTTTAATCTCCATCGCAATTCCTACGGTCCTTTTTCCCCATTGGTTGTCCGCACATATTTTCATAATCTCTCTTTCTCTGTCTCCCTTTTATATTTTTGACAAGACGACCCATGGAAGTTGTTTTGCGCAGGTTAATTCTATTTCCCCCCCAAACTTCTTCTCCCCTTCACAATGTATGTGTTGAAAAAACTTCTTCTACTCTATTGAATACTCTCTTCTCAAGGGTATCCCTTTTTATTTATTCTCTGCAAATGTTTATGCACCAACCTTTTGAGTAATATTCAGAGATTGGTTCTCTTTTTGTTTTGGTACTAATGCCCAAAGGCAATGACAGCTGCTGGGATATCCCTGTACTTTCTCCGCTACGCTCTTTTATGTAATTGTAATACTCTCCCTTTCTCTTTTCATCTCTCTATCACTTAAAGGGGAGGGGTGGGCAAGCAAACATTCCCTTGTCATTTTGCTGCCACTGTTTAAGATTATTGGAAGAAGAAAAACACAACAACGGCGTCGACGGCGGGCGGCAACGTCGTCGTCTACATTGGGATTGTGCAATTCTGTTCTCTAACTATGCTGCAAGTCTTGTCTGAACCGTTGGTCTATTAACACAAAATTCTCGCATAAAAACCGTAGTTGAACCAAAAAATTAAAACCTATATATACATACATTTTTATTTGTTCTAGAAAAATTAAAAAAAAAAGAAAATTTGAAAATATTGGAAAATTTATAGAAGAAAAAAAGCAAACCACATAGCAACAAGAACAAAGCATACATTCCGTCTTTATAAACAAATAATATTAGTTAGTTTAAATTGCTGCAACTTACAAACAAAGCGACATTTTAAGAAAATGTCCCAACAATAAAAGAAAAGAAAAAAACTTCTTAATGGTGCTAAAAGAATTAAAACAAATTGCACAAATAATATATGTATTTTTTTAAAGCAACAACAAAAAAGGTAATTTTTTTCACACACACTCATTTTTTTCACTTAATTTTCCCATGGAAAATGACTATAAATAGAAGAAGAAAACCATGTTGGGGAATCCTTTATGTCTCCTCTTTCTCTTTTCTATGGGTATCGAGAAAATTTTCAAAAGCTATGACCTCAAGTTTTGTGTGTTCTTGGTCGTGTCGTATGTGTGTTATTGACATTTTCAAGAGGATTTTTTTCTTGTTCTTGTCAAAAACCTACCCTCCCACTAACCACCAGCAGTTGTGTTTAATGGACATGTAAAATATTATATATTTAATAATTATATTACAAAGCAAAAATGCCAAACAGTGATAATTTCCCAAAAAATGTAAAAAATGTGGGTTTTAAATTTTTTGTGATAGAAAAATCACAAACGGCAATTAAAAAATGTCACCAGACCCCGCTTTCTTATTAGATATTCACATTTTTAAAGAGAATATGCCTCCAGTGATACTTCTTTTGGAGGAAAAATATCACCAGTGATTTTTTTAGAAAAGAAGATTGAAATAATGACAATCTTCTTGAAAATAGTATTACATGGGACAATTAAAAATACATTACAAATATTTTCTAAAGGAAAAATGTCACAATTGAAAGAAAAAAATTTCTGGAGATAAGTTATTCATCAGTGACAAAAAGCCATCAGTGACTTTTTTCTGGCCATAATATTTTTTCTTGGAATAAGAAATTTCCAATTATCTCTCGTGGCGATGTTCTCAGATGGGAAATGTCGTATATGTCAATTTTCTGAAAAAAAAAAAAAACTCAAATAAACCATCACCCCAGTGTAAATAGTATTAATAATGATTTTATCGAAGAACTCGAAAATTTTTATTAGAAAAAATAATTCAATTTTATTTTTTTTTTCAAACAACACTAAAAATAGATTCTCACATTAAAATTTCATTTTATACTGAATTCATTATTATTCTTTCCAATTCTCCTTTGTTGTCAAGAGAATTGAATAGACTTTATGGATATATAAAAATATTGGTGTGTGCGTCTGTGTTTGAAAAAAGCCAAAAACATGCTACGCCCACTTTCTTTTGTTGTGCCGTTGGCCATATTTCACAAAAAAAAACGCATGTTTCGTTTCTTCTTCATAGAAAAGAAGATGCTGCATATGCATCCAGGTTCATTATCTATGTATGTATAACAAATTTTATTGCGTATGAGATTCGTCTTTGTTTAACCAACAAATTTAAATATAAACTTCATCATAAAAAAATCAGTCTAATTGTTGCCTTATGCCTATCCTCTTGTCTGTGGCATATTGTGATCCATATATTCATTCATCCGTTTTATGTATTTCTATATATATATTACCTTACCTCCTTATGGATAGATGGATGGCTATTGCTGGAGAAGGTGTTTCGGGGGGTGGTGGCGGGAGCAAATTCATAGATGAGAAAATGAAGCAGAAGACTCGAGGATTTTTATGTGAAGTCTATATTTATAGATGTCACGCATGGATGAAGGCGCTTACAAGCACAAGCATGCATACATACCTACCCATACTTACAATATTGTACGCACGACGTACGCATGAAAGATGCTGCAGGCTAAAAGTAGCAACAACAGCGCCCAACAAGTGGGCTTTTTTGTGGTAGTATGTGGAGAGCCAACCAAGTGACTATTTGTTGTAAAATTATGTGGGCGTAATGTGTTTTCCTTTTTTGGTATTTGTATAGAAACGTTGGTGTCAACTTCACTTTACACACACACACACACAATGCATACGTTAAAAATACAATATTCTGTAGAGTTGAATGTCAACACCTTATTCATAAATGTTAAGGGCAAATGATTTATAAAAAATAAAAAAAAAAAAATGGCAAACGCGGTATACATACCTAAACCATGTTAAAATTAAACCACATTTAATATTCATGTAATTTGCATTTATGTAATGTTCCTAAACAGCCATTTTAAAGTCCTTAACACTATTGTCAAGCAATAAATCAAACTTTGATTTAAAAGAAATTATTTTAAATCTTAATAAGTAGTGGGCTTACGTTTCATAGAGCTTTAATTTAGTGTAAACGTCTTGTAATGGTTTATTTAATTTCTAGTTGCTTAAGTCTTAATTTTAAAAAGACAACTTTAATTGCAGTAATTCTTAGTTTAATGATGACATAAATGTGGGATTTCCTTAGTAAAATCGTCTAATGTCAATCAGGCGGTAATATATGCCATACGTCGTTACGTTACAACTACCATACGCACTCGTCTATCACTATTTATCATTGACATTTAACGAATGCAAAAGTCAATACAACAACTACTACAGGAAAATGAAAATGGGTGGGGAAGTTGAGAGGTGTTGCAAATTTCTCATCCAGCAGCCTTCATATTCTTATAATTTGACACATGTGCGCTTGCTGCTGGTTCTTGTAATCTACTTAAGGTCGTGCCTTGTTTTCTAAAAATTAACAATTTTCCAATTGTTTCTCTGGCTATTAAAAACAAATTATTAATAATGAGGCATACAACAAATAAATGCAGAGAAAATACAGAAAAAAAAACAGCAATGAGTAGGAGAAAAATGCATTTGGGAGATGAGTCATCATATTGTGCTGTGTCTTATTATTGCATCGTTTGACAGAGAGTGTGTGTGAGAGAGAGAGAAACAAGAAATAAAGGCATTTTAGTAATTATATTTTTTTCTTGTTTATGTGAAATGAAGGAAATAAATAATTTCTATTAAATTCTTGTGTTGGAATATTAATATAAGTGAATATTAAAATACTTTATTATGTGAAGAGGTCAGCCATTTGGGAATATTTGAAAATCTAGAGAGCAGTAGGTTGTCATTAAGCTGTGTGCAATGAAGGAAATAAATAGCTTTTATTTTTTTCTTGTGGTGGAGTCTGCTAATAATTATAAGTGAATAATTAAATACTTTATGGTGTGAGGAGGAAATCCATCTGGGAAAATCTATTTTTTGTCATTTAATTGTGTGTAATAAATGTATATTGTATTTTATTTGGTGTTAATCCAATCTCTAATTTGAATTGATCTTGGCCATAATTGGCGAGGTTTTTCTGATATTTGCTTGTCTACGCATTTTTCGCGACGTCAAAAACATTTATTGTTGATTTTTTTAATTTTACATTACATAAATGTAGTATCTAATTAAAAATGTATCATTTCCGATATCAAGTTCAATGGCTTTTTGTTTAACACTCTTACTCATGTCATGTTATGACTAATGATTAAAAGCGGAATGAAAACACTCAAGTGATTAAAATTACCTCATGTACCTCATGACAAGATCGTTGCAAAGCAAAACATGATAAACAAATGCAAAAACGTACATACGTTCCTCAAGCATATACCTACATTACTAGGGCAGCCTTCTACAAAATTCGGTTTTATCAACATTGGCAATTTTGCAAAAATTCAACAAATTGATTTTCTTTTACACTTAACTTTAATTGAAATAAAAAAAAAAACACTTTACTAATGTTTGAATTTTTTTCTTTCCAGATAGTCATACTGTGAGCGACGCATTCAGTTTTAGATTCCTTACATTATAATCTCTCTAAGCGCGAACTGTATTCAACAATAAAAGTTGTGGGCAAGCGTTTACCCATTACAAAGTAACATTTTAAATTTCTAAGTTAAAGCAAAACAAAAACAAAACACATCAAAATGTCGACAGTCGATAAAGAGGAATTGGTCCAAAAGGCAAAATTGGCCGAACAATCCGAAAGGTAAGAAAAAAAAAGAAACGAAGAACTTGTTTTTATTTAATATTTCAATACAAATTACTAAAAAAGAGACTTCTTCTAAACATATTCTGTTTTGTTGTTATTACTTTACAGATACGATGACATGGCTCAAGCTATGAAATCAGTCACAGAAACCGGTGTCGAACTGTCAAATGAAGAAAGAAATTTGCTATCAGTTGCTTACAAAAATGTTGTTGGTGCCCGCAGGTATGTTATCTGAAAATATATAATATCTTAACGGCTCTTAATTGTATCTCAGAGTTGGCTCATTTTTCAAATACCAAATGAAAAAAATGAACCTTTAACCGCAGACACATTAAAAATACCTTGAAACTTTTAGAGAAGAATATTTTGTGTATCATTGAAATAACTCAAACTCTTAAACTTGGACTTTTTTTTATAAATCCTTTCAAAAATAATAATTTCTAAATCTCTCTAAATCTCTTATTCCTTACAGATCATCATGGAGAGTAATTTCCTCCATTGAGCAGAAAACCGAAGCCTCCGCCAGAAAACAACAACTCGCCCGCGAGTACAGAGAACGCGTAGAGAAGGAACTTAGGGAAATCTGTTATGAAGTTTTGGTAAGTTTGAATGTAATTTTTTAAATTGTAAAATAAAAAATATCTAGATTTAATTGTCGCAGTAGATGTGATGTAATATAAAAATATATTCCCAGTAACTTATGCTAGATGTCTAGTAGAAGACCTGCTATAAAAAGAAAATATTGAAGACATAACCCGTCACAGTGAAGGCATAATTTTTAAGAACAACAACCAGTCTTTTCTCTTGTTAGCGATGTCCGTCCGTCCGTCTGGTTGGCTGGTACACACGATAACTCTCGAAAGGAGTATCTGATTTGATTCATACTTGGTACATCGTAATATTATTGTCAAACTTAGATCGAGTTCAGAGATGGACAATATCTGTTCACTCCTTCTGGTACCTCCGCCACAAAATATCGACATTTTCAAAGAAAATAATTTACTGCACAGAAAGAGAAGGTATAATTCCATTTTGCTCCAACTTTGCAAATCCCAATATTTGCGTCACACGCTGCACGAATGTTGCTCCGCGGTATTTCGGTCCATTCCCAGCGAAGCGCTTGCTTGAGGTGATCGACACTTTGGTATTTGTTAGTGACAACCTTGCTTTCCAAAATACTCCAAACACAGTCTGAATTTGGTTACAGTTTTTTCATCTCACACTATAGAGGCCCAATTGCTGCGAAAGGCGACAAATCGACAATTGATGGTCATCATTAACACTTGCCGATAGAGCTGTGATATTTTTTCCAATTGGCTCGTTCCGTAAGTGTATTGATGGTTTAATGTGCAACATTGTAATTTGGGTGCGAGATTTAGTCATTTAGTCAGATTTAGTAATTTAGCCAGAATAGCCATTTTAGTGGTTCTATTAAACTGACCAAAGAATTGAAGAATCGCTCCTGTAACTATCTTAAGAGAGCACACATTTGGTAATAAAATTCAATGATTTCCAAGCGCACTGCTCAAGGTCATCAAGAACAGGAAACTCAGTCTGAGTCTGTTCCGGCGATTACATTTATACAAAATTAAAATTTACAATCGTTCTATACGTTTTTTCACCATCATAAATCCTCAATTTCATACAAGAGGAGATACCGAGACACTCATGTCTTAAAACATGCTACTGTTTTCATATACAGATTATGTCCAGGGCGTTTTTTTTTTTTTTGATTTTTTAGAACCGATTATTTATCTGCACACTTTCTGACCGATGGTGTGGTTGATTATTATCACACACATGCACACACACACACACACACACACACACAGAAACCACTTTGTACTGATTATAATGTGGTGCTGTAGTTGTTGTTTTCACTATTTTTAACCTTACTTTTATAATGAAGAAGAACATTATGCTCCCCGGAGAGTAAACTTAATTTCCACTCATCGCTATATTCCGCACGACCTCGTATGTGTGTAACATTTTCAGGGTAATGGTGGTGCTTGTGCTGCTGCGATAGCTAGGTTTGTATGTACATCATAAAACGTACAAACATACCATACACTAAGTATTATATGTACCTTGTTTTGTGAGGACTTTACCACCACCTGATGCCGCCTTTGGTCGTTAGTATTCGTTGACTAGTTGATGATGGATTTGTTGTTGTTTCCAATCAATAAATCTATTTTAAAATACCAAGCAATAAAGCCCTGAAAAATGAATGTGACAACATACCACCCCACCCCACCACTTTGTGGTTGTTATTGTGGCGCAGTAATGTCGTCGAGGATGTTCTTCCTTACATTGTTACCCTTAAATGTCTATTTTTATGCCACATTGAGGCCTTGGGGGAAAGGGAGAAAGGATTATGTAGATTTATCTTTAATAACTTTAGGGAGCTGTATTGACATCCAAACTCTTGTGTTTTAAACAAGTAAAAAAACATTAAGTTCGGCCGGGCCAAACTTTTAATACCCTCCACCCTAGGGTAAAAGAACATTAGAAGAAATGTGGCAAAAAACATTAAAATGCCGAATATCGGGAGGTACTGTTATATAGGGGCTACACCAACACGTGCACCTATAATTACAATGTTTCGCCACACGAACTAGGACCCATTATGACCCACAAATACCAACTTTTACACAAATCAGTGAAAAAATGTGGCATAAATCATCAAAATACCGAATATCGGGAGGTACCGTTATATGGGGACTATACCAGAACGTGGACCTATACATGCAATGTTTTGCCACACGCTCAGGGACCCGTTGTGACCTACAAATACCAATTTTCAGACAAATCCGTGAAAAAATGTGGCATAAATCATCAAAATACCGAATATCGGTAGGTACCGTTATATGGGGGCTATACCAAAACGTGGACCTATACATGCAATGTTTTGCCACACGCTCAGGGACCCGTCATGACCTACAAATACCAATTTTCAGATAAATCCGTGAAAAAATGTGGCATAAATCATCAAAATACCGAATATCGGGAGGTACCGTTATATGGGGACTATACCAGAACGTGGACCGATATATCTCATTTTCAATACCAACCATCCTAGGGACAATACACACACTTGTGCCAAATTTCAAAGGTCTACGTCAAATAATGTGGGCTCTATCGTGATTTCAACAGACAGACAGACGGACAGACAGACAGACAGACAGACGGACATCGCTAAATCGTCTTAGAATTTTATGCTGATTATGAATATATATACTTTATGGGGTCTACGACGAATATTTAGAGGTGTTACAAACGGAATGACAAAGTTAATATACCCTCCTACCCATGGTGGAGGGTATAAAAAATTAATCTATTTTTAAAGCCTTAATTAATTTGTCCTTAATTATACCATCCATCTTGGGAAGGAAGAGGGTAAATATTCATCGAAGATCCCATAAAGTATATATATTCATAATCAGCATAAAATTCTAAGTCGATTTAACGATGTCCGTCTGCCTGCCTGTCCGTCCGTCTGTCTCACTGTTGAAATCACGATACAGCCTTGGCAGAACAATTTGTATTGTGTCAAGGATGGTTGGTTTTAAATATGAGATATATCGGTCCACGCTTTGGTATAGCCACCATATAACGGTACCTCCCGATATTCGGTATTTTGATGATTTTCGCCACATTTTCCCGACGGATTTGTCTAAAAATTGGTATATGTAGCTTATAATGTGTTCTAGTTTTTGATTTTGATTATTTTTGTCACGTTTTTTTTCACGGATTTGTCTAAAAATTGGTCTTTGTAGGTCATAATAGGGTCTAGCTCGTGTGGCGAAAAATTGTATGTATAGGTCCAGGTTTTGGTTTAGACCCCACATAACGGTACCTTCCGATATTCGATATTTTGATGATTTTTGCCACATTTTTTCGCGGATTTGTCTAAAAATTGGTATTTGTAGGTCATAATAGCTCATGTGGCGAAATATTGTATGTATAGGACCACATTTTGGGATAGCCCCATAAAGCGGTACCTCCCGATATTCAGTATTTTGATGATTTTTGCCACGGTTTTTTCACGGATTTGTCTAAAAAATGATATTTGTAGGTCATAATGGTTTCTAGCTCCGGTGGCGAAACATTGTATGTATAGGTCCATGTTTTGGTATAGCCTCCATATAACGGTACCTCCCGATATTTGACATTTTGATAAGAATTGGATTGGATTTGCAGTTCATAATGGGTTCTAGCCCGTTGGCAGAACATTGAATATTTAGTTCCACGTTTTTCTAAAGCGCACATATAACTATTGAAAGTTCGGCCCGGCCGAACTTAATGTTTTTTTACTTGTTTTTGTTTTTTTTTTTTGTATTATATTTAAATTAATTGAATTTCGTGTTCTTTCTCTTTTCAGGGTCTTCTTGACAAATACCTTATTCCTAAAGCTAGCAATCCAGAAAGTAAGGTTTTCTATCTGAAAATGAAGGGAGATTATTACAGGTATTTAGCTGAAGTAGCCACAGGAGATGCCCGCAACAGTAAGTATACAGCCATTTCTTTTTATTTGTTTACAAAAAAATCGTTTTTTTTTTCCTCCCAAAAAAAATTCTACAACCATCCATCCAATTGCATAATATTTGAAAAATTTTAATTTCACGTCATAATTAATAATTTTAGCCGTTGTTGACGACTCCCAAACCGCATACCAGGATGCATTTGAAATTAGCAAGGGTAAAATGCAACCAACACATCCCATCAGATTGGGTCTTGCACTTAATTTCTCAGTCTTCTACTATGAGATTCTGAATTCTCCAGACAAAGCTTGCCAATTGGCCAAACAGGTTAATATTATAAAATGCAAAATACAAATAAAAAAATGCAAAAGAGCAACAACAACAACCAGGATAAAGAAATATAAACAAATGCAATAACAGCATCGAAAAAAGAAAAACACGCCACATCATCATGAATACATAACAAATAATGCAATTCCAGTATTGGGGGAGTCGCGATTTCTGCCTAGCAAATCTATTTTTTTTTGTAGAGAATATGTTTTTGAACTAGTCAGTCCAACCACCTATCTATCTGTAATAATAACTTTTTTTTGTTTATTTTATGTTATGTTTTCAAACATCTTTTCTTTATAAATCTCTTTATTCTTTGTTTTCAATTATTTTTATAGCCGTGGTTGAAGATTCGAAAAAGGCTTATCAGGAGGCTTTCGATATTGCCAAAACAAAAATGCAGCCCACACATCCCATCAGATTAGGTCTTGCTCTCAACTTTTCCGTCTTCTATTATGAAATTATCAATTCACCGGCGCGGGCCTGTCATTTAGCCAAACAGGTTTCAATCTCTCTTTTTTTGTTTCTTTATTTTCAAGCAATTTGTTTTCATATATTGAAGCTTTTTGTTTTTTTTTTTTTTGCTGGGCCCAAAATGTGTTTTGCGTGCAAGCTTGCCTGCCGCCCGCCTGTTCCAATAGAAATATTTGCTGTTTTTTTGGTCGTAACCACACCAATCCAAATAATATTTGTAGTTGTATTAGTCTAACACCCCTCTCTAAAAGCCTTGATGGTATACTTCAAGTATCTAACCATGAGTTGTAAACTAAATATCCAAAATTCGTTTCTCGGACAACAGACGACAGAGAAAGTCGAAACAAATGAAAGCCGAAACTTGGAGGGTTTAAATATTTAATAAGCAATTTTGGAAAATAGGGGGGAGGACCTCTGGGCACTATTCTTGTTTTATGAAAATGTGAAATGAAAAATTTCGGCCCAATGCCTACATAAGGTCGGTCAGGAAGACTAGTAAGTCCATCTTTCGTATTCGAAGAGAGTCGAACCACAATATTGCAAAAACTACATAAGATGAGGATACGTACATAACCAGCTCGGCATCATGGCTAGACGTATTAATGTCAAATTATAAGCAAACCGACGGCAAAATTCGAATGCGTCTCTGGCCATCCCCTTTGAAGAAGCCAGCCAAAAAAGCGCTTTATGTATGCCCACCTTCAAGGTGTGGGGACATAAACAGCTTGAAGTCTGCGCATGGCATATTTTGCAACATATCATCAGACTTCAAGCTGTTTATGTTCCTACACCTTTAAGATGGGAATACATAAAACACTCATTTGGCTGGCTTAAGTCGCCAGCCGATGCTTCTTCGTAGAGGAACAAAGGAGTTTTAGGTTGACTTAGTTCGATTTTGGCCCTAGGCTTCTTTGTTCATTTCCGAAGATGCCAGCCAAAAGCCAGCCAAATAAGCGCTTTATATATGCCCACATTAAGGGCGTGGGGAAATAAACAGCTTGAAGTCTGCGCATGGCATATTTTGTAACATATCATCAGACTTCAAGGTGTTTATGTCCCTACACCTTTAAGGTGGGCATACATAAAGCGCTTATTTGGCGGGCTTGAGTCTTCGGCTGGCTTCTTCGTAGAGGAAAAAAGAAGTTTTAGGTTGACTTAGTTCGGTTTTGGCCCTAGGCTCCTTTGTTCATTTCCGAAGAAGCCAGCCAAATAAGCACTTTATGTATTCCCACCTTTGGTTTGTTGTCAAAACAAAGTCTTCTTGGCCGACTTTTTTCAGGCATTAGAAACATTTTTCATTCCTTTTTTTATGGAACAAGAATCTAGCCTCTGCTGCTCTTCTTTCTTACCTTCTGCCTGATAAAGTTTATCATCAAATTTTTAACCTGAGTTTTTGGCTACGAGAGGAAAAATGAATTTGAAAAATGTTCCCTTCACATCTCTCACCGTTTTTCGTTCACGCAACTTTCTGTGTGCGTCTGAGTCCCAAATTTCCGTATTTGATGCTGCCTTATTATGCGCTGATGATATTTGTCTGCTTGCCTTGTTACTAAATCTTGAAATTCTACTTCTTCAGCATAAAAACCTTTACCACTGACCCCCGCCGCCAAAACTACCACAATTTACTACTCCTATGCATGTTTTTTTATTGTGTGTTCTTCTTCACTAACAACATATTTTTTTAAATGTTTAAACCATATTTACAACCAAGGGTTTTATGGAGGTTTCCAAAACGCGTACCACCTCTATATTGTTGTCAGTGTGCTTTTCTTCTTTGATATAAAGAACGAACGAACCGACCCATACACCCTCTCACAACATACCCATTGAATAATACCTTTTTTGGAAATTCGAAAAAAAATTACTGATGATGTAACGTGTTGAGTATTCTTTTCTTTTGCTTAAACAAGAGTAAACAAATCAATTTATTAAAAAACATTGTTTTGGAAACAAATTCGGGATTTATATAAAGAATATTTTATCAAAGAGAGGGAAGACAAAATTAACATAAACTAAAGATCAAGAATATATATATTTGTGGGGTCTAAATCTGAAAAATTTGACAAATCTGACAAATTTAATATACCCTCCATACCATGGTATGAAATAATTTAGGATTTTTGAGGTTAGGGCGAAAATCAAGGAAGCAACTTTGACAAACTAACGGGAAAGTAATTATTTCGAAATTAGATTATATCTTGAGTGGAATGGTCAAGGAGTTTATTAGGGTTTGAGGTTAGGATTAAAATAAAATAAAAAATAATTTTGGGTTTGAGGTTAAGATGAAACAAAACTTTACCAAAATAAAGGCAAAGTTGTTATTTCGGAATTGGAGTTTATGTTGAGAGGAACACGTCAATTGGTTTCTAGTGGCAATTTCTTACATCTAGTGCTAAAAAATGGGGAAATTTAAAAAATGAATTAATTTAGGGTTTTGAGGTTAGGGTGAAAATCAAGGAATCAACTTTGACAAAATAACGGGAAAGTTAGCATTTCAAAATTAGAGTATATCTTGAGTGGAATAGTCAAAGGGTTTCAGTATAATTAAAAAAAAAAAACATTGAGGTTAGGATGGAAATAAAAATAATTTTTGTTTCGAGGTTCGAATGAAAATTTGAAAAAATCGTTGCCAAACTAATGGAAAAGTTAGTATTTCGCAATTGGATTTTATGTTGAGTGGAATTAATCAAGGGGTTTTTAGAATAATTGAAAAAAAATTTAAGGTTAGAGGTTAGGGTAAAAATAAAAAACTACCAAAAAAGGCATATCTGATATTTCAGAATTGGAAATTATGTTGAGTGGAATACGTCAATGGGTATTTAGTATAGCTAAAAAAATAATTCAGGGTTTGAGGTTAGGATGAAAATAAAATAAAAAATAATTTTGGGTTTGAGGTTAGGATGAAAATATAAAAAAACCTTGCCAAACTATTGGAAAAGTTAGTATTTCGCAATTGCAGTTTATGTTGAGCGGATTTAGTAAATGGGTTTTTAGAATCATTGAAAAAAAATAATTTAAGGTTTCAGGTTAGGATGAAAATAAAAATCTTTATCGAAATAAAGGCAAATTTCCTATTTCAGAATTGGAGTTTAAGTCGAGTAGAATTCGCCAATGGGTTTCTAATATAATTGAAAAAAAAAATTTAAGTTTTGAGGTTAGGATGAAAAAAAAAACTACCAAAATAACGGCAAAGTATTTCGGAATTGGAAATACCAATTAAAAAACCTAATTTAAGATTTGAGGTTAAGAAGAAAATCAAACAAAAAACTTTGAAATATTTGTAAATTGATTTGTTTACTACAACCAATCTATCTATCAAAATCCTTTTACTAATTCATGTTCGAACATGACAGAATTGCTGCATATTTTTTTATATTCTAGTTGTTGTTGCTTCGTTGTTAATAAAATGCATTAAAATTAAAAATTATTTTGTCATACTAATTTTTATCATATTTTTTTCCGAACTTTAGGCATTCGATGATGCGATAGCTGAACTGGATACTCTCAACGAGGATTCGTACAAGGACTCAACACTCATCATGCAATTGTTGAGAGATAACCTTACCCTCTGGACATCGGACACCCAGGGTGATGGCGATGAACCACAAGAAGGTGGTGACAACTAACAACCAAACTAAATTGTTTCCTTTTTAAAATGACTATGAAAAACCAACAACAACAACAACAAAATTAAATATTTTTAAAACAAGAGAAGAAAATCCAAACAACTTCAGCAAGAAAATATTTTAAATTAAAATTCAAAGCATAACAACCAACCAACCAACCAACAACAACAACACAACATACACATTTTAAATAAAAACAAACAACTCCGAAAACAGTCTTGGATCTTCTACAACAAACAAAACCAATTATACAGACAGCAACAACAACAGCTAAAATAAACATGGTCAAAAATATATATTAAAAAAAGAAATTAAAATTAATAACACAAACAACATCCTGATGTTTTGTAAATTCAAAAGCAAACAGAGAGAGAGGAACAATGCGCGTCCAATAAAAAAAAAAAACAAATAAAAGGAGGAAGCATAAGTCAGTCAGTCAGTGGAAGAAGTAAAGAAGCCAGAAAGTTGAAGAAACCAAAAGCCAACATTTTGGAGCTCATAATGGAATGAAATGCCAGAGAGAGATATGGATGGGGGTGGATCCTCCCTTCATTTTGATTTTTCTCTAATTTTCTCTTCTGCCTTCTTTACTTTTTCCCACAATCCACAAAAGAATTGAAAAGAAAATCTTCCTTTCGTTTTGTTTCGTTAGTAATTCTACCAAAAAAAAACAGAACCCAATATCTGCAACAACCCGAAGAAGAAGAGCTACAATAACAACCAATTAGCAATAAACAAGTGCAAAACAAAAAATCCGTGGTTTTTATGATCTATATTGAAAATATATTTCTTTATTGTATATTTTTAAAACTAAACATTATTTTTCTTTGTTTGCAACAAAAAAAAAAAAAAAAAAACGTATACACAAACAACAAAATTCGTGAAACAAAAATTCAAATTCATTATGTAATTTTTTTGTTAGGCAGAGCATTATATTATTTATTATTTTTTTAATAAATAATTTCATTTTGTTTTTTTTATAATAACCAAAAAAAAACTCCAAAAATATTCTTTTATTTTTGTATTATTTTTGTCGAAGTCGTTGTCTTAAACAAAGAAGATGGATGAAAAATAGAGTGAAACAAAACCAAAATGCTTCCTTTTTCCAAAAAAAAAGAAAAAACAAATCGATTTTTTGTGTGGAAGTTTATTGAATGAAGAAGCATATGATGGAAATAATAAAATATTTTTTATATAATTTTAAACATAATACCCTCTTTTCTGTTCTGTTTCGTCCTCCTACCATCTCTTTTTGGCATAATTTATTAATTCTCTGTTTTTTATAATTAAATTACATCTCTAAATAAACCAGTTATTTACGTTGTCATTACGTAAAATTGTTTTTGTTGTGTTTTCTGAAAATATAAACTACGTTTTCTATGTTCTTTCCTTTACTTTGTTATCAATCTATATCGTCGTTTTATTAAGTATTCCCCACATATACATGTTTTGTAATAATCAAAAACCAAAAAAAAAAAAAAAAAGAAACACAAGTCAGACTCCTCACCATTTCATTCGACAAATTACATCCTCCTAATATTCTACTACTACGTTTATTATGATTATTCATAAAACCTGCTATAATCCTTAAATAAACTGTGTAAACACACTTATGAAAAAAGAACAACAAGAGAAACAAAATGTTTTTGTACATTAATTTTTGTTGTAAAAGTTTTGCCGTTCTAGGTTAAAATATTTGTCATCATTGTTTGTTTTTATGTTACTTTAGGTTTTTTGTTTTAGATTTTATGGGAGTTGATTGTTTTGAATGAATCTAGGTTACCGAAATTTAAAGCAAGCAAATTGGGTGGGTTATAGATTCTAAGTTTGCAACAAAAAAGGCTTCTTCGAAATGGAATTTTATTCGTCCCCATTACCGTTGTCGTCGTCGTCGTCGTCGTCGTAAAATGAAGTCGAGGCAACCATAACGGTATAGGGTTGTCGGTTTTTGTCGATAGCGATGATATTATTTTCCCTGATTCCGGAAAAGTATTTTTTTTCTTGGGTGATGGGATCGGTATTTTCATAAGCGATACCTATATTGTCTATATTGGGTAAGCGGATACGGATCAAGCCCGGCTCTTGAACCCGGACCACTGGAAAGAATTCAAAAAAAAGAGCTTGGCGAAATTTCTATTAACAGTCCTTGATAATTCTGAAGTAAATTAAAAATCTAAAAGGACACATTAAGTACATATTTTAATTAAAATATGTACTTACTTGGACTCAGGCAATGCAAATATGTATGTTTGCTGCCTTAGCACTCGCTGCTGCAAACAATTTTTTTTTATATTTTTTTGTCGACAAGAAGGAAGTGAGGACAACTTTTTTTTTTTAAACTGTCGATGTCGTTTCAAAGTCTTTCCCAAAGCTTGGGAACACTGATATGTCAAAAATTTTTTAACGTTTTTTCAAAAATAAATAGATTTTTATACGATTTCTTATACGACGCCAATCGGAGGTTGTTATAATACGTATGCGTACGTATTTTTACAAATTCAAATAATTTGTCATTCAACATTTTCAATTACAAAATTGGTTTGACAGTTCATTTGAATCCAAGCGACGGCGACTTACACATAACGTAGACGACGACTATAAAAACGACAACTGCAATTGGGCCGATAATGAACTTTTTTTTAAACATGTGTTTGTTTTACAAAAATTCATAATTGGAAAACTGTAGAAAACTACAATAAAGTCCGGGAGAAATCGTTTTCCAGCAGACAGCGCGGGATAAACAAAAGTTATTTCCCCTTTTATGTTATATTTCTATGACAACCAAACTCCTTAAAGTATGCTTTAGATTTTGTGGCAAATGCTAGATTTCATGGAGAAAAGGAAAGAGTGAGAGAGAGTTGCCATAGTTTGGAAAAGGTTTCTAGTTGTTTTGCTTCTCTTGGTCCACACACGACGCGGACTATAATACCAAACTATATACAATTTTCTGTATAGCAGGGGAAGATATATATTTTTAAATTAAAAATCTCTGTGTATTTATTGATGTCATTAAAACACACACACACAGCCAATAACTAATCGTTTTATTGTGTACAAAATAACTTAAATGTTTATATAACTGAAAAAAAGAAACAAGAGAAATAATTGTTAATAACCAAAAGAAGAGTATAGGTTTCCAAAACCCTTGTCTACCCAAAAACGGTTATATTCTGTTTATCTTTCTCCACTCGTTTTTTTTTTTAATTTGTTGATGATAACACCCAACCCCCCTTTAATGGTAAGTAAACAAATAATTTTCCTTTTATTCTATATCCTGCCCAGCCAAAACTCTTCAAATCAATTATACAAACCCATTTTCAAAAATTTTCAAATAAAATCAACCTTTTTCCAACCCTTCCACTTATTTTCACCCAATTTACCTTCATTGTTATTTCAAGAATTTTATGTTGTAAATTAAACAAACATTGCTTCCTTTTTCAAACCAAATGTCATAACAAAAACAAAATTCACACAACTCATCACTAAATTATACCAAAAAGAAAAAAACAAAAACTCGACAAAATAACTAAACATTTTTCACTAAACAACATTTTTACGTACCAAACAACAAAAAAATGTCATTAAATCAAAATGGAAAAAATACATTAAAAAAAACTAACTTTGCTTTATACAAAACGACATTTTTATGTGTGAACAGCAGCAAAAAACCAGCACACACACACATACACCCTACTCTTGTTGTGTGGAATTTTCACACCGCGCAAAACTCTTGCTAAAGAGTTTTTCAAAGTTATGCCTATAATTTATACACAAAACCAAAATTGAATAATATGATTGTCCACATAACAACAACAACAAACAACATACAAAAAATAAAATCATATTTTATTATAACACATACAAAACAAAAAAGCCGAAAAGAAAAAAACTTAAATGTATAAAACAAATTAAAAACCAAAATTCACTTACTTGTGAATAGCATAATTTTTCATGAATTAAAAACCAAAACCAAAAAACAACAATTGGAGGAGAAGATTGATAAATTATTTAAGTTTATTGAAATTACAGTTTCTTAATTATCCAAAAAAATGAATAAATAAAGACTAAAATCGAAAAAAATATGCTATTTGTTTCTTTATGATTTAAAAGAGGGTGAAAGTTTAAATACCCGGCAACAATTTTTATTGAACATGCTTAAATAGACCATGTCACAGATTCCGTTTGGACTGCTTTTAATCTCGTAATATAACTTCGAACGTTTTTGTTTCAACTTCTTCAGATTCTGAACGGTTTGGTGCAACATTCGAGGAATGATAAGAATCAAAAGAAACTCTAACAATTGGAAAAAGCTGTAGAAGAATATTCTGTTTAAAGACAATTTTTATGAACACAATACAGAAAAAACGCTGGAGGAATTTAAGAGATGCTTCAGACTTCTTGTCGTACCCCAGCGCATTTCGAGCAACTGTAATTTTAACTTAAAAATAAATTCAACTTTTCTTTTTTCTTGTGCACCTAAATTACATTTTTGCACAAAATGGGTTTTTAGATGTTCTGTTTACGTTTTAATACGCAGCATGCATATTGGCAGCTGGTCTTATGGGATGCCGTAATAGATACCAATGGGACAACTTTTGACAATAAACTTAGGGTGGAAATACATAAAGCGCTTATCTGGCTGGCTTAAGTCATCGACTGGCTTCTTCAGAAATGAACTCTACCTTCCCGCATACCAATCACCTGAATATACATTTTCTTTTGGTAGCCATTTAACAATCATACAGACATGGTACAAAAAAAGGTAATAGCATGTTTCCATTGGAAACCGAACAACGTTGTTCGCTCTCAGAATTAGGTACACGAATTAACCCGTTCATACGGCACGATTCGTAATTCATAGTAAAATTATTCCTTTTTTCA
This sequence comes from Musca domestica, assembly GCF_030504385.1. Classification (NCBI taxonomy): domain Eukaryota; kingdom Metazoa; phylum Arthropoda; class Insecta; order Diptera; family Muscidae; genus Musca; species Musca domestica. The sequence goes on from NW_026712409.1 coordinate 12,737,640, forward strand.
AAAATTTTGTTTGTTGTTTTTAATGGGAATTTTTACGAAAATACATGAAATTCTCACTAATATGTATAGAAGAAATTATTGTTTTCCTCCCAAAGATTTATTATATCATTAATTTTACAATTTTCATTCACGATTTCAACTTTTGTTATGTGTGCATTTGCTCGGCATACGATTAGGCCATCCGACTGTCACAGAGACTCCCAGGGCTAGGGATCTCAACCCGCCAATCGAATCCAACACACTAACATTGAAAGGGGACTTTACTACAATTGCTCTACTCTACGATATACAAAATAGGAGTCATCATACAGGGATCTCGGCGGATCGATCCCACACTCGCCCACCCTACCTGGATCCAGTATTTCCATTTCTTGCGTTTCTCTGAATCCCCTTGAACCACACGCTTCGAATCACACACTTACTTCATACCACCTTCCCCCCAAGCTATACAAACTTAGCAACACATATTAGTATCTACTGTTTACAAAAGAATCATTTTTAATTTTATTAAAAAAAATAAGTTAGCTTTAAATATTTTCTTAATTTTTTTCTCTACTATTTTTTTTCTTACATTAAAATTGACAAACTGTATGGTATAAAAAAAAACAAATTAAGAATAATACCGGGCTTTCTTAAATCTATGGCTTTAATTACTCGGTAGAAACCAATATATTATCCTTTGCCTTGCTTTTCCCGCGCAATATTCCGCGTCTATACGAAATTACTAGCCACCTAAAAGAGCTCTCTTAACCGGCCTAATTGCCGCTAAAATTCCACGGCCTAAACTATCAGATCGAATCACAAGGACTCAAGATAATTTTACTGTAACACCTCCTAGCCTTTGAAAATAAACGCGGTATTTTTCCCTTACAAACTGATTATTACTTAAATCCTAAGAACTATAACCTATCTTATTACTAAATCTTTATACTGAATATTATATTTTTTTTTTCTCGAAATTTATGATTATTAACTCTTTTTTTTTTCTTTTCTTTTAGTTCCAAAAAAGGAGACAGCAAATTTTATGGACGTCACATATATATAAATATATATATCAAGGACAACACAACGGTAAGACACCTTTTACCTGAGCAGTGATTTATAACGTTATTGATTAATTCTTCTTATCTCTCCTTCCAGTTTACGCTTCTTTCCGGAGGAAACAGATTTTGAACGCCAGGCAAACCCTCAAATGAAGCTGGACTTGTTGACTGGTCCTTTTACAATGCCGGCGTTCTGGGCGGGATCAATAACCGGCACAGCAAAAAGCTCAAAGTTGCAGCTGGCCAGTTTACAATTCAAATCTCCACACCCTCAATGTAACTTTTTTGGCTTTTTTTTCCTGTGGACAACTTGCCACTACCTTGCGTTACCAAAAAGAAAAGGCAATTTCCCGCCGTTGTGCTGACCAAAACCGGACAATTTTCGGTGCTTCCAAAAAAGGCTTGATACACCACCGGAATATTCCTGTTGGAGCAACACACATCACATATAACAACACAATACTCAACAAACCACTGTTACAAACTACTTACACAATAAAAAAAAATCGCAACACACAAATTAAATTTTTCCACTTCTTCACTGCTCTCTAGCTAAGTTTCACCGGTAACGTCTTATTCTCAACTTTGGCTTTTCTTATGCTCGCAGCCTTTTATACCCCTCTTCTCAGTGAATCCCGCCAGACGCTCATTTTCCACGAAACACCATTTTCCTGAACCATTTTCAATTTTCATTCCTTTTTCTTTTCAACTGTCAATAGCCATTTTTTTTTTTTATTGTGAATTCTCATTTCACCTCACCCCTGAGTCTCTCATTTAAAAATCAACGGCTGTCTAACTATTCGCCCAACCCTTTTCACTTACGTTACCAACTCGCCAATTACCCCAAACAACGCCAATTTCCTTTAACCTTATACGGCAGCGAGACATCAGCAAAAACATTTTAATTATTTCTCTCGAAATCTTTTGTTTTTCTATTCTTCTGATATTTCTTAAATTTTTATTTCAACGTGCCGCTTTTTTTTTTCATAATCATTCATTCAAATTGTGTCTAAACAAAATTTTTATCATATTTATAGTAGGTTCCCACCTACTCAGCAATCATAGGGCTGCCTAGTCACTTCTTAGCCTGAGTCACCCTGTCATTTACTACCTTTATAATACTCTTTTACTCAACCCTGTTCGAGCCTAATTTCGTACGTAGCGAACCCTAACAAACCATTTCCGGCATTTTGATCCCATCGCCACCCGGACTACACACCCCGCAGAAATTACAAGCAAATTGAAATCTCGAAGCATCCTCACCATCCTCACTAAAAACCCAGGAAAACTGAGCAAATCCATTTGAGGACCAATTATGGGATGCACTACCAACAGAATTGGGATAATTTCTGCGGTGGTTGTGGACAGGTTTTGCCAAAAAACACGGCCCCATATATTTGTTGCCTTTTTGCGCCGCATGTGAACGGCCTGCAACAAAACTTCAACTTCGGCCAGAAAATCGAGGACGGAGGTGATGTGCACGGCCGCATTACTCATTTACGTGGGGACATCCCACTCCCTGAAGGTCTCATGCCGGGCATAAGCTCCGAACAGCAGGCTGGTCAAAGCCCTCCCCCTCATGCTGGTAAATATCCCCCATCGAAATAGAACCACATAAATTAATTTATTTTTCTAATCTGTCCATCAGATCTGTGAAACATGTCTTGCTGGTTCGCCTGATAATTCTCGATCCGACACCCTGAAAATATCGTGTCACTACCAAACATCGATCGAGTTCCGAGTCCGGGAAACTCGCTGGTAATTCCCCTATAACAGGTCAACATTTGGGAAGATCAAAAACGCTCATAAATTTTACAATACGCATTCGGTTATTTATAAAATCCCGCATTCAGTATTTCTACTAAGACAAGCTCAGAGGAACGGATGGGATTTATCGACCCACTCCTTTGGGACCTTCACTACAAAAAGGTAAACATCCGGAACAACCCAATAATTCTATCAACCCAAGACCTTGTGTGGAGTTGGAATATATTTGTCCTCTCCGGCGGATCTACACTGGTAATACCCACCAGCTCTCAATGAAAAATTCTCCGATTCCATCAAAATTTCACACATTCTTCTTGGTTATGGATATAATCTTCAAAGTTGGAATCTATACGTACTTTGATACACAAATAATTTGATCAAATTATTGAAATCATGGTACAATAAAAAGGTAAGGTAGAGCTAAAAGCTGATTACAATTTTTTTTTCCAAGTGTGCCCGACTTCTGTCATTATTGTGTATTATTTGTTTTGAAAATAAAAAAAAATATTTTCAAGGTCAATGTTTGGAAAAACGAACACTGCGTGGCCGGCGTTCAAAATATTACCCTGTTTTGTCCTGGAATTGAAGGATTAAACAGTTTTGATCACATTTTTTGAAAAAAAAATCCGTGCGTTCAATAACGCATTCAAAAAATAACAATTATCAAAACATTTTGTCGCATACAATTTTGAAGTATTTTGACAGAAAGCGGGCATAGCCCTAGCAATGTATTGCGGTACTTTTTCGTTTGTTTTGAACATTTAATAACTTTCATTCCTTAATAGGTGGTGAAACATTTTGCATGCGGAAATATTTGTGCCTATGCCTGTCTTGTCGTCGTGGTTGCCGAAGAACGGATTTTGTATGCGGTATTTGCTGATGTGATTGATAGGTAAACAAATACCATAATCGTGGTGTCTACGTGATTGTCTGGTAGAATGTAGTTTTATGTATGTTCGCTTTTTATGTATGGGAATCTTTCATTAATTTATGCCGGAATAAACCAGATTGTGCTATTTTTATCGCCACCGGGTGTGTTTGAGTAAAATTTTTTTTTTTTTTTTCAAATTTGTATGTCGCGTAGAATATTTTGTAAAAGAAATTAGACAGCTGTGATAAACGTGAAACTAGAGTCTGATTACTTTGAATTACCCAATTAGGGGAACAGATCAGCTGATATTTTTGAACCTTAATACGAATGAATTCAGTACGAAGGTGATTTTACTATCGTATTTAGTTTCATCAGACACATTTTCTATGTTTTGTTTTGATTCATTCGATTTTGAATTAAACAATTGCTGATAAATGTGATATAGAATTGGTACCAAATGTGAAATAGTTTTTGAAAGTTATTTTAGAATTCTTTTTATAAAAATTGAATTGGGAAAGGGGATTGAACAGACTTTCTTTTCCACTTATCTTTTAAGATCTTTTGCATGACAGATTCCAATCGCCTTTCCATTTAGATCTTCGAGAGAATACATATTATTTCCTATGGGCTTTACTATACGACACTTCGTAAATTTCCGGGCAAACTTAGCATTAAAATTTTTCCCAAAATCGCTAAGAACATAGTTTCTTTTATATACCTCTTGCCCCGGAGAGAAAATAATCGTACGAGCCCTTGCGTTATACCTTTTTGCGCTTTGTTGATAAGCCTGATGCATATTCTGTCTAATTTTATTTCGGATTAGTTCCATCTTGTCGTTACGATCTAAATGTATAATTTCATGGTCCGCCAATGAGTGGAGCTTCCGAGCTAATTTATAATCTGAACCATGGGTATACATACTATGACCAAACAGCGCGAAAAATGGCGTTACACCAGTTGCAGTATGAATCGATGTTCTTAAGGCGCACTCTATGTCTGTTAGATACAGGTCCCAATCTCTGTGGTCATTTTCTAGATATGCCCTAATCGCCGCCAATACTGATTGATTGACTCTCTCAGATGCATTAGACTGCGGAGCATATGGAGCTGTTTGGATATGATTGATTCCATATGTTTCAATCATGTCTTTGAAAGTTTTAGATACGAACTGTGCCCCATTGTCGGAATGTATCGTCTCGGGTACGCCAAACTTACGAAATATATCCTCAACCATAAATTTTACCACATTGGAAGCTGTTGCCTCTTTCATTGCCTTAAGAAATGTAAATTTGCTAAAGTGGTCCACCACTATAAATATAAAGGCGTTGCCACTTTTAGACCGGGGGTATTTCCCGAGGAAGTCAACGTAGAGTTTCTGGAAGGGAAGATTTGTCACGACTTCATTTCCGATCTGAGGCTGAGTATTTTCATTGGTAGGCTTTGTCTCTTTGCAAACAGTACATTTAGACACATATTGCCTAACCTGGGATACCATTAGAGGCCAGTAATATTTTTCTCTTAAACGAAAAATGGTTTTTGATATGCCTCCGTGAGCTGACGTAGTTTTATCATGGGCTTGCTCTATTAAAGAATGGGTCAAAGACTCTGGGACCCACAATTTCCACTGAAACTCTTGTGTTTCTGGGTTATAGGACTTGTGATCTCTTTTAAATACCATATTGTCGACAATCTTTAGATCGGGGAGATTCTCCTTTTTATTTGCTATAATTTCTCTAAGCTGTTTGTACGAATCACTTTCAAACTCGGTGGTCTCGAATTCAAAAACCCGATTCATGTCTATTTCGTCGGCATTGGGTAGGCGGGATAGCATATCGGCGACAACATTTTCCTTTCCTTTTCGGTGCTCGATTTTGAAGTTAAATCCCTGAAGTTGCAATGACCAGCGAGCTAAACGACCACTGAGGTCCTTTAGACTCATCAGCCATTGTAAACTAGCGTGATCTGTTATCACGGTGAATTCCATTAGCTCCACGTAAGGACGGAAAGTTTTGATAGCCATCACCGCCGCCAAGCATTCCTTCTCTGTCACGCTATAATTTCTCTGACACTTATTGAGTTTTTTCGAATAGAAAGCGATCGGATGCTCATGTCCTTCGGCATTCAGCTGAAATAGAACAGCGCCGATGCCATATTCCGAAGCATCACATTGAATAAAAAAGGGTTTGGAAAAATCTGCGTGGCGTAACACCGGTGCGGAAGTTAAGGCCCTCTTTAAGTTTTCAAATGCCTCCTTTGCCTTTTCCGTAATTACGAATTTGGGCGATTTCTTCAGGGTATCAGTAAGGGGAGCTGAAAGTGACGCGAAGTCTTTAATAAATCTTCGGTACCATCCTGCTGTACCCAGAAAACTTCTCACTTCCCTAGCACTTTTGGGAATGCTAATTTTTCGAATTGCTTCTACTTTTTCGGGGTCAGTACGCAACATGCCTTCTCCAATAATAAATCCCAAATATCTCAACTGACGAAAACAAAATTTTGACTTGGTTAACCCGATTGTTAAACTCGCTCGGTCAAGGCAATCGGCTACTTCATTCAATAGACGAAGATGCTCGTCGAAATCACTTGAAATAATCAACAGGTCGTCCAGGTACACAAAGACATTCTCCTTGAGTCGTTGGGGAATGACTTTGTCCATCAGTCGACATAACCTTTGTGCAGCATTACACAATCCAAACGGCATCACACGGAATTGATACAATGGACGACCTGGGACCGTAAAAGCGGTGTACGGCTTGCTTTCTTCGTCTAATTCGATTTGCCAGAACGCATATTTAAGATCCACACTGCTAATGTAATGAGTTTCATCAATGCGACTTAGTATTCCTTCAATGTTTTGCAGGGGGTATGCGTCCTTGACCGTGAGCTTATTTAACTTTCGAGCATCCAGACAGAAACGATTTTTTCCGGGCTTTCGTACGATAGTTGTACGATTGCTCCAAGGGCTTTCACTTTCCTCAATAACATTAAGTGCTAACATATTATCGACTTCTTGGTACGTGATAGCTTGAACCGCTGGAGACATTGGATAGTGGCGGTCTTTAACCGGTTCCGCACCTTCCACGAGCTTAATCGAATGCTTTTCTAAACTAGTACAACCTAGCCCATTTTGTTCAAAGGTCTTGAATTTTTTTACTATGCATTTTAATCGATTCTCTTGATCATTTGTTAACTCGTGAGGGTTGAGTTTGTAGTCGGGACCCGTATCAGTCATATCCCTGAAAACTTTTTCTATATTAATTTCAGCAGTTCCTATCACATCAGGGGCTAATTCGAATGTTCGCCAGAAGTCTATTCCAAGATATAGTTCTTGTTCCAATTGAGGACATAGATACAGTGTCATAAATTTTTCCTGCTCTTGGTATTTTATGATGGCTTTAATTTTCCCTAAAACATTATACTGTGTACCTCCGGCGGTGGTTACCCTGCTGGACATTGGTATAATTGGAATGCCAAGTTCTTCTATTATCTCTCGGCAATTTTTCCCTAACATAGTAACCGAAGCGCCGGTGTCTAGGAGCCCATTCATGATTTTTCCTTGCATACTGATTTCCGAGAAAACTCTGGGATCTGAGGCAATACCAGTCACTCTCGAAATAGTTTCTATCAAATATCTTCGCTGCTCACGCCACTTCTTGGATTTTTGTCTCAATTCAATAATTTTTTTCGGGATTACAGTAAACTCTGAGTTAAAAATTCTCTCCTTGACCTTAGCATAATTTCTTTGGCGATTTTCTAATGGAATGTAATGCCTCTGACCTGCAGAAAAAATTTTCGATTCTACACTACTCTTATCTCTAAATATATTATCGTTGTTTTTTATTAAAATTCGGACGTTTTTGGGTGCTAATTCTTCCGATTCACAGGGTTCTCTGACGGGTGTGTTTCCCCTGTCACTTCCACACCCCTTCGGGAGTTTCCCTGTTGACAGACAGGACACTTTGGGGTTACTGTGTCCGGCTTCCCACACCTATAGCAGAACAATTTCCGGACTTCTACTGGACAGTCCATAAAAACATGCCCCTTTTCTCGACAGTTCCAGCAGATAATTGGAACTCTAATGTGGCTTTGTATCCGGATAGCTGACAGCTCTTCACCAATATTCTCCTCCGGTACTTCTACATGCTTTTCATAAATTTCATCATATATTTCATTTACTTGGCGGATAGGTCGCTGGGGGAACGTTACAGCTCTATTTTCGCGCCTAGGGAAATTTCTCTCAGCTTCAATACATTCTATTCGTAGCTGTTCAACCGACGAAATGGTCATCTGATATACATGTCGTTTTATATCTTCACGTATATTTCCCCTTAGGATCTTAATCATTTCGTACTCGTAAATAGGTTGAAGTAATCTAGATCGCAAAATTCCCATCTCGTGAAAATAACTATTGATGCTTTCATTTGGCCTTTGTTTCCTTTCTAACAAATCCCTGAGTATGTCGAATTTGGATTGTGGGGTTTGATACTGGCTTATCAGCGCTTCTTTAAGACCCACCCAATCGGTGTAAACATTACTTTGTCTATGCAGCCAATACCATTCTCTGGCTTGACCAGAAACCAGAAAGGCGAAATCCCTCAACACTTCAGACCATGGAATATTATATTGAGCCTGCATGATCTCTAACCGCTTAATAAAATCCATAACTCTTAAGCCTTTCGGGTCACCACTGAAATTTAAACCAAGTTTATCAACTCGTATTCCTAGTGGTTCCACTCTAAACGTATTCGTTATCGGGCCAGTAAATTGATCTGATAATGGAGTTTGACTAGCACTCGGAAATTGGATAATTGGTGGCATATTCCTATTTACTGCGTCATTATTATTGTTTGACGTCGGATTAGCATTACTATTTGTAATAGAATTAGAGGCTACCGTAGCCGTTGGGGGTACAATTAATTGTTTACGCACAGTGTCGGATAGTTCTCTCATGCCTTTTGATAAAGAATCTATCATTTTCTTCATATCAGATATTTCTGTTTCGACCATTTTTTTAACTTTATCTTCCAATGACTTCTGGACAGACGCTGCTTCATCTTGTACTAGTCCATGTAAGTCGGAAGTAGTTGGACCATTATTATTCAAATTATCACTCACTGTTGGCACATGATTGGTGTTCTGATCTCTTCGCATTATCGTGTCTGCTAGATCGATAAATTGCAAAGCACTCATGTTCCTATCCTCATTCGCCATTTCGTCCGACCCTATTCGTCTTTGCTTACTCTGCTCTGGAAAATAAGTCGATCGGTTTAGGTCAAAATTTTCGGGTCTGTCTCTCTTATTTCTTTTACTATTGCGGGTATTGTAGATCATGACCTATACCCAAAATTTATCTTCTCATTTGTTATCAATTGAATCTCGGACGAAACCTTTTCTTGTAAGTAAGTTTTAAATTCAGTTAACCTTTTTTTTTTAAATATGAAACATTTGCAACACAAATACTTTTTATAAATACATTCAATTACAATTACACATACAAATTTTCAAATTTGATAATTACAACATAGATCTACGGGGGAAGTGTAATTTTCAGAAGCAGTGTGTGTGTGGTTTTTTTTTATTTATTTATTTTTTATTATTATTATTATTTTTTTTTTTTTTTTTTTTTTTTTTTTTTTTAATAATAATTTTAGTGCCCTTTATGAGGTGTATGACTTTTCCCTTAGACATTCTTATACTTCTCATAAATTATAGTGCTTTGTTAACTTCGGACCCATGACATATCTATTACATTTCATAAATGAAAGCTCAGGGTTTTTATATGCAATACTAAGATTTTTGCATCTCTCAGATCAAAATCGCTATTGCTGCTACTCGATGTACTTATTCCTGTCTATAATTTATTTGGGTTATTTCACAAAAACAAATTTTAACAGTAGGATTCTCAATACAAATTGTTTTATTCCAGCTCGGAATTACAAGCTATTGATTACACCCTACTTAGAACAGTGGAGAAAACGTTCCCATAATATATTTGATATAGTAATATCGCACTTCGTAACCCATCTCTCTAAAGTTCGGATGCATACTAATATCACAGAATATTATTTGTCAAAAACATTTTCTTTTGTCTATTTAAAATCTACTAGCATTCTATGGCTGTGTGCGTCGATGTTACTGCACAGAGTTACTAACCTAATATCACAGTTTAACACGGCCATGTTTGAGTCGCCATTTTTTTACAGTGGTATCAGGTACAATAAAGCTTTTTTTAGAATATTGGGCGCCATCTCTGTTATGTGTGCATTTGCTCGGCATACGATTAGGCCATCCGACTGTCACAGAGACTCCCAGGGCTAGGGATCTCAACCCGCCAATCGAATCCAACACACTAACATTGAAAGGGGACTTTACTACAATTGCTCTACTCTACGATATACAAAATAGGAGTCATCATACAGGGATCTCGGCGGATCGATCCCACACTCGCCCACCCTACCTGGATCCAGTATTTCCATTTCTTGCGTTTCTCTGAATCCCCTTGAACCACACGCTTCGAATCACACACTTACTTCATACCACCTTCCCCCCAAGCTATACAAACTTAGCAACACATATTAGTATCTACTGTTTACAAAAGAATCATTTTTAATTTTATTAAAAAAAATAAGTTAGCTTTAAATATTTTCTTAATTTTTTTCTCTACTATTTTTTTTCTTACATTAAAATTGACAAACTGTATGGTATAAAAAAAAAACAAATTAAGAATAATACCGGGCTTTCTTAAATCTATGGCTTTAATTACTCGGTAGAAACCAATATATTATCCTTTGCCTTGCTTTTCCCGCGCAATATTCCGCGTCTATACGAAATTACTAGCCACCTAAAAGAGCTCTCTTAACCGGCCTAATTGCCGCTAAAATTCCACGGCCTAAACTATCAGATCGAATCACAAGGACTCAAGATAATTTTACTGTAACACCTCCTAGCCTTTGAAAATAAACGCGGTATTTTTCCCTTACAAACTGATTATTACTTAAATCCTAAGAACTATAACCTATCTTATTACTAAATCTTTATACTGAATATTATATTTTTTTTTTCTCGAAATTTATGATTATTAACTCTTTTTTTTTTCTTTTCTTTTAGTTCCAAAAAAGGAGACAGCAAATTTTATGGACGTCACATATATATAAATATATATGTCAAGGACAACACAACGGTAAGACACCTTTTACCTGAGCAGTGATTTATAACGTTATTGATTAATTCTTCTTATCTCTCCTTCCAGTTTACGCTTCTTTCCGGAGGAAACAGATTTTGAACGCCAGGCAAACCCTCAAATGAAGCTGGACTTGTTGACTGGTCCTTTTACAATGCCGGCGTTCTGGGCGGGATCAATAACCGGCACAGCAAAAAGCTCAAAGTTGCAGCTGGCCAGTTTACAATTCAAATCTCCACACCCTCAATGTAACTTTTTTGGCTTTTTTTTCCTGTGGACAACTTGCCACTACCTTGCGTTACCAAAAAGAAAAGGCAATTTCCCGCCGTTGTGCTGACCAAAACCGGACAATTTTCGGTGCTTCCAAAAAAGGCTTGATACACCACCGGAATATTCCTGTTGGAGCAACACACATCACATATAACAACACAATACTCAACAAACCACTGTTACAAACTACTTACACAATAAAAAAAAATCGCAACACACAAATTAAATTTTTCCACTTCTTCACTGCTCTCTAGCTAAGTTTCACCGGTAACGTCTTATTCTCAACTTTGGCTTTTCTTATGCTCGCAGCCTTTTATACCCCTCTTCTCAGTGAATCCCGCCAGACGCTCATTTTCCACGAAACACCATTTTCCTGAACCATTTTCAATTTTCATTCCTTTTTCTTTTCAACTGTCAATAGCCATTTTTTTTTTTATTGTGAATTCTCATTTCACCTCACCCCTGAGTCTCTCATTTAAAAATCAACGGCTGTCTAACTATTCGCCCAACCCTTTTCACTTACGTTACCAACTCGCCAATTACCCCAAACAACGCCAATTTCCTTTAACCTTATACGGCAGCGAGACATCAGCAAAAACATTTTAATTATTTCTCTCGAAATCTTTTGTTTTTCTATTCTTCTGATATTTCTTAAATTTTTATTTCAACGTGCCGCTTTTTTTTTTCATAATCATTCATTCAAATTGTGTCTAAACAAAATTTTTATCATATTTATAGTAGGTTCCCACCTACTCAGCAATCATAGGGCTGCCTAGTCACTTCTTAGCCTGAGTCACCCTGTCATTTACTACCTTTATAATACTCTTTTACTCAACCCTGTTCGAGCCTAATTTCGTACGTAGCGAACCCTAACAAACCATTTCCGGCATTTTGATCCCATCGCCACCCGGACTACACACCCCGCAGAAATTACAAGCAAATTGAAATCTCGAAGCATCCTCACCATCCTCACTAAAAACCCAGGAAAACTGAGCAAATCCATTTGAGGACCAATTATGGGATGCACTACCAACAGAATTGGGATAATTTCTGCGGTGGTTGTGGACAGGTTTTGCCAAAAAACACGGCCCCATATATTTGTTGCCTTTTTGCGCCGCATGTGAACGGCCTGCAACACTTTTTGTGTAAATGTTGACATTTTGAACACATTTTTGTGTTTTTCCATTTTTAAATTCTGCTGGAGAGACACTTGTCAAACATTTTATCTGACGATAGAAACATTTTGAAAATGTTGCCTCTTTTGTTTGCGTTTTCTGTGGAAATTTTAACTCGTGGACAAAATGCGTACCTCGAATGAGAGAGAAAATAAAATTTACTTACGTTTGAATGTACATACGCCATTCAACATTGTAGTTTTCATTCATAATTTTCAATCTTCCCAAAAAATTTTAAAATTTCATCAAATTTTTCTATTTTTTAATTTTTGAATGTCATAATTTATTTTTTCGATAAATGCTCTCATTTGTTAGGGGTGGGACATATTTTTCGTTGTTCGGAGAGTGATTTGATTTGAACAACCTACAAATATGAGTGTTCGCTCAGGAAATTTTGTGTGAAGAATTAGGTAGTTTTTTCATAGTTAAGGGTCAAACAACGAATAGAGAGCGAATCAAGTGCAGTGGAAACGCCACATAAGGTACCAGCTGATTACAATTTGTTTCTAAGTTTGTCCAACTTCTTTGCTGCCTTGTAATAAATATACCATAGTCCATAATCTGCAATTTAGTAAAAGTTTTTACAATAATCACAAGGCACTGTAGATTGATTAAATTTGAAAAATAATTTTGAATATTTTCAATTCCTTTTGAAACTTAAGGTGAGAATACATAAAACGATTTTGATTTTTCGGCTGGCTTCTTCGAAAAAGAATAAAGGAATCTTAGGTTGACTTAGTTCGATTTTGACCCTACGCTCTTTTGTTATTTTTTACGAATGAGCCAGCCGATGACTTAACCCTGTCAAAAAAATCGTTTTATGTATTCTCACCTTAACTATAGAGTTAAATTAACTGGGTTTTGCTTTGCCAGCCAAATTAGCATAAAGATTCCCACCTTTATTCTATGGTCATTTTCGATATGATCTTTCTATGATTTAATTCCACTTTTATATGCTAAAGGTATACACATTTTTAACAAATTATTTTACTCCCTTTAAAATCTAATGATATGTCAAAAATGTTTAACATTTGCCATCTTCAATCGTAATGTGATTCCAATCACAATGAGTGTTTTAACAAATCCGGTAAATGGTTAGTCGCGATAAATAAAATATCTGTAGTACCCAAGTATATAGTCCCCCTGCCAAGCCAGCTACCTACCAAATGGAATGTCAAATTCCATTATTGTGATTGAAATCACAGAACAAAATATAAACAAATAGCCAAAAATTTGTAAACAAATTTTGACATCTCATCTGGTTTTTCAAATTTGCAGGAACACCTTGTTATTGCGCCATGGATTGTGCCATGCTAGAATATAGATAGATGCATCAACGCTTGGGAACATTGATATGTCAAAAAATTTAAAATGTTTCTTCAAAAATATGTAGTTTTTTGTAGTTTTCCTTATACGACTTCAATCGGATATGCATTTTCAACAGTTTTTACAAATTTTAAAAATTTTTCAATCAAAATTTTTAATTTCAAAATTGTTTTGACAGTTCATTGTGCCAGCAGCTGTATCTATGCGACCTTCTACAATGTTCTTTTCCAAAACTTCAAGAATGTAAAATTTTTTACCACGATAACCGATTTTCCTTTCATAATATCGTAGAAAATTGCAAAACTAGTAGATTCGTGCAGGAACAGACCAATGGCTAGTACTCATGGTAGAAGAATATAGGTAGATGTATTAACGCTGGGGAACATTGATATGTCAACAATTTTAAAATATTTTGTTGTAGTAGATTTTTATATGTTTTCCTATACGATGCAAATCAGAGGTTATTATGGTATTTATTTTTCAACAATTTTTACAGATTTAAATAATTTTTTATTCAACTTTTTCAATTCCTAAATCGGTTTGACAGTTCATTGTGCCAGCAGCTGTGTCTATGCGACCTTCTACCACGTGGTCTGTTCCAAAATTTCAAGAATGTAAAAGCTTTTACCACGATAACCGATTTTCCCTTTATAATATCGTAGAAATTGCAAAACTAGTATTTTCGTGCAGGAACAGACCAATGGCTAGTACTCATGGTAGAAGAATATATTTAGATGCATTGACGCTGGGGAACATTGATATGTCAAAAATTTTAAAATATTTTGTTGTAGTAGATTTTTATATGTTTTTCTATGCGACGCAAATCGGAGATTATTATGGTATTTATTTTTCAACAATTTTTACAAATTTAAATCATTTTTCATTCGTTTTTTTCAATTCCGAAATCGGTTTGACAGTTCATTGTGCGAACAGCTGTGTCTATGCGACTACCTGAATTCTTTTACCATGGCTAGTACTTAAGATAATAATACACCTCTGTTGTCATCGACCACTCTTTATCAACATCCACAAATAATGCAACTCTGACTAATTTGTTTGTTTTGATTTCCACATACTTGCACAAACACAGCTGGACAGCAGGTGTCTTTCGCTCAAAGAAATCCAAGAAAACCTATGGAAGATGTCACATTATGTCCCTTAAAGACCTATAAATACATTTATTTGTGCAACTTAGATGGAGTAGTTAATGTTCTCCAGCAGTTTTATTTTGTCTCCAATAGCAGATGAGTTTATCTTGGAACAAATTGTTTGAAAGATCGGTGTCCATCATAACATGAGTAGCGACAATATTGCCCATCACAAGCAATTCAAATACTGTACAACTAGACTGCAATATAGGCAAGGACGAGAACTAAAAGCTGTTAAGGCAAGAACACACATATCTCTAAAAGTTCTGTTATTTATCAGGATTCTTTCAGGTCTATACGGTGGCCAATGAATCGCTGCATTTGCTTTGCTTTGGTGTTCCCAAAATTAATCTGCACAATGAATTGAAACATAGTTTTCGTAGATTTGGTGAACTCTGTCATGTGCGTAATGTTACACAGGAACTTCTGGATCAGGGGGCCGAATTGGAAGCATTTACTGAAGTATTTTGGATAAAATTCAAGAAAATATTCAATGCTCGCAAAGCAAAAAAGTTTTTAGATGCTAAGGAATTTTATGGTGGCATCTTACATATATCCTATGCTCCAGAATATGAGACTGTAGAGGAGTTAAGAGAAAAACTCAATCACAGAATGGCTGAGGTGCAGTACCGCTTAAAAGTAAATGATAAACAATGTAAAATGATGAAGACGGAAGAGAACGGGGAAGACAAATAACAATAGCTACTGAATTTTGGGAATAGTTTAACTTATTTTTTGTTACCTAAGTATATAATTTATGGAAACTCTGGCTGTTGAGAACATTTTATAAAATACTATTTTTATTTCCATAAAAATATATTCTAATATATTTATGTACATATTATTATATTTTGTTTGTGTTTTTGTATTTGCACTAATGTGATAGGTATCCGATTTCTTTGTCAATTTAGCACAGTATCTATTTCGTTTTTCGCCAATCGTGATACATGGTCAACAGAGGAACACGTTTTTGCCAAAGTTCTGCTCCATAATATGTCCAAAATCTAAAAGAATGGAAATAAAGAACATTATTTATATTTGATAGTTGAAACATAAACCTCAAGCCATCTTAAAGGCCCGCTCCACTTACAGTCCAAATATAGCTCCACCTAAATGAGCAGCATGATCAAAGAATTTCCAACCCATTATGCAACCAGCCAAATCTATACCCATAATTACTTTAATGGCCGTTCCAGCCGAAAAAGTTACCATTGGTAAAAATAATATACTCAGTTGGGTGTCGGGATATTGGGCGCAGACATATGCCAATACTGCCATTATGGCACCGGACTGAAATCATAAAACAGTTGTAGAGAATTGATTTGCAGAGTAGCTAAATGATTTACCGCTCCAATAGAGAGACCAGCTTGTACTGTCAGGGCTTTATATAAAACACTTGCCAAACTTGCTATGACACCCGCACTCAAATACACAGCCAAAAATTGCTCCTTTCCCAGCGATAACACAGCCAAATTGGAAAAACTGTGCAGCACATACATATTGGCAAATAAGTGAAAGGCCGAATAATGACTAAAAGTTGATAGGAACATGGGCCAACATACCGCTTCTGCAATTAACAAAAACCAATATGTTAAGGAGAGCTTCACAACAAATCGTACAATTTTTCTTACTTGCTGCCGGATTTGAGCAAAAATATTTCATCATGGTTGCTCTTAAAGCAGGCACACGCCACAGGCCGAACACCACTACATTGGCAGCACAAATGGGAGCAAAGATTTTTTCACCCGGCGACAAACGTTCCCACAGACGTTTGATATCGCGTTTAATACTTTCCCATGGATCTTCTTCGCTTGGTTTTCTTCGGATCCAACCCAATTTTGCCTGTCTCGCTTTCTCCAACATCATATTACGGGTATTCTCATATTCCATTACCGTTGCCCCAGCAAAAGCTCCAATACTAAACTAAAATAGAGACGTGTCAAAGTAAAACTCCCTGGACAAACGCGCTGTCGACCACCTACCGCTCCCGTAAATATCAGTGCTTTGAAAACATTTTCCGATGGCACATGTCCACCTCCAACTTCACCTAATGGTTGAATGACGGGACGAGATGGATTTTTAGATTGTACGGATGTGCGTATTTGACGAAAAACGGGAGCTGTCCGTGCCTCCGTCGAGCGACCAACATGATGCAATAACAATCGATTGCTTGTATCTCGTCCAAATTGTATAGAGCTATCCCTGAATGAAATGAACGATTTTTATCAATTCTGGTAAAAATTATTTAATAGATTCGGTTGTCTTTTACCTTAGCTGTGTTTGCCAGACACATCTGCCCAGCCGCAAAAGCATATTTTCCTGAACCTCCTTTTCCACACAACGTTTTCAATTCAGTTTTTTTTGTGACAATATCAAAAGAAAATGAACGATAAAGACTTTGGGAAAGCACAACCAAACAAAAATAAACACGACGAAGGCAGGTTACTTGGTAGTCGTATGAAAACAGCTGATGGCATCATGATATGTCAAAATTAGTTGGAATTAAAAATGAAAACCAAAATTATGAGTGAAAAATTGCTGATGAATATTAAATTTTGAAAAATACCATATTAAAAAGAAGTTTTTAAACAGAATTATTTTGAAAAAATGTCTTTTAATGGTACCAACCATGGCAGAAGAATACAGGTAGACGCATCAACGCTTAGGAGCATTGATATGTCAAAAAATTTTAAATGTTTTTTGAAAGATGAGTAGATTTTAAATGTTTTCTTATACGACGTCATTCGGAGGTTATTATAATTGGAGATTTTTAACAATTTTTACAAATTTAAATAATTTTTCATTCAACATTTTCAATTCCAAAATTGGTTTGACAGTACATTGTCCCAGCAGCTGTGTCGATGCGTCTACCTATATTCTTCTACCATGGTACCAACACAGTTTTTGTGACAAATTCATGGTAGAAGAATACAGGTAGTCGCATCGACACAGCTGCTGGGACAATGAACTGTCAAAGTGATTTTGAACTTGAAAATTTTGAATGAAAAATTATTGAAGTGTGTAAAAATTGTTAAAAAATACATTTTATACCAACCTCCGATTTAAGTCGTATAAGAAAATGTAAAAAAAATCTATTTATTTTTGACATAACATTTTGCAAATTTTGACATATCAATGTTCCCAAGCGTTGATGCATCTACTTCTTCTATAATGGACAAATTGTTGATGCGACTACCTCATAGATCTGCCTTGTTTAAGGCTCTATTAAGGTGGGAATACATACAACGCTTATCTGACTGGCTTAGTAAAAAATTTTCATTTACATTTCTTAATATATTGGAACATGTATTATTTTCCTTAAACCCGCTGATTCATAGCCAATTCATAGCCATTTCTTTAAAATAAACTAACCTTTAATATTGGAATTGCATTCTAAAATTTACTAGTTTCGATGTGTTCGATTAATGCCACCACAAAAAGTCGATGAATCGATTTTTCGCAAAACGACCTACAAAGCCCTACGTTTGACATTTTTGTATGTGTATGTTGACTTTTTTCTGCACACTCACATCGTATCGTACTTGTATTTTCGCATTGATTCGAAGGAAAAAAAGAAAGATTATCCAAATAAATTACATTTTAACTCAATGTTAATGAATAAAACCCACGACGAAAAAGTTCTAGCAAATAAAAGCAATGATTGCTAATGTGTATAAGTGCAAATGTCAAAAGTATTGTGATTTTAACGGTCAAGTTATGAGAGAACAGAATTAGAATAAAAAAAAAATTTTTCATCCTCATGCTTTTGCTTGTGAAACATACTTATATATAACAGAAGAAGGAAAGTTTGACGTCGTCGTTGATGTGAAAGAAGAAAAAAAACGAAACGAATCAAAAAAATGGTGAAGCAAAAATTATACGTAACCAAAAAATGTATGAAAAAAATGAAGTGTTATCTTGTTAATTGAAATTAAAGAAATTCATAAAATTTTTGTGTTTGTTGAGACAAGCAGACACATATACACACACAAGGAAATCACGCCGCAGCAAAACGAGGTAAAATTGTCTTATGACGATAATGATGATGGAGGAGTTGTTGCTAATTTTGCCCGGATACTAACTGGGTTTGTTTAACATTTTTCTAGTTTAATTTATGATGGACAGCTTGACTGACTGGCTGGTTGGTGACGACATAGTACTTTGCCATTCGCATATTTTTACACGTTATGCACCATATATGTGTATATAAATGTGTTATTCTGTTGTTGTTGTTGTTGAGGAATGAGTAGTCGCCGCCATATGAATCATCATATACCAATCGTCCATACGTTTTGCCTCCCACAAGTTTTTGCTCCAACATATGTTTTGGCGACTGCCTTGTGGTGCGGAGCTTTCTTCGATTTGCAAGCAATGGTGTAATTATCAATTATTGTTAAATTAAAAATTATCGTCAAGTCCAAAATGCAAGAAAAAAAGAAGGCCACCACTTGCTATCCAATAATCAAAAAGCAAACAACCAACCATTCGTGTGGACAGTTTGTTTGTCTGTCTGTCGCTAGCAAACAATAATTGTCATTCATTCATTCATAGATATTTTGGTTTGGTTTATTTCGGTTTTCTTGTTGTCAGGAGATTTATCTTTAAGGTTGCGCCAATATAAACACCACACACTCTCATACCTATTATACACATATCACATTGTGCATATCTTACTACTCTCACGGTCTAATCGTTTGTTAATTTTTGTGTGTTTTCTTATTGTTTTATACTTTTTTCTTTTCATTGCGATTCTGATGGATGGCAGTCATAAATTTGTCTTGTCTTGTCACTGCGCGTCCATGTTAGTTTTAATTTTTTTTTAAAGAGATCATGTGAGTACGTACAATTTTCCGGGTAGATTAATTACGTTCATGGGTACTCTTTCTCGCTGTGTCACTATCAGGGTTAGGAAATAACGTTAAACATGTAATTACACTGTTGAGCAAATATTTTGAAATTTTATGATACAATTTTGCTGTGGTGGAGAAGATTGTGTTTTGTTGTGGTCCTAAAATTTCGTCAGACAGGGAACTATTGGTGATGGACCACCCTTGAAAACTTTATTTTGGGGTAATTTTTTGCACATTTTAAAAGGATGTGGATTTTTGGCTATCTGGGTCTCCGAAAATGTTTATACCCTCAGTCATATGGCTACAAAGGGTATATACCATTTGATACGGCCAAAACGTGCCTCATCGAAATAACGGTTTTAGATCCTAGGTCTTTTTCGACCAAATCCGTTTCATGACATTTTGAGTCAATTTCGCAGTGTCCGTCCGTCTCTCTAGTGCGCACGATTACTCTCGAAGGGAGTATCCGATTTGATCGAAACTCGGTACATCGTAATATTAATATCAAACTTAGATCGAGTTAGGAGATGGACAATATCTGTCAACTCCTTCTGGTACCTCCCTCAAAAAACTTCAACATTTTCAAAAATAATAATTTACTGCACAGAAAGAGAAAGGATAATCTAATTTTGCTCCAACTTTGCAAATCCTAATATTTGCATCAGTTCTAGGTTCGGTACGAAAATGGAAAACATCGGTCCACTCCATCAAGTACCTCCCCCACAAAGGGTAAACATTTGGAATAATCATAACTCTTATAAAATGTGATGTAATTTTCCGATTGTCTTCAGATTACACACATCTCAATATTTTTAATAAGCCAAGGTCTAGTGAGAAGATTGAATATATTGGTCCCCATCCTTCTGGTACTCCCCCCACAAGTGGTCAAAATTTTTGAAAATCCCTGAAGCTCATAAAACACGAAATCGACATCCGATTCCATTGAGACTTGGTACACCTCAATATTTCCATCTAAGCAAGATCTGTTATAAAGCTGGTAGAGATCGGTCAATTCCTTCTGGTACCTCCCCTACAAAGGGTCGAAGGTTGGAAAAACCAAATCGATTATAAAATCCGAAATAAGCATTCAGTTCTCTTCATATTTCACACATCATATTATTTCTACTAAGAAAAGATTTGCTCTAAAGATGGTAGAGATCGGACCATTCCTTCTGGTACCCGCCCCCACAAAGGGTTAAAATTTTGAATATCCATAAAGTTAATAAAATTAAATTGTCTTTCGAATCTATTTAGACTTGGTACATCTCAATATTTCCATCTACACAAGATCTGTTATAAACATGGTAGAGATCGGCCCATTCCTTCTGGTACCTCCCACACAAAGGGTTGAAGCTTGGAATAACCAAATCGATCATAAAATCCTAAATAAGCATTCGGTTCTCTTCATATTTCACACATCCCATTATTTCTACTAACACAACATCTGCTCTGAAGATGGTAGAGATCGGACCATTCCTTCTGGTACCTCCCCCACAAAGGTTTAAAATTTTGAATATCCATAAAGCTCATAAAATTAAATTGTCTTTTGAATCTATTCAGACTTGGTACATCTCAATATTTCCATCAACACGAGATCTGTTATAAAGATGGTAGAGATCGGATTATTCCTTCTGGTACCTCCCCACAAAGGGTTAAAGGTTAGAATAAGCAAGTCGATCATAAAATCCGAAATAAGCTTTCGGTTCTCTTCATATTTCACACATCCCATTATTTCTACTAACACAACATCTGCTCTGAAGATGGTAGAAATCGGACCATTCCTTCTGGTACCTCCCCCGCAAAGGGTCAAAATTTTGAATATCTATGAAGCTCGTAAAACGCGAAATTAATATCCGATTCCATTCAGACTTGGTACATCTCAATATTTCCATCAACACAAGATCTGTTATAAAGATGTTAGAGTTTGAACCATTTATTCTGGTACCTCCCCCACATAGGGTTTAATATTTTGAAAAAGAAAATGCTCAAAAAACAAAATAAGCATCCAACTATCTTCAAATTTCACGCATACAAACATTTTTGCTAACACAAGCTCTGTTGCGAAGATGATATATACCTGCAGATCCCCTCTTCTGATACCTCACCCACAAAGGGTCACAATTTTCAATACTTTTATCTGTCATTACTTGCGAAACAGGTCAGCGATTCTTTACAAATGGTTTTATCTAAATATTTTTCTCAACCAGAAACCTAAAATGAATATAAAATAAATATGAAATTTATGGTTTCGCCTAAAATTGGATATAAATATTCGATTTTCTTGTCATTTTGCCCATATCAATATTTTTATCTGTATTAGATGAAGTATGAAAATGGAATACTTGGGTCAACTATATCTGGTAAATCACGCACATTTTAAACTTTTCTAAAAATTATCACCTATCTCATATAAAGTGAAGGAAGCAGTCGATATAGTCTGAATATGGCACGCCGCAATATTTTTATCATATTTATTTAGGTCCGATACGAAATTGACAATATTGGCCCATTCCTTGGGAACCTACTCCATAGAGGCTAAACATTGGCTGAGGGCATACATCTGGGGGCAAAATCGACTGATACTTTTTTACTTGTTGAATTTGAGATTTATGTCAGAATCGGAATGGCATAACATGCTCGTTCATATAATTGCCAAAAAAGCAACAAATGCTTTTGTTGGGTTTTTGGTTATATTTATTCGTTTGCTTTATTAGGCGTATAAACGATAAGAACTGGTAAAATACTTGCGAAAAAGCGCAAATAACATTGCAAAATTTGCACCACCAATAAAAACATGTCTGTATTTGAATATTTAACGATGTAAATATTTGTAAATGGAAATTTCTCTTTGGGAGAAAAAAAAAACCAAAAGAAAAAATTCAAACTGAAATTCCTGCCTTTTAAAGTTCATCACGAAATTCAATTTTAAAACGTTGAACAAAAAAACTTATTCAATAACTAATTATTTCCAGTACAGTAATTTATTGTTTAGTAATTGTAATTACGGTTTTCATTGCCATGATATTGAAAAACCCAATTTTATAATTGTTGAGATTATTTCCACTATTTGATAAGAGCTGTTACGTCTTTCTGTTTACGACTCGTTTTTGCTTATCTAAAACAATTTCTTGTCATATCTTTAATACTAATTTATGTTCAATAATCAAGTGCAGCATGATATTGGTTTTGATTGTGGTAATGTCTCAAATAAAATTCAATAGTAAAATTTTGAAATCGCTAAGATATTAAATGTTATGGTATGCTTGATTTTAATAGCAAAATAAAAGTTCAAACATTTTATCAGAGACTGATGATATTTGAACTATTAAATATGAAATTTAGATTTTTATACCCTCAGCCATATGGCCATAATTTTTACATTTTTTTTTAAATTTTATTGAATGAAAGCAAAAACTGTCGGAAATAGCATCAAATTTTAGAATAAGTTTAGGTTTGTTCGAATTGGTCAACTTTGGCACGAATTATGGCCTTCAAACGGCCAATGAAACGATCACCGTCACACGCTGCCCGCTGTTTCTCTGCGGTATTGTGATCTATTCCCGCGCGAAGCGCTTGCTTGAGGTGATCGACACTTGGGTATTTTTTAGTGAAAACCTTGCTTTCCAAAATACTCCAGACACAATAGTCCAACGGATTGACTTCTGAAGATTTTGTTGACCATTGTGCGCTGTTGCGATGGTACTGAGTCCTGCGGTCAAAATGTTTGCGCGCTCCAGGCTTTAATACACCCTCCAGAATATTTTGGCGATATTATTCGGTATTTATTCTAATGCTCGGTCGATTAATACGAGCGGAGAGCAACCATCGGCTGTTATGGCGGCCCACACAATGGCCGGCTTGAGGCTTGAGTTCTGGTGACCAACTGAAAGTTCACATTTTCAGCTAACCTCTTTGGCAAGTAAACACGATCATTTGGTTTGTTTACAAACTGCTGGACAAGGAATGTTTTCTCATCGGAGAAAACCAAATTCGGCAGTTCATCACTTTCGGCCAAGCGAAGCAACTTTTTAGCTCTTTTGAGTCTATTTTCTTTCTGTAGCGGTGTAAGTTCTTGCACTTTTTGGAATTTCAATGGCTTTACCCGAGCTCATTTTTCAATATTTGCTCAATGGAATTTTTTGGCCACTGCGACGACTTTTCGAACCATTTCTGCTGATGCAGTCGGACGAGTGGCTTAGAAATGACAGCAGTCTGAAGTTGGTTGCATATTTTTAATCTCACCCTGTATATTCTTGATCAGCATAAAATTCTATGTCGATTTAGCGATGTCCGTCCGTCTGTGGAAATTGCTCTATCTTCTAGAACGAAATAAAGTAGGTTGATAAAATTTTACTCAAATGTATATTATGCAGGACTTTTGGTATTGAAAATGGGCCATGTAGGTATACTTTTTGGTATAGCCCCCATATAATGGTACCTCTCTATTTTCGGTATTTTGGTGATTTAATCGACGGTTTTCACCGGAATAATTTCAAATTTGGAATTTGAAGTTCTTAATGGATGCTACAGCCTATGACAGAATATTGCCTATGCAGGTTCACGTTTTGGTATAGACATTATTGACCGGTGATGTTTCAAATTTGATATTTGAAATTCGTAATGGATACTACAGCCTAAGACAGAAAATTGTCTGTGTACGTCCACGCCTACGAATAGCCCCCATATAACGGAACCTCCCGATATTCGAAATTTTGATGATTTTAGCGACATTATTACCCCGAATTGTTTCAAATTTGGTATTTGTAGTTCGTAATGGATACTACAGCCTAAGACAGAAATTGTCTGTGCAGGTCCACGTTTTGGCATGGTCCCCATATAATGGTACCTCCCTATATTCGGTATTTTGATGACTTTAGCGACATTATTTACCGAAATTGTTTCAAACTTGCTATTTGAAGTTCGTAATGGATCCTACAGTCTTTGACAGAAAATTGTCTGTGCAGGTCCACGTCTTCGTATAGCCCCTATATAACGATACCTTCCGATATTCGGTATTTTGATGATTTTAAGGACATTATTCACCGGAATTGTTTAAAATTTGGTATTTGAAGTTCGTAGTGGATACTACAGCCTATGATAGAAAATTGTCTGTGTAATGGTACCTTCCTATATTCGGTATTTTATATGTATATGATTTTAACTACATTATTTACCGATTTCAAGTTTCGCATTTGAATATTGTAATGGCTTATGACAAATGTTGCCCATGCAGGTCCACGCCGTCGAATAGACCCTAATATAACGGCCACATTCGGTATTTTTAAGATTTTAATATAATTTTTAGCAGATTTTTATTTTTTTATTTTATTTTATATTTTTTTTGTTTTTTTTTTTTTTTTTGAAAATTGCCAAATTTGTTGCAGATTGTGGAGGGTATTCGATATTCAACGTGGCCGAACTTACAGCTTTTTTACTGGTTTTTTTTTAATATTTACCATGATCTGACAAACATATCCTAAACATAAACATTCCAAGTGCCACTGATCTTCGAAAATTCCACGTTTATTTGCTTTTCAAAAAATATACATTTGTTAACGTTCAAACTTTTTGTTGCCCATTTTATGAAGCCTTCGTTAAATGATTTCTGATATTTGCTATCGCCAAGCAGCGACAGCCGCTGATGAGTCGCCACAAAATCGCAAATGAATGATCATTAATTTGTGGGATCTGACGCGCGCGCCATACGATATCTGGGCTTGGGTGTATTTAATTACGTTCATAATTTGACTATGTGTACATATCTATCTAACATAGAGACACAGTACACATGTACATAGGTACATTGAAATCTAAATGATATTTGCTTTCTTTATTTTGTGCATACGTAAGACAGACTGGCCTGGCCTGCTCTGCTGCTGTAAATTGTCAAGTTTCTTTTGTTTCACCTTTTTTTTGTTTTTGTGCAAGATATGTTTGTACGAAATTTTTATAAGAATTCTTTGCACAGCAAAGTAAATATGTATTCAAGGCGAAATATTAGGGTAAATAGATAATAATTCTTAATAAAATATTGCGGGGTATTTTGAAACATTTTCATTTTTATAACCTCCACCTTGAAAAGGGGGGGGGTATATTAACTCTATCATTCCATTTGCAACATCCCTAAATATGAGTCGTAGACCCCATAAAGTATATATATCATATCATAATCAGCATAAAATTCTAAGTCTCGAGTGGCCATATAAAATATAAATTGGGTCACTGTTGGATTTCCAGATGGGTTTGATTTATCAAAATCAGTGGTCTAGTAGAATTTTTGACGCTCTTTCCAAAAATGGACACCACAAAGGTTCATACTTGACCATTTTCCCACAGAGGACCCAAGCAAATTTCTACTAAGATTGACCATATGAAATATAAGTCTGACCACTGTTGGAATTCCAGATGGGTTTGGTTCATCGAAATAAATGATCTAGGAGCATTTTCGATGCTCTTTCAGAAAATGGACACCACAAAGGTCCATACTCGACCATTTTCCCACAGTGGGCTCAAGCCAATTTCTCCTTAGAGTGACCATGTGAAATATAAGTCGGGCAACTGTGGGATTTCCAGATGGGTTTTTATTTATTAAAATCAGTGGTCTAGTAGTATTTTCGATGCTCTTTCCGGAAATGGATACCACAAAGATGCATCCTTGACCATTTGTCCACAGTGGGCCCAAGCCAATTTCTCCTTAGAGTGGCCATATGAAATATATGTCGGTCCACTGTTGGTTTTCCAGATGCGTTTGGTTCATCAAAATAAGTGGTCTAGGAGCATTTTCGATGCTCTTTCCGAAAATGGACACCACAAAGGTGCATCCTTGACCATTTTCCCATAATGGGCTCAAGCCAATTTCTACTAAGAGTGACCACATGAAATATAAGTCGGGCCACTGTTGGATTTCCAGATGGGTTTGGTTCATCAAAATAAGTGGTCTAGGAGCCTTTTCGATGCTTCTTCCGAAAATAGACACCACAAAGGTGCCTCCTTGTCCGTTTTCCCACAGTGGACCCAATCCAATTTTTCCTAAGAGTGACCATGTGAAATATAAGTCGGGCCACTGTGGGATTTCCAGATGGGTTTGGTTCATCAAAATAAGTGGTCTAGTAGCATTTTCCATGCTCTTTCAGAAAATGGACACCAAAAAGGTCCATACTTGACAATTTTCCCACAGAGGACTCAAGCCAATTTCTACTAAGAGTGACCACATGAAATATAAGTCGGGCCACTGTTGGATTTCCAGATGGGTTTAATTTATCAAAGTCAGTGGTCTAGTAGCATTTTTGATGCTCTTTGCAAAAAATGGATACCACAAAGTTGCATCCTTGTCCATTTTCCCACAGTGGGCCCAAACCAATTTGTCCTAACAGTGACCATATGAAATATAAGTCCGGCCACTGTGGGATTTCCAGATGGGTTTGGTTTATTAAAATTCAGTGGTCTAGTAGCATTTTTGATACTCTTTCCAAAAATGGACACCAAAAAGGTGCATCCTTGATCATTTCCACACAGTGGGCCCTAATCAATTTCGTAATTTAAATTTAATATTATTTTTACGCACATTTCAGATTCACTATCCTACCAAATTAGCTGTAATTTGTTTTTTTTTTGTTCTATGTGGGTGCATTCGCTATTCGCAAAAAAATATTCAAAATCAGCGAATTGTCAACCAATCAGCGGGATTTGAAATTTTTGATTTTTTTTACTTTTCGCAAAACGTAGGTTTGGCTATAGCCCTATGTAGGTTAGGTTAAAGGACTTGTAGTTGCATTTTGGTAACCGCTCCACTCGGAGACCTGCTGGTCCATTACGTTCATCCTAAAGTGAAGAGAGTACAATGAAATAAAGATTAGGGAAAAGAGGGGAGAAAGTTATTAGTAGGAATAAAGAATTATAAGGGTAGTCCACGTCTAAAAATTTTGCCGTGTCGTTTTATGCCACCTTATTCTGCTGGCTAATTAAAGAATTATTGTAGATCAGTTTTAGAGATGAAGGCAGAACGTGTAACGGTTGTGTCCCCCCACTAACCCATGTCTCGCATTAATAAGTGCTGGACAGTGGTAGAGCAAATGCTCGACGGTTTCAATTTCTACCTCATCTTGACAGATTCTGCAGTAATCAATGTCATCGCTATTCCATTTCGAAGTCATTGAACTCACCTTGCAGTGAACTCACCTTGCAGCGATTTTATCTCTTCTCAGAGGGTATGCGCTAGATTATCTCGGAAATATTACATCCCTTTACATCGTGCCACTTTTGTTGAGTTCTCTTAGAGTAGTGTCTGTGAATTACCTGGAAGAAGTGTCACAAGGTTGGTTTAACCGATTTCTCAACTGCAATGATAGCTGATTTGGACCCTAGCCTAGCCAATTCGTCTGCAGTCTCATTGCCTAAAATATTATAATGACCAGGAACCCAACAGAGCTTAATGGACACCCTACTGTTTTCCAGATATCTCCTGCACTCCGGCCGATGTAGGTGTACCTCCTGATTTTCAGTATTCAGAAAGTTTCGGCCCCTATTTCCAACCAAATCAATTGTAATTTCACATTTCGGATGCAAGGTGTAATGTGGGTCCATTTTTTATATAACCCCCAATATAGTCGACAAAACAACTGTAGTTTGTTATTTCGGTAGATTTACTGCGCGCAAAAATATTGAATGTAGGTCTACTTTTCAGTATAGCCTTCATATAATGGTGTCTTCTGATTTTCGATATGTGAAATGAATTCTCATTCAAAATCACTCAAATCTACATTTATTTCACAAAAAAAAATCTCAAAATTCTTTTTTTTTTCTATTTTTTTTTTTTTGGTAAAACATATTCGTTTAACAATATATTCCAGTCACCTACCTACATGTACATAGCACGTAAAATTTATTTGTTTATTTGAAATTCCAGAAATTGTTTAATTTTTAATTTTATTCACAGAACTGCTTTAAACCCCTTTGAGATTTCCAATCAATATTTAGAGTAGAAGCACAAAAACCCAACAATCGCTGTCATTTTTTTTTTTTTGTTTTCAATTTTTGTGCAGCGCCAACAACAGCTGTCGATGACACCTTTATTTTCTTTCCACTTGACACACTCTGCCCAGACTGTTGCTGTATATTTCTCTACATTCAATGTTAACATCTCCGGCCCGAAACCATGCAAATTTTGTGAGAATCCCTATAACAAATAAGCCAAACGTACGACTACCGACAAAGAAAGTACATTTTAAATATGGTTTTTGTGGTAGGCGGATGGTTGTAAGCGTATAAATTTTATTGATGCCCGTTTTTCTTGTGATAAATTGTTGTCACGAACAATTGTTTGTGTGTACCAGTGATGACTTGAAATGTTACCGTGACCTTTTTAAGTTAAATAGAGACTTTTTGCATATGTCTATGTATGTTTTGCATCTGGATTAAGATTTCCATATGTCAATTTCGAAAATTATAATGGTACTCTTTTGGTGTCCAAAACTCTAACTGATTTTTGGAATCAATTAAAATGGCGTCTATAAAAATTCAATATTAACATAGTGGATAATGAAATGGTTGGTGAATTATCTCGGAGTTGTTTCTAGACGAATTTTACACCGAATGATGAAGCAAAAAGGCTTTCATCCAAGAAGGTGATAGAAAATTGTACTGGTCGCAAGGTATCTAAGGAAATCTGATTGGCAATCTCAAAAGTAAAAACCAAATCCTTCTATCATTAGTAGCTCTGATCTAAGAGTCGCATAAGGCATATTGACAAATCACTGCAGTATCAGATATCTGAGCTCAAATCGGGATAAAAATGGTCCAGACTAATATGGAGTATGTGGGGATGAAGGAGAGGTAGAGACCATTGAACACCTCTATTATGCAAATGCCCCATGTGAGCAAAGAAGCGACATATGTTATTTTGTAGGTTGGAGAAGGAAACTCTTCCGTTTTTCTCAGATGTTGATACCATCATCAACTATACGTTTGATAAAAGCATCCCCTGACTAGGTAAACCTATCTTCTACTGGGTTTCGAATACTGACGCCAATTTACCAACAGCACCGAAAATTTACAGATTTTCATGCTAATAAAATGTATTTAAAGGTTTTAATTATTCAGCGTAAATAAAATAGCAGTGAGCTGCAGCAAATAAAATCAAGAAAGGTCCAAAAAATATATATAAAGCAAAAATAGGTGTTGGCCTTTTGAACCTTAAATGGAACACTTCTACCAACCTTTCCTTATTTTTCTTTTCCATATCTTTTCTTTCCTATTGCCACTGTTTCGCATCCCTAAGTCTAACCTACCCACCGAAAAAGATCAAATAGAGTTGAATTGCAGCTGGACGAGGTGGTCCAAGTTTAAAGAATCAATGCTGCTTGATAGCCGCCAAAAAGTATGCTTGAAATTTGTACCTTTAATCTTAGTTGGAGGTAGAACAACTTCTAAGGGTCTTCTGTGGATATTCTCCATTCTTTTAGAGGAGTTTGAAAATACTCACTGTACATAAATTATCTCCTGTAGGACTTTATTTTGAATAGAAAACAATCCGTCGATTCCCTGCAAGGAGGAGGCCTTCTATAAGTTTTTTTTTATGCAAATTCTTTTTCTGGAAATTAGAAACTCTTTGAAGTGCCTTTTAATTAGCAAGGTACAGTACGCTTTCTTCTCTACGAGGCATTGGGTTAGGCAGTTTTCCTAGCTATAGAAGTAGTTTTCAACAATATGGAGTTGGTATCAATTCATCAAGTTCTCGATGTTCTCTTTTTATACCCTCAACCATATGGCTAGTTATACCCTCAGCCACATGGCTAGAGAGGGTATATATCATTTGATACGACCAAAACATGCCTCATCGAAAAAACGGTTTTAGACCCTAGTTCTCTTTGGACCAAATCCATTTCAGGACATTTGGAGTCGATCTAGCGATGTCCGTCCGTCCGGCTGTCTGACTGGCTAGTGCGCACGACATCTTTCGAAGGAAGTATCCAATTGATCCAAACTTCATACATCATAATATTATTGCCAAACTTAGATCGAGTTCGGAAATGGACAATATCGGTCCACTCCTTATGGTACCTCCCCCACAAAAGGTCAATATTTTGAATATTCATGTACCTCATAAAATACGAAATTAACATCCGATCCATTGATGGTTGGGATCGGACCATTCCTTCTGGTACCTCCCCAAAATTGTAGAAGGTTTGAATAACCATATCGATCATAAAATACGATATAAGCATCCGATTCTCTTTAAATTACACACAGCACAATATTTTTATTAGCCCAACTTCGGGTGTTATGATGGACTATATCGGTTCACTCCTTCTGATACCTCCCTCACAAATGGTCAAAGTTTTGAGTAATTTTAACTTCCATAAAATCTGATGAATTCAAAAAAATTTCACACATCCAAATATTTTTGCTAACGCAGGCCATAGTATATGAAGTAGTCGATAATAGTCCATATCCGACAAGTTGTAATATTTATATCAGTCTTAGGCCAGATACGAATTGATCAAACCGACTGATACTATTTTACTAATTTGATCTCATTTCAAGACAGGAGGATTGTACTCAGGTATTCCGGTCCATAATGCCATTCACATTGTACGATTTGTGACTGCCCTCTAAACGCTCTCCCCCAAACAACTCATGTAAGCTGCCGAGCGAGGTCAAGAAGGCCAGATTTTATGGTCATATTAATAGTGCTGGTCATATTAATAGTGCTGCCTCTCAATAGATTAATCTGTCTCAAGTAGGTCGTCTATGATAAGGTCAGGTCCAGATGACATTCAAAGAAAAGTTGTC
This sequence comes from Musca domestica, assembly GCF_030504385.1. Taxonomy (NCBI): domain Eukaryota; kingdom Metazoa; phylum Arthropoda; class Insecta; order Diptera; family Muscidae; genus Musca; species Musca domestica. The sequence goes on from NW_026712409.1 coordinate 12,769,060, forward strand.
GGGGATCAAATCTGGTAATCTAGCTATCGATGTCGTGATTATGTTGTTTAACATAAAATCCACTGAATATTTCCCATCTCTTTTCTCTTCAATCCGCTATTCATTCGGTCTTTCTACTATCCTCTTATTTGGTTTCCAGAATAAAAACAAATGAATCTCATATATGATATCCAATGCTTCCAGCTTCTTTATGTAAAAAATGATATCCAAATTTCTAACAGACCTTAAATTAGAATTTCCTGTTCAAGCAGGTTAGGCTAAGTAAAGTACCCTTGTGTACCAAATATGGTACCTTTTGACATTTTTAATGTTCATCATTAAAACTGCCACTCACCATTGGTGGTGAAGACTCTCTTATTGCGGTTTTTTTTTTTCTTTTTCTCTTTTGTGGGTAAATCTTTCCTCTCTCCTCCTTGTTGAACTTTGGAATTTCGTTTTAAAACAAAAGAACTGAAAAAAAAAAAAAAAAAAAAAAAACGTGGCAATTTCTTACACCCTGTAATTGGCATTGGGGAGCATTGAGAGAATTTGTTGTTATTTCTTTTCAATTGTTGACGATGGTGATGATGATGACGATTTTTGTGCATCATGTGACGACAATAACGAACGACATTTCAACCTAACCATCATTGGCATGGCGCATGCCCCGGTTCACAAATGCGTAACCAGGAACCGAGCAGCCAGCAAAAGCAGAGCAACAATCATTCAACAGCAGAGCAACAGTGGCAATTTATTCGTAACTACAACACATGTATGTTTGGCTGTTAGAGCCAGAGCAACCACATTTCTTTGGTTGGAATGGCTTTTTATTGATTTTTCAACCCAAAAAACACGACGGACACATAGCCATACAGCAGCACACATCTTTGTACACTTTTGAATGACATTTACATAGATTTATTAATGTTTGTTCTTCTTCTTGGTATTTCATTGCAGCGTGGCATCATCAGCATCATCATCGGCTACACCACCTCCTCCATTGAGTGCCAATTCCAAGAGAGAAAACGGCTTGATTGCGAACGAATTCAGTTGAATATATACCGGCAAACGTGTTGGATGTCTGGCCTGAAATAGGAGCAAAAGAGAAAAAAAAACGCCTGAAAATATGCTATAATATATATAAAGGAATTGCAAATGTTAAAATATATCACATTGTTAAGGAACCAAATTTACTTTCGAAACCACAATTAAATCAATCAAATCCAATGAAACGACGAAATTGAAAGAAAATCTCCACAAAAGAAATAAACTATCTATCCAACAAACATCAGCAAGTGCCCGGAAAATTGTGCGAAATGAATATGAAGATTATTCAGAGTGTGCATGAGAAACAAAAATTTAAATCTTTATCAATGCATACAATTAGTAAACGTAATAAGCAATTAATTATTAATAATTTATTATTAAATTTATTTCACTCCTCAAACCTATTAGTTATAGTTCAGCAATTTATAGAACAAGAGCTGTTGTCGTTTGATGTTAACAAAAATTCTAAGTTTATGTGTAATTTTATGTAAACGATAAAACAGCAAAGAGAAACTTCAAAAAAAAATCTCCAGAAAAGTGCAAGAAATAATTACAAACAATTAAGAAAGCGATAATACAAAAAACTGAAATTTTGTGAAAATCTAAAAACAGAACCTTAAAAACAATTATCCCCAGAAAAAAAAAAAAAAAAGAAAACAATTTAAAAAGTCAATACCCCCCACACACACACACAAATTCTATTTGTCATTATTGTAACCCAGTACTTAAGCGCTTTTAACAACGCTTATTAAACAAAGTTTTGTCAATTTTTGTTTAAATCGTAATGCATTCAGTTCAAAGTTCAAAGAAACAATTAAAACTGAGAAGTAGACAACGAAGACATCGTACTAGCCACGACGGTGTACGAGCAGCAAAAGCAGTCGAAGTAACACCAGCACCAGCAGCAGCAACAACCCGAAATCCATTGTACAGCAAATCAAGCCGAAGGACCACATTCTTTGGTGTTAAATCAGTTCCTAAAATTCCAACCATTGTGCATGGCATTGTAGTCTCGAATCTGTCACTGGTGTTGTTGCAAAAAGAATACATTGAACAATTCTATTTTGAGAAACGCAGCGGCGGGGGAGGACCCGAGGATCCGGACATACTAGGCAAATGTCATATGTTGGCCAAGTCACGGCATCTGTATCATGGATGATTGATAATCAAGGATAAAGATTGCTGGTTGCCCAAGACATTGGCAGCCTGGCAATATTTGTCAACGGTCAATTTAAGTTTGCAGCATAACCTCCAACAGCAGCCACAGCATCATCAATTGAAACGCAGACGCTTAAAAACACGTTCACGCAATCGTTAAATCGCCCGTCTAGAACAGTATTGATTTTCATGCGGAAATTTCAATTTCAATTTCGATATCGATTTGTTTGAAATTGAAAACCCCATCCCCCCAATTGAAGGTTTATTTGGTTGGTTGGTTTGGTGGAGATACCTACTACAAGGAAGGCCTAGAACAAAAAAACAACCTGGCAAACTGGCCTGGCTGCTGCTGCCTGTCAAGCTCTCCTAGCCGCCGTATACATTTAACGCCAGAACATCATCGCTTTGATTTGTTCGTGGTGGTGGCGTTGGAATCGTATCACATCTCAATTCTGGTTGATTTAAATTTCCACACGATCACAATAATTTGTCTTTCAAAATGGAACTCAGTCAACCAAGAGACGTGTCGTTATTACATTCATATCAGCAATGTCTAGAATGTTGTTATCGTTGTTGTTGTTGTAACATTAGTTTGGAAGAAGACAATGATAATTCAAGCCGTGCTGGCCGCATTGCTGTTAATAACACTAATGTAAGGGTTGCTGCAGGAGCCAAGAAGCTGCGAAGCTGACATTATCTACTGCTCTATGAAAAGGAAACAAAATACAACAAGACAACATAGCTAAAAAAAATAAAGAAGAAGAAGAAAAAAAGAAGGACTTTTTTGAAAAAAAAAAAACGAGAAAAAGAAATTACCAAAAAAATAAAAGACTTTTTGTATAAAAGAAAAAAACAACAAGTTATTGAAATATAAAACACAAACATTAAACCCAAAACTCGCTTGAAACCAAAAAAAAAAAAAGAAATCAAAAAACGGAAATTAAAAAAAAAACTAATTTAAAAACGCACATTTATTTCAAAATCCAAGAAAAACGAACAAAAATTATACAAAAATGCAAAAATACACTGTTCTCAAGGATGCCGGCCTTCCGGCTGCAGCATCTGAAGTACCGCTAATGAACGGCCACACTGATTCTCAACTCTCTGAACAAGAAGCCATGGACAACATGGACAAGGAGGAAACTCTATCCAAAGATACACCCACCTTACAGCATTATACGAATAAGGCCAACATTGCAAAATTACAATGGTGGAATACACCAACACCTCGCCTTACCCTGGATGCGTTCAAACAAACAACACCAACTCCTACTCCAATCATGCAGAATGGCATCAATTCATCCAATCCATCGCCGCCATCTGCTAATGGTGGCGATGATTTGTTGCGAAAATCCTTTGAAATGCAAAATCAAAGCAGCACTCCGCCACAACAGCTGCAAACACCACGTTCTGTATTTGGTGGCTCGGCTGGGGATAATTCTCCTCTGTCGAAAAGTGCCAGCAGTTCACGTCATCGTCTAAATCACCAAACCGCCGCAGGCCATGCTCCTCATCATCACCAGTCTTCGAGCAGTGTTGATAATGCCTCACCTCGCATTCGTCTAACCAATCAATTTAGCATCGAAGAGGAACCCGATCCTAATAAACAGGACTCACAACTGCTTTTGAATGGTAAGTGGTATTCTCTAGTATTTTTACCATTTAATTGAATTGATTAAACATTTCTTGACATACTTTTGAGTTCCGTGCAAAAATATCAAAGTCTCCAGACATTCATAGAATGAGATTCTTTGCGTCTGAAAGTGGCGCACATGAAGTTGTCCAATGTTCTGAGAAATCTTAACTATTAAAATTCTAAACCTGGGCCATTGTACTCATCCTGAATTTCTAGGAACAGGAAAAAAGAGTATCGGCTTTAGTGAGATTTTATGACAGTATTTAAAGTAGAGAATAGATCTTTGGCAAAGTTATGTACAGGGTGAGATAAAAAAAAACTACAAAAAAAGTCCAACACCATAATTTTTCCTTTTTTTTTATTTTATTGAATGAAAGCAAAAAATGTCGGAAATAGCATTAAATTTTAGAAAAAGCTTAGATTTGTTCGAATCGGTCACCTTTGGCACAAAATTCTGGCCCTCAAACGACCAATGAAACCGTCACACGACATAATTTTTACAAATTTTTTTTTAAATTTTATTGAACAAAAGCAAAAAATATTGGAAATAGCATCAAATTTTAGGATAAGTTAAGATTTGTTAGAATTGGTCACTTTTGGCACAAAATTGTGGCCTTCAAATGGTCAATGAAACCGTCACACGCTGCCCGAATGTTGCTCTGTGGTATTTTGGCCCATTCCCGGCGAAGCGCTTGCTTGAGGTGATCAATACCTTGGTATTTTTTAGTACCAACCTTGCTTTCCAAAATACTCTAGACACAATAGTCCAACGGATTGATATCCGGAGTTTTTGATGGGCATTGTGCGCTGGAAATGAAGCGAGAAACCTCATTGTGTAACCATTCTTGGGTGGCGTGTGCTGAGTCCTGTTGGAATGTCCAAGGTCCGCGGCCAAAAGTTTGCGTGCCCAAGGCTTTAATACACCCTCCAGAATATTTTCGCGATAATATTCGGCATTTATTCTGATGCCACGGTCAATTAGTTCGAGCGGAGAGCGACCATCGGCTGTTATGGCGGCCATCACTATGGCCGGCGCTTGAGTGCTGAACCTTATGTGGGAGAGGTACCAGAAAGAATGGTCCGATCTTTACCATTTTTATAGCAGCTCTTGTGTCGATGAAAATATTGAGATATGCCAAGTCTGAATGGAATTGGATGTTAATTTCGTGTTTTTATGAGCTTTGTGAATATTCAAAATTTTTGGCGCTCTGTGGGGGAGGTACCAGAAGCAGTGGTTTGGAAAAAATATTGTGATGTGCGTAATTTGCAGACACTTGGATGCTTATTTCGAGTTTTATGAGCCTTTTTGTTATTCAAAACTTTGACCCTTCCCTTTGTGGGGAGACACCAGAAGAAGTGTACCGATATATTCCATCTTTACACCAAACCTTGAATTAATAAAAATATTGTGATGTGGGTAATTTAAAGAAAACCGGGTGCTTATTTCGGATTTTATGATCGTTTTGGTTATTCAAAACTTTGAAAATCGGATTATCATTTCTCTTTCTGTGCAATAAATTATTTTCTTTGAAAATGTTGACATTTTGTGGGGGAGGTACCAGAAGGAGTGGGTTGCCCATCTCCGAACTCGATTTAAGTTTGACAATAATATTATGATGTACCAAATTTGGATGAAATCGGATACTCCCTTCGAGAGTTATCGTGCGCACCAGTCAGCCAGACAGACAGGCGGACGAACGGACATCGTTAGATCGACTCCAAATGTACCTCTCCAAATAAGGCCTTTTTAGGTCATCTATTTACCTACTTTATAAGTATTCCTAACTAATCGATTTTGAATTTTAAAACCCTTTCAACCTCTTTTCGCCTCCTCCTCCTTGGGTGGATTTTCTGTCTCAATGCTGTGCAGCTCCACGCCTTTGTATAGCCCCCATAAAACGGCAGCTCCCTTTATTCGGCATTTTTTGTGATTTTAACGACAATATTAAGCGGAATTGTTTCAAATTTGATATTTGAAGTTCGAAATGGATATAACAGCCTATGACAGAAAATTTTCGTTGCAGGTCCCCGCCTTCGTATAGCCCCCTAATAACGGTTTCTCCCTATTTTCGGTATTTTGATGATTTTTGTGACATTATTCACCGAAATTGTTTCAAATTTGGTATTTGAAGTTCGAAATGGATACTACAGCCTTAGACAGAAATTTGTTTGTGCAGGTTCCACGACTTTCTATAGCCCCCATACAATGATACCTCCCTTTATTCGGTGTTTTGATGATATTAGCGACATTATTCACCTGAATTGTTTCTACTCGTTATCCTCTACAAATAAGGCCTTTTGAGGTCATCTATTTACCTACTTCATAAGTATTCCTAACTAATCGATTTTGAATTTTAATTTTTTTCAGTCTCTTTTCTTCTTTTCTTTAGATAGAATTTCTGTCTCAATGAAACGTCTTAAGCGTCAATTTCGAAAGAAACTCTTCATAAATCATTAAAGCGCTGATTATTACAAAGGGTTGTCACAGCCATTGTTTTTTTATGTCACTTACACCTTTTTCTAATGGTTGGAACTATTTTCTAAACAGCGTCATTAAAATGTCAAAACAATCATAAATATAATATCAAGGAATTTCTTTCGAACTATCCGACAATTATGTCTATATTAAAGCCATTCACATCAATAACCCAACCACACCAATTGGTTTTGTTTTACAAATCAATGGCTATTAAATATTTGTATGCAAACACACACACACATGTATTCGATTTTACACATGTAATTGCACTGTAAGGTCAGTCATTTTTTATAAAAAGTGTCTTTATTTTTAATAAATCAAATAGAAATAAATTGATGTGTAGAGCAGCCCCCTGCAACAGTTGTTGTGAGCATTGAGGCCCAACATTTCTTAAGACTTTACCGCTTCAGGCACTTTATGCTCCTCCTATGATGTAAACCAATTGCACGTGTTTTGGACGCGCCTTCGTTGAATGAATATTATTAATCACATTCATCCCGCATATCATCCAAAGCCAGCAGCCCTTCTGTCGTTGCTAGGGTTTTTATTGTGCCACTTTTTGTTTTCAATTAACATAAATTGATTTTATTTACCATGAAATTGAACATTAATTGGTTATGTTAGTGTTTGTTTTTGTTATTTCTACATAGTTAAAAAAAATTATAAATTAACAATGGCATTTATTAGCGTCTCTATCGGTCATGGTTTTGTTGTGGCGTTTGTTGTTAACTGATAACAACGCAACATCTTACTAATTTATTATGTCAATAATCCAAATACGTCTAATAAAATGCCAATAGATTTTATTTTATTTTCTTTGTGCCATTCATTTATTTTATTGGCGTTAATTATTAAAATTTGGGCTATTATTTGTCTTTTAACACACAATGAATGAGACCTAATAAAAAATGCATTAATTAGCTACTGTCCGTTTGCTTGATGGCATTGTTGTTCAATTGTAGTTCCAGAAAATGAAGCATACTTTTAGGCGTTTTTTAAATGCTTTTAAAACCAAGCCTGTGACTCTCAAACTTTATTCATTGATTTATATTGAAATGCATGGCAGAAGAATACAGGTAGATGCATCATCGCTTGGGAGCATTGATATGTCAAAAAAATTTAAATGTTTTTTGCAAATATAAATAGATTTTTATATGTTTTCTTATACTACGTCAGTCGGAGACTATAAAAATTCGGGTTTTTCAAAATTTTTTACAAATTTAAATAATTTTTTATTTAACATTTTCAATTCCAAAGTTGGTTTGACAGTTCATTGTCCCAGCAGCTGTGTCGACGCGACTACCTATATTCTTTCTTCTATGTTGAAATGTTAAAATTTAGGTTAGTGTAGAGAGTATCTGTAGAGAGGTCTCTGAGGAATTCTTTAGCATAAATTAGCTATAGAAAATTGACCGTTTATAGAAAAAAGACTATAAAACATTTCTTATCTGTTTTCTTTTTGATATCATGTATCCCTTTCTATACCCTCCACCATAGTATAGAGGGTATATTAAGTTTGTCATTCCGTTTGTAACACCTCGAAATATACATTTTAGACCCCTCAAAGTATATATATGTTCTTGATCAGCACAAAATTCTATGTCGATCTAGCGATGCCCGTCCGTCTGTGGAATTCACTGTAGTTTCCGAACGAAATGAAGTAGGTTGATAAAATTTTACTCAAATGTATATTATGTCTGTAGGACTTTTGGTATTGAAAATGGGTCATGTAGGTCCACACCTTCTTATAGCGCCCATATAACGGCACCTCCCGATGTTCGGTATTTTGATGATATTAGCGACATTATTCGCCGGAATCGGTTCAAATTTGGTATTTGAAGTTCGTAATGGATACTACAGCCTAAGACTGAAAATTGTGTGTGCAGGTCCACGCCTTCGTAGGACACCCATATAACGGCACATCCCAATATTCGGTTTTTTGGGGATTTTAGTGACATTTGCCAGAATCGGTTCAAATTTGGTATTTGAAGTTCGTAATGGATATTACAGCCTATGACAGAAAATTGTCTGTGCAGGTCCACGTCATCGTGTAGCCCCGATATTACGGCACCAGCCGATATTCGGCATTTTGATGACTTTTAACGACATTATTCACCGGAATTGTTTCAAATTCGGTATTTGAAGTTCATAATTTATACTACGTCCTATGACAGAAAATGGTCTGTGCAGGTCCATGTCTTCGTATAGCCCCCATATAGCGGTACCTCCCTATTTTCGGTATTTTGAATATTTTAGCGAAATTATTCACCGGAATTGTTGTTAGTGACATTTGCCAGAATCGGTTCAAATTTGGTATTTGAAGTTCGTAATGGATATTACATCCTATGACAGAAAATTGTCCGTTCTGGTCCACGCCTTCGTATAGCCCCCATATAACGGTACCTTCTTATTTGCGGTATTTTGATGATTTTAGCGACATTATTCACCGGAATTGTTTCGAATTTGGTATCTGAAGTTTGTAATATATACTACAGCTCAAGACAGAAAATTGTCTGTGCAGGTCCACGTCTTTGTATAGGTTCCATATAACGGCACCTTTCGATATTCGGTATTTTGATAATTTAAGCGACATTATTCACCGGATTTGTTTCAAATTTGGTAGTTGAAGTTCGTAATGGATACAACGGCCTATGACAGAAAATTGCCTGCGAAGTTCCACGTCTTCGTACAGCCCCATATAAAGGTACATCCCGATATTCGGTATTTTGATGATTTTAGCAACATTTTTCACCGGAAATGTTTCAAATTTGGTATTTGGAGTTCGTAATGGATACAACGGCCTATGACAGAAAATTGCCTTTGAAGATCCACGTCTTCGTATAGCTTTCACATAAAGATTTCATTTGAGCGGTATTTTTCGGCAGATTTTTTTTTGAAAAATTTCAAGTCTTTTCCGAATGGTGGATGATATAAAAAGTTCGGTCCGCCCGAACGTAGCTGTTTTTTACAGGTTTCGGTTATGGCTTTTTATGTCTAGAAACGCAGGTTTTAAAATCTATGTTATATCTTTATTCTTTATAGACCACCATAAGAGATCTCTAATGTCATGGTATCTCAAAAGTGCGTCATTTGTTTTTTTTTATTGTTTGTCTTCGATCTTTTTCTTGCGATATTTTGCTTCCAGTTTTGTTTTATGTTTCCCAACGTATGCCGACCGCATTGTCTTTTGTTTCGACACTCTATATACTCGAATTGCGGTCTAACCAAAACAAATTGTTCAAATCGAGAATTGGAAGTTTTTAAAACTGCTAATGGATTACACCCAAAGAAAAATGGTGGTCAGTATTAACATTTTGCAATGGAATGTTATTAGAGAATCTTTTATAAGCTTTTATTTTAAATTTCAATTACATAAATTTGACTAAATTTATTTCCAAAACAACTAAAGCTAGAGACTCAACATTTTCATTAAATGTCACTGTACAGCAAAAAATCACATTACGAAAAAATGGGTTGAGGTATTACTTCCCACTATTTTAACATAGACATGTCATAGGTGACAGTTTTGTAACACAAGATTTGTACATAAATACGTCTCTTTGCTTTTTAATCGAATAACTAGTCAAAGAGAGAAACGTGAAATTCGCTCTCAGAGAAACTGTTTACTCGAAAGTTTTTACTAGTCAAATGCTGCAACAAGTTTCTAGTAACAACATTTAAAAAAGGGTAAACGTAGTAGATTATTGGATTTGAAAAATTTCTTAGTGCAGAATAAACCAACATTTTTCTTTGGGTGTAATTTCAAAAAATTGACAGTGTTTCGGTTTTTTGTTGTTGTTTCTATTTTCGTTGCTAGTGGCAATTTTCTTAATTATCTTACTATTATTAATGTTGTTATTGATATTAGGCGATAAAAACAAAAAAAAAATTGTTGCTCAAGCAGAAAACCAACAACAGCAGCAACAGCAACTAAAGAAACACCGCTAAGAGAGCAAGTTTGGTTAATTCTTATACACTACCAGAGATGGGAAGTTCAGTACAATGGTACTTTTTTCTAGTATTCCAACATAGAATTGCAGTTTGAAACACCTGGAAATATATGGATGAACCTTTATGGTGTCCATTTTCGGAAAGAGCATCGAAAATGCTCCTAGACCACTTATTTTGATGAACCAAACCCATTTGGAAATCCCACAGTGGCCAGACTTATATTTCATATGGTCACTGTAGGAGAAATTGGTTTGGGCCTACTGTGGGAAAATGGTTAAGGATGCACCTTTATGGTGTCCATTTTCGGAAAGACCATCGAAAATGCTCCTAGACCACTTACAAGCTTACCATCCATCGAATGGTGGAAAGGATAAAAATCTCTTCTATGGTAAGTTGTCCCTCCTTTGAAGACCGCCTCTCTATGTAAAACCCTTAGAAGGTCAATTTTTATGGAACCTTTAGAAGGTCTTACCTCTGTTGATGGCCTTGGAAGGTGTTTTTTGCAGAGGACTTTTAAAAGCTTTACATCTGTAGCCGATCTTATGAACGTCAACTCTGTGTAGGACATTTAGAAGGTCATTTCTGTAAAAGGCTTTTCATAGAAGTCCTGAAGGACGCATTCCCTTAAACATGTATACTGTCTGTATGAAACCTTTCTCTGTAGAAAACATTTAGAAGCCATTTTCTCTCTTTAGAAGACCTTCCTCTGTATAAGACTTTAGAAGGTTTTTCCTCTGTAAAAGACCTTTGTAAGTCTCTCTACCATTTATTTCTTCTAATAGCCTTCAGAAAGAATTTTCTCTATCGAAGGGATTTAAAGGTATTCTTTTTGGACCTTCCTACCTAAAAGATCTTTATAAGTTCTTCACTCTGTAAAAGTCATTTAAAGGACCTCATCTATGTAGATAACCTTCAGAACGTCTTCTCTCTCTGCAGAAGGTCTTTGGAAGATCTGCTATACACAGCAGAAGGCCTTCCATCAATAGGAGACCTTTAGAATTTATTTTGCCCATTGACCATTAAAAGGTCTTCTATCCTAGACCTACGAAAGGTCTTCTCTCAATAGAAGGTCCTTCAAAGATTTGGTCTCTATAAAAATCCTTTTAAAAGTCTTCCTTCCTTTCAAAAGTCTTCTTTCCTTTTAAAATTCTTCTTTAAATATATTTTCTCTTTAGATCTTCAAAAGGTCTTCTCTCTATAGAAACCTATTTCAATTTACAGAAGTCCTTAAAAAGCCTTCCTTCTGTGGAAGATTTATAGAAGATCCTCTAACCACCTTTAAATGGTGTTAATAAGACTAAGATTAAATCTATAGATCACCTCTAAAAGGCTGCTTTTAAATTGTTTCTCTTTAAGTCTTTATTTTCCATCTCTGCTCTCCAACAACAGGCGCATGGTCGTCTCTGTCGACGTCAACGTTGCGGCGCCATTGCTAACCCAGTCAAATGAACCACGACTACTATCAATCTACGATCGTCATCGTCGTCTTCGTCACGATGTGTGTGAATGTGTGTGGTGTACACATTTTGCTTGCTACTGATAATTGCCATTGCTGTTTCTTGTCTTATTATTACGATTTTTGCTTTGTCTTTGGCGCTCTCCACCTTCCTCCTCCTCTTTTTGTACTCTAAATCGATTTTCATTTTTAAAACGCGTTAAACGTCAACGTCGTCGTTAACGTTTTAAGTCAACGGCGTCGACTGCAAAATATTTTTTTTTTGTTTGATTGCGCCAATCTGCCGATCAGCAACAAATATTTATTTGCTGCTCTGTCGTTTCTCCAGATCGTCGATCACATTCAGTCTCCTTTGCGTTTCTGATCCGTTCGTTTGTTCGTCATTCGTGTTCCACCATTATGTTGAGAAGAAGGCGGTCGTTGTTTAAGAAGTAATCGCTGCCCCGGTCCATGTCGTGTCTCTGTGTCCAAGAAATGTCAATGCGGTAGTAGTGTCGTCGTCTTCGTATTTTTTTGTTATTATCAGTGTTGTTGTTGCTGCTGTTGATCTTCTTTTCATTTGTTTTATCTTTGCGTCCGCCTAAATGCCGCTGCTGCTTTCGTCTGATGAAACAATTAAAAGTAATAATATCCAAAAGTGAAATATAAAATTAAACAAATGCCAATAAATAACAAAGAGTGGAAAAAATGGTGATGATGAATGCCTTAGAAGAAGTAGTTAAAACAATTGACGAGAATACCAACAAAAAAAACTTAGTTTCTGTGTCTCATCACCTCTCATTTGAGAAAAGAGAAAAAATAAGGCACCGGTGTCTCATGTAAAAAAAGAAAGAAAATGAAATGAAAAGAAATTGTTGTTTTGAAATGGAAAATAAATGCACTTGCGCTTTATTTGCTCAATGTTTAAAATACGCTGCTATCTCTTGTGAAATTAACCCAATTTCCAATAATATGGTTATGTTGTGTTAAGAAAAACCCCAGCGCACTGTTTATACCTTTTTCAAAACCTGATAATTTTGAAGTGTTTTAAAAAGAAATGCGAATTAATCTGAATCACAAAAGAAGTACTGAAGATTTTTGTGTGTGTTTTTTTATGGTGAATCCCCAAAGAAGGGGAATGTACAAACGCAGTGAAAGACATGTGTAGTGAATTTTTATTTTACTTCGTAGTAATTTACCTTTTGGAGAAGTTAAAAGGTATCAGTCGAGGTACCAGAAGAAATGACCCGATCTTGTGTTGATTGAAATATTGAGATGCTTATTTCGGATTTTATAATAGTTTTGGTCCGATTTCCACCATCTTTATATTCGATCTTGTGTCTATAGAAATATTGAGATGTGCCGAGTCTGAATAGAGGTAGGCAGGGATAGGAAATTAGTTTTTTGTTGGGGACGGATTCAGTTACCCGTATATTTAACCCGCAAGTCCGGATCCATAAACCGGCTATATTATAATGGATTTTACCTAAATTGATGGTATTATCCAAGATTTATATCAAAATTATCGATTTTTTGGACCCGGTTTTTTTTTTTTTTGTAAAATTCCCCAAAAGTTCAAAAAGTCCCCTTTTGGGGGGATTGCACGAAATATAGGCCAAACTATAGTTAGCACTATAACACTTCAAAAATGCTACAATATGTGTTATTATCTTTCCTGGGTCCATAGTTATGAGCCTTTTAAACTGGTTGACCCGCTTCTGTTCAGTAACGCATCAAATTTAGAAAAAACTTTAGTTCGCGTAGACGGTGTTGGACTCAACTAGAAGGCCGCCACTAAATCAACGGCCACACTCTTTACCACACGGTCTTCGGAGATGAGAATACAGTTGAATGTGCAGGTCGAGGGAAATTTAATACCGACCACGAACTACCCCAAGATTCTAGGCGTAACATTCGACAACATGTTCAAGTCGTCCGCGCAAGCTACAGCTATCTGCGACAAAATGAAAAGTAGGGACAAGGTCCTTAAGGCGCTAGCCGGCGGCACTTTGGATGCGGACAAGGAAACCTTGTTGACCTCTTATAACGCCATAGGTTGGTCTGTGGTCAGCTATGCGGCTCCAGTGTGGTCTGCGAATACTAGTGCTACGTAGTGAAATATCTAGACCTGCCAGAATGCTGTCCTTGAGAACTGCGACAGGGTGCCTCCTCATGATACCAGTAGACTATCTACATGAGGAGTCGAAAGTCCTTCCCTTACTTTAGCATAATTATATGCTTTCGTTGCAGTACCTGCTTGGGTTTTATCGCGAGAGCCATGTCAATAATCATATGGTGGATACAACTCCCCCACCCAGGTGTGTCAGGAAGGACATACACGATCTAGAGATGGAGGTCCAACGATTTAAGAGAGAACCTCTTGACCAAAGAGCATACCACCAGCCAGGTGTGAGTGACATTCATACCGATGCGGTCGCAGTTGCTATTAGCAATAACAGGATGAATGCCGTCTTCTGAGTACACCTCCCCCCATCCATTGCATCTGAAGAACGCCAGCCGCCTAGACAAACCTGGGTAGTTTTGTCGCAATTACGTTCAGGATGGTGCAGTCGTTTCAATTCGTATTGGGCACGAATTGATGAAGATGTGCATGACGTCTTCTCGGCGTGTGATACAGGCCCGCACAATACGCTGCACCTCTTTAATTGCCGGCCAAACCTAGCCAACTCACTCCAGAAGAACTCTGGCTAAAGCCTTAGCCAACTCACTCCAGAAGATCTCTGGCTAAAGCCCTATCCAACTCACTCCAGAAGATCTCTGGCTAAAGCCTGTTAAAGTAGACGAATTTTAAAACCTGGAGCTTGAAGAAGATTAACAGAATGCAAACATCCATATGTTCTACTGCTACAACAACAAAAAAAAAAATTCAAAAAAAAAAAAAAAAATCCGAGAGTTTTTTTTGAGTCTTATTTTTTTTCGATTAGTAACAACTTGAAACCCATAGAGTTGCAGGTGTAATAAATAATAAATGAGTTGAGATTTTGTAACAATTTGTGTACATGCCGTGGTTTACGACATCAATCGACGTGTTTTGCAGGCACCTAACGATCACTTTTTACCAGTCGCCGCCACATTTGTTACAAATGCATTTCATGATCTGCTGGTTTTTTTTTTTCTCTTCGTAAGATTATTTGCTAAGAAGAAAGAAACAAATCAGCGAAACAAATAAAACAAGTTTTGAAATGTGTGTTTTTAGATTAACAATGAATGGATTAGAATGTCAAAATGATTGTCGATAAAAAAAAATAATTATATTATTCAAAATATGTAAAACCAGATGCTTGTGAAATGCATTAAAATAAGATTTATAAAGGAAAGGTAAATTTGTTACTTTAATTAAATAATTAACGAGATTTATTAATTTTACTCCATTAAAATGTAAATTTTAATTTTGGAGTTAGACAATGTATCGCTCAGAAAAGGATCTTACAAACATCTATCTTCAAAGTTCCCACAGATTGTTTTGGTAAATCATTCAATCAAGCAAACAAAAAAAAAAAAAATGAACGCCATCTGTATCTCAGACACCTTGGTATCTAGAATATTTATAGTGGACATTTATTTGTCACTACCAATTCCCCCAATCATTAAAAATGAATAATTATTCTAGACATGCTGCTGGTGGTATCGCATTTCCGTAGTGTTTGCCTTGTCTTTGGTTTCAATATTTCATTGTTTTTTTTTTTTTTTTTTTTTTTTAATTTGTATGTACCCCCTCTCCCCACACACAGAGAGCATAGCCCGCCTGTCTCATACTTATTCGGCACGTTGCGGTCTTGCTAAGAATTCGCTGAGTGCATACCTTTTGGTATTATCTAAAACAATCACCCAAAGAGGTATACAATATCTCAAAGCTATATGTATATTAATGTACTTGTGTATACAAGTGGTCTATATAAATGGGTTTGGTGCTTCTCCAAGAACACAAAAAAAAAAACGAAAATTCAGATTTGAATTACTGCCAATTGATAAGGTTTTTGAAATGAAAAGCAACAGCAACAACAACCACAAATTAACAACTTCATCGATAACAAGTTCATACGTATTTTCTGTGTGAAACACAAAATGCCATGCCAATCACTTGGTCGGTGGATTGTTTCATTGGTCGTCTCGTTCGGTCGGTCAACAACCAGAATTTTGATTAATTGCCGTTCAATTTTATCATCATCATCATCGCCAACAGACATATGAATTTAATAGCGTCCAATAGCACCAAAATGTTCTTGAAAAAAATATAAGGGGTCTTCTATGATTTCTTATGCCAGAAGACCCTTTGAGAGTATTATATGGCCATATTGAAGGCATAATATTGCCCGATTATACTCGCGAGTTGAAAATACTCACAAACCAAATAAAATGACTCTTTAGATAGCTATGAGTAGCCTCGAACGAAAAAGCACATGTATTTTCTCTCGATTATTATTTGCCATTGATTTCACAAGAGAGTCTCTTACCACTACTAATTCATATATTTTGAGCAAGGCTGCTCTAAAACAAAAACTAGAAGAGTTCTCGGTAAAAGCAGGATTTGCTCGATTTCGAATAAATCGTATTCCCACTCAAAAAGGAGCAAGTCATACTCGCTCTCATTTGAGTAGAGTGCAGCCGCTCGAAGTCGAGAAGAGAGTGAAACTCACTAAACTTCTAAGCTCTCGCTAAAATTTTATTCCCACTCTAAGAAGGAGCAAGTCATACTCGCTCTCATTTGAGTAGAGTGCTTACGCTCGAAGTCGAGAAGAGAGTGAAACTCACTCAATTTCTAAGCTCTTGTTAAATTGACTTCTCTATCTCTACAATGTCTAGAAGACAATGGCTATGGCTTCTAAGGTTAGCAGACCCTTTTGAGGGTATTATTTATCAAAAATCTGAACTGTTTTTCACCCCATTTTACTTGAGAGTGAAAAAAAAAACTCACGAGCCAAATAAAAACACAATGTAAAAGAGTTTTCATTGAGAATAGAATCCGCTCGATTTATTCCCACTCTACAAAGGAGCAAGTCATATTCGCTTGGTAACAGTAGAATCTGCTCGTTTCGAATAAAATTTATTCCCACACTAAAAAGAAGTAAAGCATACTCGCTCTCATTTGAGTAGATTGCTCCCGCTCGGAGTCGAGAAGAGAGTGAGCCTCATTCGATTTCTAAACTCTCGCTGATATACATTTTCTATGCCCAGACTGCATAGAAGACAAGTTGGCGGACTTCTATGACTGCTAAGGCTGGGAGACCCTTTGAGGATAGTGTATAGCTGAAATCAGAGTTCCGCTTTGCTCGATTTTACTTGTGAGTGAAAAAATCTCACGAACCAAATAAAACGACAAAGTGTAAGTTGAGAGTAGAATCTGCTCGATTTCCAACGAATTATACTCCCACTCGTAGAAGTACTCCGGCTCGAATTCGAGTAGAAAATGAAACTCGCTCTGGCTAAAATACCATTTCAATGATAAACGAGCGTTTTTAGATCAAAGACCTGAATCTAAATTTTAGATTTCCAATTTTATCCCTTTCCCACCTTCCGAACTTTTCGAACTTACATACATTTTTTCAAAATCAAACCTTAAATCAGTAAAGAAAGTCTAAAAGTCGGACGGGACCGACTTTATGATACCCTACACCCCTTTGCATATTTAGTAGAGCTTCTTATAACAATTAAAAAAAAATAACAAATCGGATGAACATTTTATATGGGAGTTATAGCTATATCTGAACTAAATTTGACATACTTGTTTCTATATCCATTTGGGCTAATATTACACGTTTGGTGCACAATAGAAGGCAAATCGCACGAAGATATATATATGAGAGCTATATCCAAATCTGAACCGATCTCTTTAGCAAAGGCATTTCTGAGCTATATTCGATATATTATCCCAAATATCGTTGTTACAGAGTGCATATTACGAGGATCGGCTATATCGGTCCACGATATCGTATATCCCTCATATAACTATACCTCCCGATATTCGGGATTTTGATGATTTTAGCCACATTTTTCAATGGCATTGTCTGAAATGCTACACAATTAGTTATCTGTGAGTACTTTACCCCCTGAAAGAGAATTGTCTACATATGTCTACATTTTAGTATAGCCCCCATATAACGCTACCCCAAGATATTCGGTATTTCCTGGATTTTCGCGACATTATGCACCGGAATTGCGTCAAATTTCTATGACGGAAAATTGTCTAAGCGGGTCCAAGTCTTAGTATAGCCCCCCATACAATGGTACCTCCCTTTATTCGGAATTTAGATGATATTAGCGACATTATTCAGCGGAATTGTTGCGAATTTCGTATTTGAAGTTCGGAATCGTTACTAGAGCCTATGACAAAAAATTACTTTTCCCGCACGTATAGCCCCCACATAAAGGTTTTCATTTGAGCGTATGTTGCGACGGAATTTTTGTTGAAAATGTTGAAGTTCTTCCGAATGGTGGAGGGCATTAAAAGTGCCGCCCGGCCGAACTTGGCTGCTTTTTTACTTGTTACTTATTTCATATTTGCAAAAATCTGTTATTAACTGATTTTTCTCATACCCACAAATCAGTAAACGAGCTGTTTTTATAGGTGCTAAATATTTGTATTTTTTTTAATTGGAATGCAGTATTATTATTTTCCATTTAACTCATTTGGTAAATAAAAATGCTGTAATTTTTCTCGAGCTCACATATCTCGTCTGACATGCAAAATATAGATGTCTTACTAACTTGCCGTTACTTGTAATTAAGTTCTAAGTCCAAGTTATTACTATATCACATTTAATTGATGTAAAAAAATAGTCATATATTGAATAAATAATTGGCAATAATTTGAAATGCGAGACATTTCTCCATCTAATTTTTTATTATTAGCCATAGCCATAAACAATTTGCTTTTCTATTAACTGAATTATTCAAAAGGGTACACTAAAATGTATATTTCAAAGTCAGGGTTATATGTAAATTAACAGTTTTCACCCCGTTCGAAATTGATCCACTTGTTGACGGTACGTTTAACCACCGTGACGCACAATGTTGTGGCCGGGGTTTATTGAACTTGTCTTTGTCAAAAAATACCATAAATTAGTGCACCGTTTGTTTTTCGTTATTGTTTTTGGTGGGCTACCTTCCCCTCTGAAAAAAATGTGCTAAGTGATTATTGAAATGCATTTAAATTTTTATTTGAGGTTTTTTTTTGCGTATTTTTCTCACAATATTGCAAAAAACTAGAAAGAAAATATATTTACCAAACAAATCCGGTCCGGTTTTCAAAGTTAATCTCTTGTTCACACAAACGCACATACACACACACTCAGCCCCCCAAAAAATGAGCATATGAATTTTGTTGCTGCCCGGTTGGCTCTCTGAGTAAATTTTCTGTTTTTTGTTTTATATGCCTTTTGCCTCGTGCTGAATACTTTCTGATGAATTGGCCAAAGATTAGATTTCATGTTATTAATGTTTCTTCTAATCTAAATCATTGTATGTATGCATGTATTTAAGCATGAGGGTTTATTGTTTTCTTTTTTATTTTCTTTCCCTATCAACTACTTAATGACGTTTACACAAATTACGGTTATCAGAAGATAACAGCATAATTTGAGTTTCCCCCTTTTCTGCATCATCTCATTCATTCCCACAGTTATTTTATGATAACACGGAGAGGAGAGAGAGAGACCAACAGTAAATAGAGAAAAGGCGGTTAAAATGTGGGAGTAATTTATATTGCATTTATAAATGTGACATTTGAATTATGGGGGCCACAAATGATTATCGCCTTTGATATTTATCGATAAAACATGTTATCGCCCGCCTTAGTGTTTTTATTCACAAATGGTTTTAATTGAAAAGCATTTTCTGTGATAAAAAAATATCTTTATTGCAGCTCTGTCGTTGCGTGCTATATGATTTGACAGGAATTGTTAAATAAATCTGAATACAATTGTTGTATAAAATTTACTTGTGTGTGCTTGTTTTTTATTCTCCATAATCAGCTGTTTATATTTATTGACATTGATAAACTTTCTTGAGAAAAATATAGGTCGTACGTCCGTCCATCGCAAAAGATTATTTTTTTGGCATAACCTCATGACTTTTTGTATGGAATACTGATAGGGAGGGAAATTATTGCCCGGTTCGGATGGGAATTTCACTAAAAAAAAAGATATCTTTTGGTCCCCATCTTTTGGGGATTTTTTTCTATAGAAAAAAATCGGTCCCCATCTTTTGGGGATTTTTTTCTATAGAAAAAAATCGGTCCCCATCTTTTGGGGATTTTTTTCTATAGAAAAAAATCGGTCCCCATCTTTTGGGGATTTTTTTCTATAGAAAAAAATCGGTCCCCATCTTTTGGGGATTTTTTTCTATAGAAAAAAATCGGTCCCCATCTTTTGGGGATTTTTTTCTATAGAAAAAAATCGGTCCCCATCTTTTGGGGATTTTTTTCTATAGAAAAAAATCGGTCCCCATCTTTTGGGGATTTTTTTCTATAGAAAAAAATCGGTCCCCATCTTTTGGGGATTTTTTTCTATAGAAAAAAATCGGTCCCCATCTTTTGGGGATTTTTTTCTATAGAAAAAAATCGGTCCCCATCTTTTGGGGATTTTTTTCTATAGAAAAAAATCGGTCCCCATCTTTTGGGGATTTTTTCTATAGAAAAAAATCGGTCCCCATCTTTTGGGGATTTTTTTCTATAGAAAAAAATCGGTCCCCATCTTTTGGGGATTTTTTTCTATAGAAAAAAATCGGTCCCCATCTTTTGGGGATTTTTTTCTATAGAAAAAAAAATCGGTCCCCATCTTTTGGGGATTTTTTTCTATAGAAAAAAAATCGGTCCCCATCTTTTGGGGATTTTTTTCTATAGAAAAAAATCGGTCCCCTTCTTTTGGGAATTTTTTTCTATAGAAAAAAAATCGGTCCTCATCCTTGGGAGATTTTTTCTATAAAAAAAATTGGTCCCTATCCTCTGAGGATTTTTTTATAAAAACAGCAGTCCTCACATTCTGAGAATTTTCTATGCATTTGGGCGCCAATATGACTTGGTAATATTAATTTAATTTAAAAGAAAACATCAATTACTTTGCAGCTTTTCACCACCACTGTATATTATCACTCAAAACCCGCATTTTAATAAAAATAAATTAATGTTTTTATTCACAAATAAACAATAAATACAACTTTGTACTCAAACATTGATAACTACTATTCGCGTGCGTTCCCATTAAAAAACCAGCAGCAACAACAACAACCAATACAAGAAGACAAACAAGAAAATACAAATTATGCCTCATTATTAAACTATTAAAAATTATAAAAAAAAAATTAAACAAAAAAATATTCTTCCATTCCATTAGAATTCAATTTCAAGGCCAAGTGTATGCGTGTAATTGTTAACAACAAAAACAATTTCAACCCCACCATCATAAATTAATGACACATCAATTAGCAAATTATAGAAAATAATTCAAATATAAAACAACAAAAAATATTAATATTTAAAATATTAAAAACAAAGTTAATTTAATTTAATAATCATCCAACCTCGACAAGTCCGTGGCGCTACCTTTTTTGTTCACTAACTTTAAATGCCGTTAGAAAATAATTTTTTGACAATTTCATCGGCCGCACATTTTGCTGCATTCCCCCAGACCAATGAACGATAGAGAAGTTACGGTACCAGGTAGGTTGCAATGAGCATTTTTTACATCTGCTGCATAACGTATATCTAGAATTATATCTTAAATCTATGAAAATAGAGGTGATGACTGTCCCAATGACGTTTGGCAGAAGATTTGAAGTTATAATCTTGAATTGTTATTAGAATTACTTTCACGGACATTTCGAGATTATATATACAAATTAAATAGCGAAAATAGCAATCACGTCCATTCGTCAAAGCACATACACAAACAAACGAATACATGTAAACAACAAAGGTGGACAGTAATTATAAATACGAGTGAGTGAAAGAGACTCATTGATGACATCACACTAAGAATTATAAAGCTAAGGCTTACAATTCCAATGTTAAAATTAATGAAAAGGAGACAATAAATATAAATACGAGTGAGAGAAAAAACGGTTAGTAGCACAGATGAAATATTACGAATGAGTGAGAGAAAGCGATTAACGTTGTCACAATTATAACCATAAAGCTAAGGATTACTACTTAAATGTACAAATTGACGGGAAGGAGACAGTTAACATAAATACGAGTGAGTGAGAGAGAACGATTAATAACGTTGAAGCGTTTAATAAAGTCGCAATTAACGGGAAACTATCAAGATTAACTTAAATCCACCAATTGCATTCGTAACAATATGTATGACATTGTGGTTCACATAAGCTCTGTTCCCGAACCTGCAAAAATCTACAAGTTTTCCAATATTTATACCCTACACCACATAGTGGAAGGGGTAATATGTCTTTGTGTATTTGTTTGTAACATTGTTTCGATCTAGCGATGTCCGTCCGTCCGTCTGTCTGTCTTGCTGGCTGGTGCGCACGACAACTCTCGAAGGGAGTATCCGATTTGGTCCAAACATGGTACATCGTAATATTATCGACAAACTTAGTTCGGAGATGGCCAATATCGGTCCTCCCCCACAAAAGTTTGAAATTTTGAAAGAAATGATTTTAGTGCAGACAGAGAAAGGATGATTCAATTTTGCTCGAAATCTACAAATATTCATATTTGCATCAGTGCTTGGTCAGGTCAACATTTTAAATAATTATAACTCTTATAAAATGTGATGTAAGTGTCCGAATGTCTTCAAATTACACACACCAAGGTAAGGTGTGAAGATGGAATATATCGGCCCGTTTCTTCTGGTACCTCCCCCTCAAAGGGTCAATATTCATGAAGCTCATAAAACACGACGTTAACATCGGATTCTGTTCAGACTTGGCACATACCAATATTTTTTATCAACACAAAAGGTGTTATTAAGACGGTAGATGTCGGACCATTCCTTTTGGCATTTCTCCCACACAAGGTCAAAGTTTTGAATAACCAAAACGATCATAAAATCCGAAATAAGCATCCGATTCTCTTCAAACAATATCAATATCTGATATTGTGATGATACAATATATCGGTCCACTCCTTCTGGTACCTCCCTCACAAAGAGTCAAAATGTTGAGCATGAAGATAAAAAAACACGAAATTAACATCAGATAACCGTCAATATTTCCATCAACACAAGATCTGTTATAAATATGGTGCAGATCGGACCATTTCTTCAGGTACGTCCCCCACACAGGGTTTAAAATGTTGAAAAACAAAACGCACAATGAAAGCGAAGTAAGCATCCAACTCTCTTTAAAATTCACACATCCAAATATTTTTGCTACCTCATCCACAAAGGGTCACAATTTCCAGTACTTATATCTGTCAAACTTGCGAAACAAGTCGTCGATTCTTTACAACTTGCTATATCCAAATATTTCTCTTAACCAAAAATCTGAGATGAATATGTTATTTATCGAAATTTATGATTTCGCATAAAATTTTATATAAATGTTCGATTTCCTTCAAATTTTGGCCATACCAATATTTGTACATGTATTAGATGAAGCATGACAAATAAAAAAGCAGCTAAGTTCGGCCAGACCGAACTTTTAATACCCTCCATCATTTCGATGGAACTTGAAAAAATTAAAAAAAAATTCCGAAAACTACCACTTAAATGAAAACCTTTATATGGGGGTTATACGAAGTCGTGGACCTGCATACGAAATTTTTGCCATAGGTTACAGTACCCATTGAGATCTCCCAGTACGAAATTTGAAACAATACCGGTGAATAATGACGCTAAAATCATCAAAATACCTAATATTGGGAGGTACCGTTATATGGGGGCTATACGAAACGTGGACCTGCACAGACAATTTTCTCTCACACAGACAATTTTCTGTGCTGTAGTTTCCATTTCGAAATTCAAATACCAAATTTGAAACAATTCCGGTGAATAATGTCGCTAAAATCATGAAAATACCAAATATCGGGCGGTACCATTATATGGGGGCTATATGAAAACGTGGACCTACATGGCCCATTTACGAACTGAACATGCCTACTGGAAAAATAAACATGTGTGCAAAATTTTAGCCTTCCATCTCAATTCGTTCGAAAGATAGCGTGATTACAACAGACAGACAGACGGACATCACTAAATCGACTTAGAATTTTTCGCTGATCAAGAATTTATACACTTTCTTGGGTCTGACATAAGTATTTCGAGGAGTTACAAACGGAATGACAATGTTAATATACCTTTCATTCTATGGTGGAGAATATAAAAATGGAACACTTCGTTCGACTATATCATCTGGCTCCTCACGCATATTTTAACATTTTCTAAAAATTATCACATATCTCATATAAAGTGAAGGAAGTATCCTTTATAGTCCAAACCTTACACGTCGCAATATTTATATCATATTTATTTAGGTCCGATACGAAATGGACAATGTTGGCCCATTCCTTCGGAACCTACTCCATAGGGTGTCAAAAAAATTAATAATCAAAACAGAAGTCAAAATATATTTAAAAAATCGAACATTGACTGAGGGCATAATCTGTCGGCAAAACCTACTGATATTTTTAAATTGTTTTTTTTTTTCTAATCTGTTTTATTTGAGGTTAAGTGAGGTTAGATTTTTAATCTGGACAAGAGTTAAAAGGTCGATAAATAAGTAGCAAATAATTCTATTTCCTTATGACATTATAAATGAAGAAGATTTACATCGACTTTGCTCATGTTGTATTTTTTTAATTAGAATATATTTTTTTCTTCTCTTACTCTAAAAATAAAACTATTTTATTCATAAAACTAACGACAGTTCGTGAACCCTTTAAGGTCGCTATAAATAAACTCAGCTGACTTTATTATTATTTTTTGTTTTTGTTTATAAACAGATACTTGACCTGCATTATTTCGAATATGTACCTCCCCAAAAACAAAATCACATTCAAAGCTACGTTGTCCACCAACACAAAATGAAACACATAATTTTGTATGCACTGCATGTTCGACGTAAAGGTGGTACGTCGTTTGCATGCCTTGAGCTTAAATGTTAAAAAAAAGAAGAACACATTTTACATACTAAACTACCACGATACGATACAAAAACAAATATTTAACTAGGTATATTGAAAATATCCCCCCACCTACACAAAGCGAAATAATAACGTCAGAGTCATCGGCAAGGAAGTTAAATAAAAACACGTAATTGTTGTAACCACTTCCACTACATGACGGGGGAGTATATTCAATTTGCCTTACTCGTTTGCAAAAGTTTGAAAAATATATTTTGATTTGTTCCCCAACTACAAGAATAACCGATTTTCCCTTTATTATATCGGGGTCGACTATATGATACCCTACATCCCTATGCGTATATAGTAGAGCTCCCGTAAAAAAATATATATTTGGGGATTTATGTGTATGTTATATCAACTTTGAACCTTATTTGAATGCGTATTATGGTTTCAGATGAGTCACTATTTGGGAACTATATCCAACTCTGAATCGTTTTTTAACAACAAAGTTGACGGAGGCCTATGTACCTCTAGTACCAAATAACATTGCTATATTGTACATGATATGACTTCGATAAGAATTATATTAAACAAGTAAAATAGTATCAGTTGGTTTTTTTCGACAGAGTCATGACAGATATAAGCATTGGAAATTGTGACCCTTTGTGGGTGAGGTACCAGATCTTGTGTTAGCAAAAATGTTTGTATATGTGAAATTTGAAGAGAGTTGGATACTTATTTCGCTCTCTTTGAGCGTTTTCATTTTAAAACTCTTAAAACCTATGGTGGGAGGTACCAGAAGAAGGGGTTTAATCCCTTCCATCTTTATAACAGATCTTGTGTTGATGGAAATATTGAGATGTACCAAGTCTGAATGGAATCGGATGTTATTTTCGCGTTTTTTGAGCTTCAGGGATATTCAAAATTTTGACCCTTTGTGGGGGAAGTACCAGAAGGAATCGACCGAAGTGTTCCATCATTATAACAGATCTTTTGTTAGTAGAAATAATGGTATGTGCGAAATATGAAGAGAACCAGATGGTTATTTCGGATTTTATAGTCGTTTTGGTTATTCAAAACTTTGATCCTTTGTGGGAGAGGTACCGGAAGGAATGGTCCGATATCTTCCATCTTTATAACAGATCTTGTACTGATAGAAATATTGAGATGTATCAAGTCTGGATGGAATCGGATTTTATTTTCGCGTTTTATGAGCTTTATAGATATTCAAAATTTTGACCCTTTGTGGGGGAGGTACCAAAAGGAGTGGAACGATATATCTCATTTTCGCAGCATATCTTGTGTTAGTAGAAATAATGGGACGTGTGAAAAATAAAGAGAACCGGAGGCTTATTTTGAATTTTATGATCGTTTTGGTTATTCAAAGCATTGAACCTTTGTATGGGAGGTACCATAAGGAATGGTCCGATCTCTACCATATTAATAACAGATCTTGTCGTGATGAAAATATTGAGATGTACCAAGTCTGAATGGAATCGGATGTTAAATTTGCCTTTTATGAGTTTCATGGATATTCAAAATGTTTGCCCTTTTGTGGGGGAGGTACCAAAAGGAGTGGACGGATATACCCCATCTTTACAGCAGATCTTTTGCTGGTAGAAATAATGTGATGTGCGAAATATGAAGAGAATCGGATGCTTATTTCGGATTTTATAATCGTTTTGGTTATTCAAAACGTTGACCCTTTGTGTGGAAGGTACCAGAAGGAATGGTCCGATATCTACCATTTTTATAACAGATCTTGTGTTGATGGAAATATTGAAATGTACCAATTCTAAGTGGAATCGGATGTCAATTTCGCGTTTTATGAGCTTCATGGGTATTCAAATTTTTTATCTTTGTGGGGGGAGGTACCAGAAGGTGTGGACCGATATTTTTCATCTTTACATCAGACCTTAGGATAATAAAAATATAGTGATGTTTGTAAATTGAAGACAATTTGACTCTTACATCCCATTTTATAAGGGTTATAATTATTCAAAATTGTGACCCTTTGTGGGGGAGGTATCGGAAGAAGTGGAATGATTCATGCCATCTTCACAACAGATCTCGTATAAGTAAAAATAATGGGATGTGTGAAATATAAAGAGAACCAGGAGCTTATTTCGGATATTATGATCGTTTTGGTTATTCAAAACTTTGACCCTTTGTGGTGGAGGTACCAGAAGATGTGGACCGAAATATTCCATCTTCACACCAGACCTTGGATTATTTAAAAATATTGTGATGTGTGTAATTGTAGATAATCGGACTCTCCCATCATATTTTATAAGAGTTATAATTATTAAAAATGTTGAACCTTTGTGGGGGAGGTACCTTACCGATATTGTCCATTTTCATACCTTGCCTAGCACTAATGCAAATATTGGAGTTTGCAAAGTTGTAGCGAAATCGGATTATCCCCTCTCTTTCTGTACAATAAATTATATTCTTTGAAAATTTTGTCATTTTGTATGGGGTGTACCAGAATTCGTGGACCGATATTGCCCATCTCCGAACTCGAAATAAGTTTGACAATAATATTACGATGTACCTAGTTTGGATCAAATCGGATGCTCCCTTTGAGAGATATCGTGCGCACCAGCCAGCAAAACAGACATGCACAAATGTCCTGAAACTGATTTGGTGCAAAAAGACCTAGGGTCTAAAGTCGTTATTTTGATAAGGCACGTTTTGGCCGTATTAAATGATAGCCATATGGCTGAGGGTAAAAAATCTAACCTCACTTCACCTCAACTAAAATAAATTCGAAAAACCCTACGCATTTGATGACTATTTTGTAAGCAGTGGTGTTCTCACTATTACCCTTTTCTATATCTAATTTATTTTCCAAGTTCTTTGAACTATTCATCGCTTGGGTTAGGGGTTTTTTTTCAAGCATTGACAGTTGTCAGTTGGCGATTTAAGTGTCAATAATAACAAATAAATCTCATTATTTTTTCTCGCAAATAGCTTTTAAGATACGACACGATGATGATTCGTCGTAATTTTCAACGTTTATATGTACTAACGAGCGTTTATATCTACTCATGTACGCGTTTATGTGCAACAATATAACTCGTAATCTAACATCATCTAATCACATTCGGATGGTGTCGTCTGCGTGTAATAAATGTCATGCGATAGCAGTTATTTGAAAATCGTAACAATTGTTTGTTTTTAGGGGGTCCGATAACCTTGAAATCGATGAAAATCTGGGACAACACAGCCGAAAATTCAACAAATTTAGGCAGTGAAACATATGGAAACCGTTTCTAGTAAATGTGTATACCCTCTGCCATATGGGTAGAGAGGGTATATAATTTGATACGGTCAAAACGTGCCTAGTCAAAATAACGGTTTCAGACCCTAGGTCTCTTTGGACCAAATCCGTTTCAGGACATTTGGAGTCGATCTTGCGATGCCCATCCGTCTGGCTGGCTGGTGAGCACGATAACTTTCGAAGGGAGTATTCGATTTGGTCCAAACTTGGTACATCGTAATATTTTTTGGTCTAACTTAGATCGTGTTCGGAGATGAGCAATATTGGTCCACACCTTCTGATACCTCCCCCACAAAAGATCGAAATTTTCAAAAAATATATTTTCTGCACAGAAAGAGAAAAGATCAGAAAGAGCATCAGTTCAAGGTCAGGTGCGAAAATGGAGAATATAGGACCACTTCATCAAGTACCTCCCCCGCTAAAGGTCAAAATTTTGAATAATTACAACTCTTATAAAATGTGATGTAAGTGTCCGACTGTCTTCAAATTTCACACATCCCAATATATTTATTAACCAAAGATCTGGTGTTAAGATGGAATATATCGGTCTACTCCTACTGGTACCTCCGCCACAAAAGATCGAAATTTTCAAAATATTTATTTTCTGCACATAAAGAGAAAATATATATCGATTTTGCTCAAACTTTGCAAATCCTAATATTTGCATCAGTTCTAGGTCAGGTGCGAAAATGGAGAGTATAGGTTCACTCCATCGAGTACCTCTCCCGCAAAGGGTCAACATTTTGAATAATTACAAATCTTATATAACGTGACGTAAGAGTCCGACTGTCTTCAAATTTTACACATCCCAATATTTTTATTAACCCAAGGTCTGGTGTTAAGATGGAAAATATCGGTCTACTCCTTCTGGTACCTCCCACACAAAAGTTCGAAATTTTCAAAAAAAATAATAATAATAACATTTTCTGCCCAGAAAGAGAAGCAATAATCCGATTTTGCTCTAACTTTGCAAATCCTAATGTTTGCGACAGTTCTCGGTCAGGCGCAAAAATGGATACTATAGGTCTACTCCATCAAGCGCATCCCCACAAAGGGTTAAAATTTTAAAAAAATTATAACTCTTATGTAAGGATCCGATTTTCTTAAAATTTCACACATCCCAATATTTTTATAAGCCCAATATCTGGTATTAAGATGGAATATATCGGTCCACACCTTCTGGTACCTCCCCCACAAAGGTTCAAAACTTTAAACATCCATAAACCTCATAAAACGCGAAAATAACATCCGATTCCATTCAGACTTGGTACACCTCAATATTTCCATCAACACAAGATCTGTTATAAAGACAGTAGGAATCGGACCAATTCTTCTGGTACCTCCCACACAAAGGGTCAAAGTTTTAAATGACCAAAACGATTATAAAATCCGAAATAAGCATCAGGTTCTCTTTATATTTAACAAATCCCATTATTTCTACTAACACAAGATCTTTTGTGAAGATGGGACATATCGGTCCACTCCTTCTGTTACCACCCCCCCAAAAAGGGTCAAAATTTTGAATATCCATGAATCTCATAAAACGCGAAGTTTACATCCGATTCCATTCAGACTTGATATACCTTAATATTTCCATTAACACAGGATCTGTTATAAAAATGCTAGAGATCGGACCATTTTTAAAAACAAAACGCTCAAAGAAAGCGAATCAAACATTCAACTCTCTTCAAATTTCACACACCTAAACATTTTTGCTAACACAAGATTTGTTGGGAAGATCATAAATATATGCAAACTCCTTCTGGTACTTCACCTACAATGAGTCCCCATTTCTACAAAGGGTCATTATCTTTCCATTCCTTCGGAACCTACTCCGTAGAGGATCAGCAGTTTGAATAATAATAATAAAAGAAGTCAAAATATATTTAAAGAATCGGACATTAACTGAGGGTATACATCTGTGGTCAAAACCGACTGATACCTTTTTTTTAATAAAATATTTCCACGAACTCCACTTTTGTTTTTGTTTTCTGTAAATTGTGTTGTTCTCACAGCTGTTTGAGACTCGTTTTTTTTTTGTGTTAAAAAATCAATATTGAGGTGAAACCAGCAAGGTATTTCCCTCGATTTTAATATTGCGTAAATATACGAAACAAATGTTCCAATAAAGTAATTAACGAAACAATGTGCACGTGTAACACTCGTTTGCTTATTGAAAAATTTCAAAATCAATATGGAATCATTAAAAAAAATACATTTTTTAAATATGAACGGGGCAGTTTTTTTTTAACAAAACAATAACATTGAAGAAAATATTCAAAAAAAAATATTTTTTAAAAATCTATTCATATACGAAAACTTAAGGTACGGTCACACTGGGCAAATATTTGATCGAAATTTGTTTTCCCATATTTGACTGAACAAATGTGAAATTCATACAGAGTTGATTCGATGTTCACATTACAGTCAAATATTTGACAGGTTTTGTTTGTTCAAGCAGTCACCAAACAGCGTCAAACAGTGCTATGGGAAAACATGTTCGACACATGTTCACATTCGTAAAATATATTTTCCCATTAAATTGTTTGATCAAACTTTGAGGAAACATAAGTTTATTTGGCCGAGAGAAATAGACAGAGAGAGTGAAAGAGAGATATAAAGGAAATGTAGTATCGGGTATAATTTATTTGGAGAAGGGAAGCAAAAGACCAGCTGTTGTTGAATAAATTCCTTGTTAGAACAATTTTATTTTGCATTTTTTTTTGTATCATGGTAGAAGAATACAGGTAGTTACATCGACATAGCTGCTGGGACAATGAACTGTCAAAACAATTTTGGAATTGAAAATAATGAATGAAATATTATTGAAATTTGTAAAAATTGTTGAAAAATATATATTATTGCAACCTCCGATTTTTCGCCGTATAGGGAAACATAGAAAAATCTACTTATTTTTGTCAAAACATTTCAAAATTTTTGACATATCATTGTTTCAAGCGTTGATGCATCTACCTATATCCTGTTCCAGAACCTGCAAGAATCTACTAGTTTCGCAATTTTCTTCGATATAATAAAGGGAAAATCGGTTATCGTAGTAAAAACCCCTTACATTCTGGCAGTTCTGAAACAGACCAAATATACACATGTTTTACTAAACATTCAAATTCAGTTAGTTCAAAAATATCAAATAAACAAAGCCACTTATTGCATTCGTTTGTTTTTCTATTCATTAAACATCATGCTACAAATGCTCCTGTTGTTAAAGCAAAATGCTGCCCAATGTATTAAACTGATATTTTCCTTGTTTGACCTTACAAAACATTTGCACCGTCAAATAAATGTTTGATCAAAAAATAGGAAAATAATTGAACATATATGTTCACATTATGGACACATTGGTCAAATTTTTGTTTTCCGGGAAATAATTTTGTTTTCCAAAATCAGCTGTTTTTGTATTTACCGTCAAATAATATTTGGTTGTCAGATTGTGACAAAGAAATATTTCACCTTTTTCGTCAAATATTTGCCCAATGTGACCTTACCTTTAGGAGTCGTCGTTGTACCAATTATCAACATCCCGACGAATTCGAAAGCTGGAATTTTGATTTTTCGGTTTAAGCTCTATCCCTTCTCCCAATACAAAATTTAATTCAATTTATTAGTGTACTTTTCGAACAGTAGTTCCCATAATAAACATTTCCAAAAACATCTCCACATTTCAATTCCATGTGCCCACAGAGACCTCAATAGCAAATTTGAGGATTCCAGTCCTAATTTCAGCACCTAATACCAAAAATAGTACCATTTGGTACATTTTTGACAAATATAGTAAGCATTTCCAAAACACCGCCAAATATCAAATATCTAAACATCAAATTTCAGAATTTTGTCTTTATCTCTTGACCCAATACCAAATTTAATATCTTTTAGTACTTTTCGTGCAATTATAGTACACATTTCCAAAACCACCTCCATATCTCAATTACATATGCCCACGAAGACCTCAATAGGAAATTTGTGGATTCCAACCCTAATTCTAGCACCCAATACCAAAAATAGTACCATTTAGTACATTTTGAACAAATATAGTACGCATTTCCAAACCTCAAACAAAAATACCATTAGTAAACTAAATATTACCTTTTAGAATTTTATCTCTATCTCTTCACCCAATACCAAAAATAGTACCCTACAGTAATTTTCGTACAATAATTCGACACATTTCCGAAACCACCTCTCTGTGTCCAGTACTCATGCACAGCGTCCCTAATACCAAATTTCAGATTTCAAGAGCTATCTGTTCACCCAATACTAAATTGTGCCAAATAAGGTACTCTTTAATACTTTTCGTGCACTTGTTGTAAATATTTCCAAAACCACTTGTGCATTATAAACCTCTACCATCAACATGGGTCGCAATAAAAAATGTCCGCTTCCTCCGTACATCCTAAGCAAAATGTTCCAAATTTAGTGTCAAATTTAGTACAGTTCGCACACTTGGTACATAAATCCAAATCCACTTTCATGTATCAAACTTACTTTCCAACTATGATTCTAACACCGAATTTTATGTTTTTAGGTCTATCCGTTCAAATAATACCAAATAGTCCGTCTGTGAAATCACTCTAGCTTCCGAATGAAATGAAGTAGGTTGATACAATTTTACTTAAATGTATATTATGTCTGTAGGACTTTTGGTATTGAAAATGGACCATGTAGGTCCACGTTTTGATATAGCCCCCATATAACCGGTATATTCGGTATTTTGATGATTTTAGCGACATTATTCACCGGAATTGTTTCGAATTTGGTATTTGAAGTTCGTAATGGAGCCTAAAAGAGAAAATTGCCTGTGCAGGTCAACGTCTTCGTATAGCCCCCATTTAACGGTACCTCCCGATATTCGGTATTTTGATGATTTTAGCGACAATATTCATCGGAATTGTTTCAAATTTGGTATTTGAAGTTCGTAATGGATATTGTTCGTAATGGATTTGCCTATGACAAAAAATTGTCTGTGCAGGCCCACGTTTTGTATAGCCCCCATATATTGTCAATTCCCGATATTTGGTATTTTGACGATTTTAGCTACATTATTCTCTATTTTTTTCAAGTTTCGCATTTGAATATTGTTACGGTTTATGACAAAAGCTGCCTAGCAGGTCCACGTAGTCGTATAGACCCTATTCAAAGTTCGGCCTGGCCAAACATACATCTTTTTTACATGTTTTTTTTTGTAACAAAAAATGTACGAATCTAAAAATCGCGAGATTTTTAATTTTCCATTTTTTTTTTCAACTACGATCTTAATTTTTTCTTATTTTAATTTGTTCTTCTCTCCTTTGTTTCTTCCACAGATACAAAACCATGCACTGGTTTGCTGAATCCCAACGAAGAAGATGAAATGAAAATAACCGGCTATCGCCGGTCAGTAATGCGCACCGCCCTCTGTTGGATGTGCATTTGCCTGACCGGCGGTCTGTTGCGTTTGATATTGCATTGGTGGCGTCATTGGTATCTAATGGCCACCCATGAAATCTGCAGCTTGGAAGAAGCCGACAAAGTTCTGGTACAAGAAGATTACAAGGGCAACCATAAAATTTACTATGTCAAGGAGATACAGAATTTAGACATTAATACCTTGAGGTGAGTGGGCTGCTGGTACACTACGAGAGGTGGGAATTCAAGTTGTAATTTATTAATTTTTTGTCTCTTCCATTTCAGACAAGAACAGTTAAAGGCTGCCAAACAACAGAAATCTTCATCGCCTGCCAGAAATCCGGCGACATCGACGGCGGAAAGCAATAAAGAATCGATGGCCAATGGTTGTAATAATGTTGAGATGGGCGATGGTGCTATTGCAACACTTAATGATTTGGATGAAAGGAATTTCCATTTGTCAATGCATTTTGCAACGGGACAATTTAAATGTGAGTCAAGGGAGGATATCTGAAAAAAATATTTTGTTTTTGTGGATAAATTGTAAACTTAATTAAACCAGAAGGAGTGGTACACCCTCCTATCTTCACAGCGGATCTTGTGTTAGCAAAAATAATGGGATGTGTGAAATATCAAGATTTTATAATTATTTTGGTTATTCAAAATTTTGACCCTTTGTAGGGGAGGTACCAGAACGAATGGTCCGATATCTACCGTCTTTATAACAGATCTTGTGCTGATGAAAATATTGAGATGTACAAAGTCTGAATGGAATCGGATGTTATTTTCGCGTTTTTTGAGCTTCAGGGATATTCAAAATTTTGACCCTTTGTGGGGGAAGTACCAGAAGGAATCGACCGAAGTGTTCCATCATTATAACAGATCTTTTGTTAGTAGAAATAATGGTATGTGCGAAATATGAAGAGAACCGGATGGTTATTCCGGATTTTATAGTCGTTTTGGTTATTCAAAACTTTGACCCTTTGTGGGAGAGGTACCGGAAGGAATGGCCCGATATCTACCATCTTTATAACAGATCTTGTGTTGATAGAAATATTGAGATGTACCAAGTCTGGAATGGAATCGGATGTTAATTTTTTGTTTTATGAGCCTCAAGGTTACTCAAAATCCTGTCCCTTTGTGGGGCAGATACTTGATGGAGTGGACCGATATATCCCATCTCAACCGATATATATCCCATCTTGGATTAATAAAAATATTGTGATGTGTGAAATACGAAAAGAACCGGATGCTTGTTTCGAATTTTATAATCGTTTTGGTTATTCAAAATTCTTACCCTTTGTGGGGGAGGTACCAGAAGGAATGGTCCGATCTCTACCGTTTTTATAGCAGATCCTGCGTTGATGGAAATATTGAGATGTGCCAAGTCTGAATGGGATCGGATGTTAATTTCGTGTTTTTTGAGATTCATGGATTTTCAAAATTTTGACCCTTTGTGGGGGAGGTACCAGGAGGAGTGGGCCGATATATTCCATCCTTATACCAGACGTTGGGTTTGTAAAAATATTGTGATGTGTGTAATTTTAAGACAATCGGACGATTACATTTTATAAGAGTTATAATTATTCAAAATGTTGACCCTTTGTGGGAGAGGCACTTGATGGGGTGGACCGATATATTCCATCTTCACACCAGACCTAGAGTTAACAAAAATATTGTGATGTGTGTAATTTTAAGACAATCGGACGATTACATTTTATAAGAGTTATAATTATTCAAAATGTTGACCCTTTGTGGGAGAGGCACTTGATGGGGTGGACCGATATATTCCATCTTCACACCAGACCTAGAGTTAACAAAAATATTGCGATGTGTGTAATTTGAAGATAATCGGACTCTTATATCACACTTTATAAGAGTTATAATTATTCAAAATTTTGTCCTTTTGTGGGGCAGGTACTTGATGGAGTGAACCGATATTGTCCATTTTCGCACCTGACCTAGCACTTATGCAAATACTAGGATTTGCAAAATTTGGGCAAAATCGGATCATCGTTTCTCTTTCTGTGGAATAAATTATTTTCTTTGAAAATATTGACATTTTGTGGGGGAGGTCCTAGAAGGCGTGGGCCGATATTGTTCATCTCAGAACTCGATCTAAGTGGGGTAATAATATTACGATTTGCCCTGTTTGGACCAAATCGGATACTCCCTTCGATAGCCAGCCACACGGACAGATATCGTCAGATCCACTCCAAATGCCCTGAAACGGATTTTATCCAAAGAGACCTAGGGTCTAAAATCATTATTTCGATGATTCACGTTTTGGCCGTATCAAATGATATATACTCCCTCCAGCCATATGGCTGAGGGTATAAAAAATTATGTTTTACATTTTAATTTGTACCCGTTAACCAAATTCTCCTTCTTCTCTTGCAGATTGTACCAGTGCCCGGATTTTCGTATGCAAACAACTGCGCTATGCCTGGAATTCCCAAACGCAAACGTTTGACAAATTGCAGGGTTTAGATGTCGACGTTGCCAATGCATATTTCCATCAGCAACATGGCTTGAGCCAACAGGAGAGAGTGGCCCGGCGTCTGGTCTATGGGCCAAATGAAATAACAGTTCCTTATAAAGATGTGAAAACATTGTTGTTCTTAGAAGTACTTAATCCATTTTATGTATTCCAAATATTTTCGGTGATATTGTGGTTCACCTACGATTACTATTACTATGCCTGTGTCATTGTGCTGATGTCGGTGTTCGGCATAACCATGTCGATAATACAAACGAAAAAGGTTCTTCCTAAAAAAAAAACAATTATTAAAATAAGTTTGTTTTCAATGGCCTTGTTTTTGTTTTTTCAGAATCAAGATGCCCTCCGTGAGACGGTACAAAATACAGGCACTGCCCTAATTGTGGGTGAACGGGGCGAGGTCCACGAGGTGCCGACCCAACGTCTGGTGCCGGGTGATATCATTGAAATTCCCTCCAGTGGTTGTACAATGCAATGTGATGCGGTGCTGTTGTCGGGCAATTGTATCCTCGATGAGGCCATGTTAACTGGTATGAAGAAAAATTTGGAGTGTTGTTCGTGTTCTAGTTGTAAATACTGATTATGGAATCTTACCCTCCTCCTTCCCCCTCCTCTTAGGTGAAAGTGTACCGGTTACCAAGACGCCACTGCCATCGAAACGTGATGTTGTCTTCGACAAAAAGGAGCATGCTCGCCACACGCTCTTCTGTGGCACCAAAGTCATACAGACCCGTTATATTGGTTCGGAAAAGGTGCTAGCCATTGTCATTAACACGGGCAATATAACGGCCAAAGGCGGTCTCATACGTTCCATATTGTATCCACCACCCGTTGATTATAAATTTGAGCAGGACTCTTATAAATTTATTGAGTTTTTGGGTTTAATTGCCTTAATTGGATTCATATATACGCTAGTCAGTAAGGTAAGGACATCTCCGCACATAAATGGCTCTCTTCAAGACTACATTTGCATTTGCTTGCCTTGCAGATAATGAGAAACATAGATGCCACCAAAATAGCTGTTGAATCATTGGATTTGATAACGGTTGTTGTGCCTCCAGCCTTACCAGCTGCCATGACAGTGGGCCGTTTTTATGCCCAGAAGCGGTTGGAACGCAATAATATTTATTGCATTTCGCCCAGATCGATTAATGTTGCTGGCAGCATCGATTGTTGTTGTTTTGATAAGGTCAGCCAAATGACAGCACCAAAAAATCAAAAAAGAAAAACTAATTTTTGTCCTTTGTTTTTTCAGACGGGTACCCTTACCGAAGATGGCCTGGACATGTGGGGTGTTGTACCCAAATCGGCCACAAATCAATTTCAAATTCCCATCAAACAAATCGAACGTCTACCCTTCGATAATTTCCTCTTTGGCATGGTCACCTGCCATTCGATTACCATCATGAATAACAAAATGATGGGTGATCCTTTGGACTTGAAAATGTTTGAATCGACCGGTTGGATACTGGAAGATGCCCAAGGTGTGCCGGATAATCAGAAATATGGTTTGCTGCATCCCACCGTGGTGAGGCCACCCAAAAAAGAAATTCTCCCACAAATGGAAGAAAAAATGGTTGAGCGACAATCTTCGGTGGATGATTTGTTATCCGATGTGGGTCTGCTGAATGGTGAGGCTGTCAATGATCATGGTATTGTCCGGGAATTCCCATTTACCTCAAACCTACAACGTATGTCGGTGATAACTCGTCGCCTCAGCGAAAAACATTTCAATGTCTACTGCAAGGGATCACCGGAAATGTTACAGCAACTGTGCCTGCCCGAAAGTCTGCCCGACAACTTTTCCCAACAATTATCGGTGTATGCCAAGCAGGGCTATCGTGTCATAGCCCTGGCCTACAAATCTCTAAGTACCAAAGTTAATTATACCAAAGTACAACGTTTGCCTCGTGAAAGTGTCGAAAGTGATTTGGAGTTTTTGGGTTTTGTGGTGCTGGAGAATCGTCTGAAACCCGATACCTCAGAGGTCATTGAGGCCTTGACCAAGGCCAATATACGTTCGATTATGATAACGGGTGATAATATCTTGACGGCGTTGAGTGTGGCCCGTGACTGTGGTATTGTCAGTACGAATCAGCCGGTGGTAACGGTGAATGTACGTCACAAAGCCGATGCGGATGGGGGAGAACATCAACATCATCATCATCACCACCACCATCATCATCACCATTCGCATCAACACAACGACACGGATCACAGTAATTATGAGCTTTATTATACCCTGGATTTGGGCAGTGCCTCGTGTGCCTCTACCTCAATGACAAATGGTAAAACTAACGGCACCCTCGCCTCATCCAATACCAATGATTCGTTGTATGACACCAACTATCATCGCTTGAATGGCGATGTTGCCTCCCTGTCGAGTGCTGCCTCAATTACCATGCCAAACAGCAAAAGTTGTGGTAGTGTTGAAACTGTCGATACCTGGACCCACAATGACATGGAGCTGGGTCTAAACTCACCCATGGATGCGGCCGAACCACCATCATCATTGTTGGACAAGAATTGGCGTGACAACTATCGTTTCGCCATGGTCGGCAAGACATGGCAAATTGTCAAGGACCACTTTCCCGATCTGCTACCCAATTTCCTGACACGTGGTGTCATCTATGCCCGCATGTCGCCCGAACAAAAACAAGCCCTTGTCGTGGAGCTGCAAAATCTCGACTATTGCGTGGCCATGTGTGGCGATGGTGCCAACGATTGTGGTGCCTTAAAGGTCGCCCATACGGGCATATCCCTAAGTGAAACTGAATCTTCAATTGCCTCGCCGTTTACCTCGCGCAATCCCACCATAGCTGCCGTACCGAATGTCATCAAAGAGGGTCGTGCCGCCCTGGTCACCTCATTTGGCATCTTCAAATACATGGCTGCCTATTCGATGGTACAATTTGTATCGGTCATGATTTTGTATTCCATCGATTCGAATCTAACGGACAAACAGTATTTATACATTGATCTGGGTTTAATATCCATCTTTGCATTTTTCTTCGGGAAAACGGAATCGTTTAATGGACCATTGGTTAAACAGGTGCCGCTGTCATCGTTGATATCGCTGACACCGCTGGCTTCGATCGTCTTGCATTTGTTGGTGGTTATTGCATTCCAAGTAGCGGGTGAGTTGATTATGTTTTGGTGATGAAAAATGATTTTAGATGGGGTAAAATTTCTATGAGATAACCTATGAGGCTTTCACAGAGAAGTCCAATAAGCTTTGTGAGAAGGTTTTTTTTTTGGTCTTCTGTGAAAAGAGTTGTTGGGGTTTTCTATTGGAAGTCATTTAGTTTTTTTATGGCAAGGTCTTTTTTTTGGAAGACAATAGGTCTTGTCGTTGTGAGCCCTTTTGGGACTTTTTGTGACGTCTTTTTGGACTTTATTAGAAGGTTGGGTATTCTATTGGAGGCCATTTTTGGAAAGACATTTTCCTTTTTTTATTTGGAAGACATTTGATCCTGTCGATGTGTGAAGTCTTTAGGCTTTTTTAGAGGACTTTTTTGGCCTCTATGAGGACATTTTGGTATTCTATTCCTCTTTTTTGAAGGAATTTTGGTGTACTTTAAGAAAAACTTTGGGATTTCTTTGAGGACATTTGTTTCCTCTTTGTGATGACCTTTTGATCTTCCATTATTTTGGTATTCTTTGAGACGTCTTTTGGGCTTTTTATTGTTCTATGAGAGGACCTCTTGCTCTACATGAAGGAAGAAGACCTTTTCCTTAAGAGGATCTTTTGATCGTCCTTAAGATGAACTTTTGAGAGACTTCCATAAGATCTTTTGTCTTCTATGTGGCGTCCTATTGGATTTCTATGAGAGTACCTTTTGCAGTTCTATGGAACGTCCTTTCAAAAGACATTTGTGTCTTCTATGAGAGGACGTCTTTGTCTTCTTTTGGAGTATCTTTTGGTCATTCTTAAGACGGCCTTCTATGAGTAGCTCTTTTGGTCTCTTATAAAGACCTTTTATTTTTCTATGATGGGACCTTTTGGTCTTTCTTCAGAGGCGTTGTTGATCTTCCTTCAGAGGGTCTTTTGGTCGTCTTTGTCATATCCTTTTGAATTTTGAAAGACTTTTGTGTGTTCTATGAGAGGACATATTGGACTTCCTTTGGGGAATTTTATGGTCGTTCTTAAGAGGGTCTTTTAAGACTTTTGTTGTGGTCCTCCTAACGATGATCATTTGGTTTTCTTTAGAAGATATTTGTGTCTTTAATAAGAGGACGGCTTGGTTATTTCATTTCATTTCATTTATTTATTTATATGTTGCAATGAAAAAGCCATTAGGCCAATAAGTATCACAACTATCAAAACTACAAAAGTGTACTCCAAAATAAAAAAAAACATCTTAAAAATATTACATAGTGTATCTTAAAGTAACCTAAGAAATCATATGTAAAATATGGACAATAAGGCTCCCCAGCCAATGAAAAT
The DNA here is from genome assembly GCF_030504385.1 of Musca domestica. NCBI lineage: Eukaryota > Metazoa > Arthropoda > Insecta > Diptera > Muscidae > Musca > Musca domestica. The sequence continues at coordinate 12,809,414 of NW_026712409.1, forward strand.
AAATTTAAGTCTATTGCTGGTAATAAAAAAAAACAATATTTAATCATACGATACAGTATCGTCAATATCATTAACAAACAAATTGTTAACCTCCTTAAGAAGGCCTTTCGGTCTTTTTGTCGTCCATAAGAGAGGACCATCTATGTCTTCTATGAGTAGATCTTTTGGTCTTTTATGAGGAGGTTTTATTCTGCTATGAGGGGACTTTTTGCTCTTCCCTCAGAGGATTTTTGATCGTCCATACGCTGAACTTTTGAGCAGACCCGTGTGTCTTCCATATAAAGATTTGTTGGTCTTCTATGTGTTGTCCTTTTGGACATTTATGAGAGGATATTTTGGACATTTGTGTCTTCTATGAGAGGACGTTTTGGTGTTCCTTTGGAGAAGCTTTTGAGAGAACTTTGCGCCTTCTATCAGTAGTCCTTTTGGTAGGCGACCTTTTATTCCACTAGGAGAGTGCCTTTTGGTCTTTCTAACGATGATCATTTGAATTTCTTTAGAAGATATTTGTGTCTTTTAGGAGAGGACGGCTTGGTCATACTTGAGAAGACCTTTCGGTCTTCCTATAGAGAATCTTTTCGTCGTCCACAAGAGGATCTTCGAGAAGACCATCTTTGCCTTCTATGAGTAGATCTTTTGGTCTTCTTTGAAGACCTTTTATTTTTCTATGAGAGGGTGTTTTGGTCTTCTTTCAGAGTGCCTTTTGGTCTTCTTTGTGACGGCCTTCCCATAAGAGACTCTTATGGTCTCCCTTAAAAGTTCCCTGTAGAAGACCTTTTTGTCTCCCATAAGAATACCTTCTGGCTTTCTACGATAGGTCTTTTAATTCTTCTATGAGAGGATCATTTGGCCTTCCTTAAGCGGATCTTTTGACCTTACTTGAGACGTCCTTTTGAAAAAAAAACATTTGGGCCTTAAAGGAAATTTTTGGTCTTAAAAAGATTTTTGGGACTTTTTTGAGACACCCATTTGAGTAGACATTTTTGTAATTTATAGGAAAACCTTTGGTCTTTTATGAGAAGATCTTTTTGGTCTTCTATGAGAAAACCATATGGACTTCCACGAAATTACACGTTCGTCTTCTATGATAAAATCTTGGGGGTTTCCTTTAGGGTTTCCATTAGAATATCTGTTGATCCTCTATGAGAAGACCTTTGAGGAAGACCTTCTTTTTTTCTTTTGAACCTTTTGGACTTCCAGGCAAAACCCCTTAGTTTTCCAAAATGTTTCCCTATTTTAATTTTTTTTAGTTATTTTTCAAAATTGTTGTTATTTTTTAACATCACCCTCTCTTTTCTTGCAGGCTGGTTCCATGTTCACCAACAGGAATGGTTCGAACCCTTCGTCTATAGCAGCGACGAACATTTAGGCTGTTGGGAAAACTACACCATGTTTGCCATATCCAGTTTCCAGTATATCATTTTAGCTTTTGTCTTCTCCAAAGGTGCTCCATATCGTCGGCCGATCTGGTCAAATATACCCTTCTGTTTGACGCTCATTGTTAATATATGTATTGTTATCTACCTCATTATCTATCCACCGGCATGGTTGTCTGAATTTTTCCAATTGATACTGCCGCCCGAAATGGATTTCCGCTATTGGATGTTGATATATGGTGCTGCCGCATTTGTGGCTCATGTGGCCATCGAAACGCTAATTGTGGAATATTGTCTCTTTAAGAAGTTCCAGGCGAAACGTGATCGTGATGTGAAGACATCGAAACGTCGTTACATGCAAATTGAATACGATATGAAATTCTATCAGAATTGGCCACACATTAGCGAGGTTGTTGAGTCGATGCCAGTGGAAAAGAAACAGAGTAACATAAATCCGGCCTATTTTGAAATAAGTGCCGAGCAAAATTTCGATACACCGGTGTCGGATGAAAACAATCCCTTGAATAGTTTCTTTGATGTGGAAACGTCAACAACACCAACGCCACAGCTGGAACAACAATATGGTGTGCCAACATCTCAGTTCTTCAATGCAAACACAGACGACGGTGCAGCAGCAGCAGCAGCAACAGCGGCAAATGTTGCAAATATTTAGAGAATTTATTTAAAAATATAGAAAGAAGAAGAAAACCCTCTTTCCCTTTTCTTTTTTAGAAGAAGGATAGCATACTTATTAAGTGTAAAAGTCAAGTTAAATTGTATATTAAGGAATGAATGAAAAAAAAAAAGAAACCAACAACAGATAGTTCAATTTTGTAGAAATATTTATATTATTTTGTACTTATAAAGATTAAAACAAAAGATATCAAACAAAAATTAATGCCGAGAAACTTACTACCATTATTAGCAACAGAAGAAAAAGTAAAAGAATACAAACAAACATAACTAAAAATAAGATAGCTTTAAAAAAAGTATGATTTATTTACTCTCTCTAGCACTTAATTTTTGTTACTTAGCCCCCGGAAGGAACTCTTAGAGTTTCGATTGGGAAAAATTATTTAATATTATTTTTGTCATTTATACATACATATATATATTTTTACTTTATTATTATTATTATTTTTTTTTTTTTGTATTTAAGATTAATCTGTTTTTTTTTTGTTTTCTAAAAAGATATATTTTTTAGAAATATGCAATAATGTTTATTTAGTGTTAATTATGTGTATGTGAATAAATGCAATTAAGCTTAAGGTTTAAGTTGAATGATGATAAACCAACCAACAAGAAAAAATATATATATATTATATCATAATTATATTATGTAAGAAACAAAGATCACTACATTTTGTTTTCTTTTACGGGTATTTGTTTGGAGGAATTGTTATTAATTGGGTTGAAAGGTGTTCCGGATCCGAGCAGCAAAATTTCGCCAACAAGGTTACCTAATGACTATCCTAGAAGGGGCCAGCTAGTTCTTTATGAACTGTATACATAGCCTCCTCCATGAAATGGATATCCATTTAGTTTTCCTTTGGAAACGGTTTTTTCGTTTATGAAAGTAATTTTTGGTCGTCCTTAAAAGGATCTTTTTTTGGTTTTCTTTGAGGCGTTATTTTTGGTAGACATTTGTGTCTTTTGATTTTCTATGAGAGGACGTCTTGGTCTTTCTTAAGCAGACCTTTTGATTATCCTTAAAACGATCGATTAAGGAGAACTTTATGCCTTCCATAATATACGCTCTTGGTCTTCCATGAGAGGATATTTCATTCCACATCCGAACAGCAAAATTTTGCTAACAATGTTACCTAGTTACTGCCCTAGAATGAACCAGCTGGTTCTTTTTGAGAAGACATTTGTACCTTCTATGAGAACACATTTGTGTCTCATATGGGGGACCTTATGGTTTTCTTTGGGAGGACCCCTTGATCTTCTGTTAGACCTTTTGGTTGTCCTTAAATAGATCTATTTAGAAAAACTTTAGGCCTTCTACGATAGGATCTTTTATTCTTTTTTGAGAGAAACTTTTGTTCTTCCTAGAGCGGATCTTTTGGGCCTTGTTTGAGGAGTCCTTTTAGAAGAACTTTAGGTCTTCTATTGAGGAAATTGTGGTATTCTTTACGAGGATCTTTTGGCCTTCCTTAAGAGGACATTTGCAGAAGATATTTTGTGCTTCTATGAGATGACCTTTTGGACTTCTAAGAGGACGCCTTGATCTTCTTTAAGATGGCCTTTTGGTTGTCCTTAAATATACCTATTTAGAAGAACTTTGTGCCTTCAATAATATATAAACATTGGGCCTTCTAGTAGAGGATCTTTTATTATTTTATGAGAGAACCTTTTGTTCTTCCTAGAGCGGATCTTTTGCCTTGTTTGAGGAGTCCTTTTAGAAAAAATTTAGGTCTTCTATTAGAGGAATTTGTGTTTTTCTTTACGAGGATATTTTGGCCTTCCTTAAGAAGACCTTTTCAGAAGATATTTTGTTCTTCTATAAGATGACCTTTGGGACTTCTATGAAGGGACCTCTTGGTTTTCCTTAAAAATACTTTTTGCTTGTCCTTAAATAGATCTATTTAGAAGAACTTTGTGCCTTCAATAGATCTTTAATTATTCTTCGAGAGAACCTTTTGTTCTTCCTTGAGCGAATCTTTTGGCCTTGTTTGAAGCGTCCTTTTTGAAGTACTTTTCGTCTTCTAATTCAGGAATTTTCGGTCTTCCTTATGAGGAACTTTTGGCCTTCTTTATGAGGACCTTTTGGGATTATCTTTTGTTCTTCCATGATATGACCTTTTGGTCTTCTATGAGAGGACCATATATTCGTCAATGGGAGGACCATTTGGTCTGCCCTAAGAGGATCTTTTGGTCTTCTTTGAGACGTTCCTTTGAGAAGATATTAGAGCCTTCCATTAAGGGATTTTTTATTCTTCCTCAAGAGGATTTTTGGTCTTGTTTGAGGCGTTCTTTTGAGAAGGTCTTTAGGTCATCTATGAGAGGAATTTTTGGTCTACATTAAGAGTACCTTCTGTTCATCCTTAAGCGGATCTTTTGTCCTTATTTGAAACGTCTTTTTGATATGATTTTTGGATATTCTACGACAGGTCCTTTTCGTTTTCGTGAGAGGATCTCTTGGTCTTTCTTTAGCAGACCTTTTGGCCCTTCTTTAGACGTTTTTTACTTGTCTTTTGACAATATTTTTTCAGAAAATTTTTGTTCCTTCAAAATTGATCGTCTATCTTTTAGTACATCCTGTTGAAAAAAATTTCATCAAAGAGAAGAACTTTTCGTCGTCTGTGAGAAAATCTTTTGATCTTCTGAGAGGAGAACCTATGGGCTTTTGTGAGCAACCCTTCTATGAGGAACCCTTTTTTATACCATTTTTTGTCTTCTGTGAGAAAACCTTTGTGTTTTCTGGTAACTTTTCGTCTTCCAGGAAAATACTTCTTAGTCTTTCATAGTTTCCTTCCATATTTCACTTTTTCTTTTCAATATTGTTGTACATTTTTTAAATCTCGTTCACAGAAATCACACTCTCACGCTTGAATTCCATCGCGAATAACCACAGTTGCTTTTAAAAAATTAATTTTGTGCCGCTATAAATCTAAAACAGTGGAAATTCTTTTTATATTTTATTTGTATATAAAATCAATTAAAATATATACATAAAAAAATATATCAACACGACATGCAAATATAAAAAGTTTTTTTTTTTAATATATTAAATAAAAAGATAACACAAAACGTTACATCAATGTCTAGCATCTATGGTTAATTGGTCGTATCTATTTTACAAAAGAATATGATATCCACAGCTACAGTTTTTCTATAATTTCTTATCGAAAGAAAAAAAAACATTTACTAAGAATATATTTTACTTCTCAAATAGAAATGTCTTGGGCAATAATTCCATAACGCTTGTGCACAAAACGCGAAACGGTGGACTGTTGGGCTTGGCAGCATACAAAGGGAAATCATTTTTAGCCCCAAACTCGGCCAAAAATTGACGACAAACCCCACAAGGTGTGGTAAATGAGCCCTCCTGTTGGGCGACAACAGCACAAGCAACAAAATCACGTTTACCCTCACTGCAGAAGAAAAAAGCAAACGTTTATGGTGATATTGAAGTGAATTCTGTGTGATTTTGTTATGTGGATGTGGTGCTTAATTTATTCATGACTTGTTGGTATGGATTTCGCAAAGAAAATGATGCATTGAGTAAACATTGTTATGCCAATCGTATTGCATCAAAAATATGCATTCTTTGAACTGTAGAGCGTTGTAAGGATTGGAAAAATCATCAGAATTTCGAATATCGGGAGGTACCGTTATATGGGGCTATACGAAGGCGCTGACCTGCACCAATAATTTTCTCTCATAGCCTGTAGTATCCAGAACGACAAACTTAATGTACCCTCCATACTATGGTGGAGGGTATAACAAAGCATAGTTCGGCCGCTTTTTTATATTTATATTTCGAAGCGATGCAATCAGAATGACAAATTTATTTTAGCCCTTTATGTTTTGATGGAGGCGTTGGGAGATGTTCAAACATTTTGGCGTACAATGCTGCTGTATTAACAATAACCTCTTACCTTATAGCTTTGGCGGCTGCTGTTCTTTCGGCACAAATGCCTGCAGTGTAGGCACCATTTTCAATATTACATCCTGTGTAAATGGAACCGTCTGCTGTGCGTATAGCTGCACCTACAGCAAAATTACTATACGGACAATAGGCATGTTTGCGGGCTTCTACAGCGGCTAGGATTAATTCTCGTACCGGAGCATCTAAAATGAAAGGGAAATCAATAAGGATTTTCCAGATATTATCCAAATACTACACATTCTAGGTCCATTTTTCCCTCTTTCTTACTGTGGAGGGGAATAAATCGTACCGCAATTTCTAGATCTGTTAGATTCGGAAAGAAAAAGATTGGAAGCCTTTACATCATTTTCTTCTTACCTAAGGTATCAAACTCCCGGACATTGGCTTCATCTTTGGCGCCGTTTAAATAATATTTGGACATTGTGGTTTATTACTTAGTTCTCAGAAAGCCAGTGAATAATTCCTTCCTTTTTTATTATTGTTTCCAATTGGATTCCTCTGAATTTCACGGTCACCTCCGACTGCTGTTTATATAGTTGTGTTGTTTTTACAAAATGACAGATATCATATGTTTTTTGCACTTTTGTCATATAAAGAGAGATAGAGAATATAAAGAGGCCTCCTAAAGTCGTAGAAATCCAATAGACGCTTTTTTAAAGCAAAAACATTGCATTACAATCAAGATAACCCTATTTAAAATCGTTTTAAAATTTAAGTAAAATACCCTATTAATATCATTTTTAAATCACTCTTCGTTTTCGTGGGAGGGGGACATTTATCATTTATCAAACCCTCTTTTCATTATAACTCTCCGCGGCATTTGTTGTTTTGCTGTCAAAAGCGACCAAATCGCTGTCACATGGTTGCAATTTTTGTGTACTAAATAAAGTAGCAAAACTTATACTCTGTACGTCAGCCGTGATTCATCTGGATTTTATGAAATAATTGAAAAAATTACAAGCAGAGCAGTGCAAAACACAAGTACTAAACTATTTTAAACGTGTACTATACACAGTGCTCACGATCCGAAGAGATATTGGCTATTGCAAACAATCAAATCGTGACGAATTGAGAGCATTTGAAACACCATCCCCCCAGGAACACTAACAACAAACACCACGGAAAAAATGGTAGATGTGGCCGCTGATAGTCTTGAATTGCCACCTTTACGTAGTCTCGATGATTTCGTACTGGGTTCGGCCAGATTTCAAATACCCAATATCAAAGATTTCGATAAATGGGGCAATCGTGTGGTGAAGAATCTACTCTACTATCAAACAAATTACTTCCTCTTGTTTTTGGCCATCTATGGCCTTATGATGATTGTGAATCCAGTGAAAATCATTTGTGGACTTACCGTACAGGCCATGATTATTGCCATCATCTTGCATTTCTTCAGTGGTCAGACGAGATTTGTACGTTTACGTGTACCAGCTGCCGGCAGTGATACCCAGAAATGGTATATTCTCGGTGGAGCTTTGTTGGTTGGATACTTACTATTGCATTGGTTTGATGCTATTCTCTTGTCTTGTTTCACATTGTTGTTGCCATTTTCTCTTACATTTATACATGCTTCCTTGCGTCTGAGGAATTTGAAGAATAAGGTCACCAATTTGGCAACCGGTGTTAGTTTGAGTCCCTCGACCCCGATGGGTGTATTTTTGGATGCATTCAATATTGCTGCTGATCGGGTCTTGAGTTAAATTATACGAAAAGTTGGGGAATTGGATTGGGATGAGACAAGAGTTGGACGTTTGCATGCAATACCATAAATGAAAGGCCGCTAGGAAGATGATTAGATGGGCCGACAATGGATGATGTTTGGATGCCAAAATGAAAAAAATATATGTGAGTAACGTTATCTCATTAAACTAAGGTTGATAAATGAAATGTTTAACACACATAATTGTAGGTTTTCTTGATAAATGACTCGAGGTTATTATATTATTATATATAGCTAGAAGGTCTTAAAGTTTTACCTTTAAAGACCAATTCCTAATATTTTAGAACCTAATGTGATTTTTAGAATCACCTTTTAGAAAGACAAACGATATTAAGAGGAACTAATATTTGTTTTTCATAGAAGAACTTCCATTTTATAAACAGAATATTCTTTGATGTTTCGTTTAGATAGAAAACTCTATAAAGGCTCGTCTTAAGGTCTTCTATGAATAGAAGTAAACGCTCTTGAGTAATCTTCTAGAGGTCTCCCTTATGATTTTTTCTATTCATAGAAAAAAACTCTTCTGCAGCCATGCTATCGATAAAAGACCCAAAAGTCGTAACGTGTGTGTGTTATATGATTCATTCAATCTTATTTATATACCCCATTTATAATATTCTATTAATATTCTATCTATTCTCCTTTTCTTTCCAGGCTTTCAAAAAATTCAAAAAGTTTTTGTCATTATTCTCATTATTGTTATTGTAAGTGGATACTTTTCAACAAATCGAAAGTGATAGCCAACTTAAACAATCCCAATTGTAAACATTTTTATTGGGTCTTGGAATCTATATAAACAACTGACATCATCCTGTTTGTTATTCCAACTAATCACTTAACTTATCTTTTCCATAAACTATATATTACAAGAAAACCAATTGCTTACGTTATCGTACAGTGTATTGAATTTGTATCAATATAATTTATTGTCTTATACCATATATACAAATAATCCAACTCCAGTTGATATGTGTCTTGTCCTCTAAGAGTAAGAAAAACAATGTCTCAAAAATCTGAGGCTTTATATTTTAATTGTTTTTGTTTTTAGTTTCCTTTTGCTATTTTATATTTTTATTCTCATACAGAAATATAACGAATTTTTAAAAAGTATTCTACCAACTCCAAAAAAAAAAAAAAAAAAAACGATTGAAATTAAAATATAATTACAAAGTTTAAAAAGATTTTTATTTTAATATTGTTACATTTAAATACGAACAAAACTCCAATAAAATAAAGAAGAAAAAAAAACATATACATATATTCAACTATCCTTTAGTATATAATAATTTATTTTTTTTATATACTAATGACATATAAAGTTAATAAAACTAAATCTTATAAATCTCCATTTTGTGTGTTTTTTTTTTAATTTTCTGCAAAGCATGGGTAATCGTTTTATTTGGTTTGATAATTAATAATGATTTTTGTTTGTTTTCTTTTGGTGGCCTTATCGGCTACAAACAAACCTAAAGGTCTAAGCATATGACATCATGGTTTTATTTAGCTTAATCATTCGCCAATTTCAAGGTGGGCAAAGTATGTGCAGTTGCATAGAGATTTCGTTCGAGTGATTTGAACTCGAACATGGAAAAAACATGGCAGAGATAGGAATCTGACAAAGAAATAGTATAGTCAGGAACTGATAGACGTATAGCATATAAATTATGAAGAGGACTTTCGTAAGGTATGCTACATAGGGAAGATGATTAATGGTCTTCTACAGGGTGACATGAAAATACTGCAACCAACTTCAGACTGCTGTCATTTCTAAGCCACTCTTCCGACAGCTGCTAAAATTATTCCAGTGACAGCTCATTATATGGTTTTCAAGCGTATAAAAGCATTTTGGTGAGAATTTTATAGAAAAAAGTTATTCGTGATGGAATTCAAGCGTGATAGTGTGATTTCTTTATATTTGGCTGGAAAACCACAAGTGGTTATCGTTAGAGCAATCCGGCATTTAAATGTGAATAAATCGTTTGTGTCTCGTACCATCGCTAGTTATCGCGATACTGGTAGCGTAGCCCGACATACATCAAGGAAGTGAAAGTGGACGGAAGAAAACAGCAACATCAGCAGGAATGGTTCGAAAAGTAAAGAAGCGATGTGATCGAAACCTGCGTCGCAGTGGCCGAAAAATGGCTCGTGAGCTGAAAATATCGCAATATTCCATTCGGAAAATATTGATATTCGGAAAATATTGAAAAATGAGTTCCATTGAAATTTCAAAAAGTGCAAAAACTTATACCGCAACGAAAAGGAAATAGACTCAAAAGAGCTAAAGAGTTGATTCGCTTGGTCGAAAGTGGTGAACTGCCGAAATTGGTTTTCTCCGATGAGAAAACATTCGTTGTCCAGCAGTTTGTAAACAAACAAAATTATCATGTTTACTTGCCAAAGAGGTCAGCTGGAAATGTGCACCTTCGGTTGGCCACCAGAAGTCATGCGCCGGCCATGGTGATGGTGTGGGCTGCCATAACAACCGATGCTCGCTCTCCGCTCGTATATTCCTTGGGATCAGAATAAATGCCGAATATTATCGCGAAAATATTCTGGGAGGTGTATTAAAGACTTGGGCACGCAAACATTTTGGCCGCAGACCTTGGACATTCCAACAGGAAACAAGGTTGGCACTAAAAATACCAAAGTGTCGATCACCTTACGCAAGCGCTTTGCCGAGAATGGGCCAAAATACCGCAGAGCTACATTCGGACAACGTGTGACGGTTGCATTGGCCAATTGAATACCATAATTCGTGTCAATGGTGACCAATTCGAACAAATCTAAACTTATTCAAAAATTTGATGCTATCTCGGACATTTTTTGCTTTCATTCAATAAAATTTAAAAAAAATGTAATAATTATGGAGTTTGACTTTGTTGTAGTTTTTTCATCTTACCCTGTATAGCATATAAATTACGTAGAAGTCTTTCGTAGAGTCTTTCAAGGGGAAAAGGTCTTTGGTTAAATGATTTAAAGATCTTCTACAAATAAAAGACATCCTGATAGGAAGAAAACATTGGGTGTATCTTTTTTATACACCCCTCTTTAATTCATCACAATATTGCAGATGCTTTGTCTCATGATACAATTTTGTCTCAAAGTAGCATTAACAGCCAGCTGATTTGACTCTTCTGTAATATTAGTGTCAATTAAGATTTCCCATATGTGGCTTAGAGCTTATCAGTAAAGGAGGGACATTTTTTGAGAGTGAAATCCAATTTGTTATAACTCTCAGGCAAGGGAAAACAGTACGAGGCAAGGGAAAACAGTAATAAAACAGAGTATTTAACTTTCCAAGAGAAATGTTGACCTGCAACGTTGCATGCCAACAATCCTGATAATGAAGAATTGGATTTTATCCTTTAGTATTTCTTTATTCTTTGGACAAAAAAGCCACCGTGCAATGTTGCAAAAGATGTCGCAATGCTGCGTATGTGTCTGCAAATTAAAATTTTTAAATATTTTTACAATAAATTTTCATGTTGTCCCTCGTATCGGTTTATTCATGACCCCTTAATGCGATGCTTTGTCTTATCAGTGGGGTTTTCCCATAATATTGGAGCATTCAGTACTTTTGAATTTCTGTTTGACAGTCATTTCTTACATCTTTTCAAGTCTCCTCATGATGCAGCGTAACTTTTGTATCTATTTAATTTTATTATTGACAAAGCAATTGGCGTTTGCTTCCGATTTAGATGAGGTAACATCCTAATTTATTATTGGAGTTATTTAATAAATATTTTCCCCCTTTTTTAATTCCAATACTAGTATACGGAGCGTGAAAAGAATGAAATTGAATTATATCGCCAGCTATTTCTTCGTTTGAATACAATTATTAAAGCTAATATTGAAATGAAAGGTGAAATATTGGATGTAAAGGATGAGTTGAAGACAATCGATGAAAAGTAAGTAGTAAAAATAAAGTTATGGAAAGGATATGGAAAGAAAACATGAACTTTTTTGATTGATCTTTAATTAATTTGCCAGGGAGAGATCCACCATTTATGCTCCATTATTGCTCTGTTCCAGAACCTGCAGAAATCTATAAGTTTTGCTTTTCTTCGATATCATTAAAGAAAACAGAATTGAAATTTGAAAATTTATACATTACTGCATTTCTGGAACACAGCACATCTTTTCCCTCTTTTATACCCTCCACCATAGTATGAAGGTTATATTAGGTTTGTCATTCCGTTTGTAACATACATTTTAGAACCCACAAAGTATATATATTCTTGATCAGCCTAAAATTCTATTTAGCGATGTCCGTCCGTCTATCCGTCTGCCAGTCGGTGGAAATCACTCTAGCTTCCGAACGAAATGAAGTAGGTTGATAAAATTTTACTCAAATGTATGTTATATCTGCAGAACTTTTGGGATTTAAAATGGGCCATATAGGTCCACGTTTTAGTATAGCCCCCATATAACTGTACCTCCCGATATTCGGTATTTTGAGAATTTTAGCGACATTATTTACCGGAATTGTTTCAAATTTGGTATTTGAAGTTCGTAATGGATACTGCAGCCCAAGACAGAAAATTGTCCGTGCAGGTCCACGTCTTCGTACAGCCCCCATATAACGCTACCTCCCGATATTCGGTATTTTGATGATTTTAGCGACATTATTCACCGGAATTATTTCAAATTTGGTATTTGAAGTTCGTAATGGATACTACAGCCTATGACAGAAAATTGTCTGTGCAGATCCACGTCTTCGTATAGCCCCCATATAACTGTACCTCCCGATATTCTGTATTTTGAGGATTTTAGCGACATTATTCATCGGAATTGTTTTAAATTTGGTGTTTGAAGTTCGTAATGAATACTACAGCCTAAGACAGAAAATTGTCTGTGCAGGTCCACGTCTTCGCACAGCCCCCATATAACGGTACATCCCGATATTCGGTATTTTGATGATTTTTGCGATATTATTCATCGGAATTATTTCAAATTTGGAATTTGAAGTTCGTAATGGATACTACAGCCTATGACAGAAAATTGTCTGTGCAGATCCACGTCTTCGTATAGCCCCCATATAACTGTACCTCCCGATATTGGGTATTTTTATGATTTTAGCGACATTATTCACCGGAATTGTTTTAAATTTGGTGTTTGAAGTTCGTAATGAATACTACAGCCCAAGGCAGGACATTGTATGTACAGGTCCACGTCTTCGTATAGCCCCCATATAACGGTACCTCCTTATATTCGGTATTTTGATGATATTAGCGATATTATTTACCAGAATTGTTTCAAATTTGGTATTTGAAGTTCGTAATGAATACTACAGCCTATTCACCGATTTTTTTCAAGTTTCCCATTTGAATATTGTAATGGCTTTTGACAGAAGTTGCAGGTCCACGTCGTCGTTTAGACGGCTACATTTTGTATTTTTAAGATTTTAATAGAATTTTAACGGATTTTATTTTTTTGAATATTGCCAAATTCGTTCCAAATGGTGGAGGGTATTCAAAGTTCGGCCCTGCCGTACTTACAGCTTTTTTTACTTGTTATCTATAGGTTTTATTCTTTATACAATTTAATTTCCCATACATTTTTCAGATTAAATACGACCAGTTCGACTCAGTGTTGCAGTGGAGTTACCAAATACGACCCCTTTTTAGATGAGCAATTCCAAAATTTCGGTGATGGTTGGATAACCATTCAGAGACGTCTCAATGGCATTGAGAATTTCGATCGCCCTTGGGCTGATTACAAAAATGGTTTTGGCGACAGCTCTCTAGAATTCTTTATTGGCTTGGAAAAGCTGTATGCCCTAACTCTCGTCAAACCTTGTGAATTATTAATTGTTTTAAAAGATTTCGATAAGAATACGCGATATGCTCACTATGACACATTTCGTTTGGGTTCGGAAAGTGAAAATTATCTTCTAAAGGAATTGGGTCGGTATAGTGGTACGGCTGGTGATTCCTTGGGCTATCACAAGGGTGCGCAATTTTCTACACTAGATCGTGACAATGATGCGCATGCAAGTCTACATTGTGCCGAGAAATTTGGTGGCGGTTGGTGGTATCAGGCGTGTCATGAGAGGTAAACTGGAAATATTTTGAAATAAGTTTTTGTTTTATTAATATTCTCTATTTTTCTTCCAGTAACCTCAATGGCCATTATGTAAAAAGTGATCACGAACGTAGCTTTGCTTCCGGTATCCATTGGAAAACATTTCGTCCGAACTGGTATTCCCTGAAATTTTCCCAAATTATGGTGCGACCAAAATGAAGATTTAAAGAGGGGTTTTTCAATAAAGAAATAAATTGAAATGTAATCAACTCGGAACCTTTAATAATAATAGACCATATAGACTTCTCGAAAGGACTAAAATGTCTGGCAATAATCTTTTATAAAATCTTCTAATAGAGAACTAAAACTTTAATAAAAATTGCTTTTGCCAAATCGCAGAAAAGACTATATCTCTAGAATTAAAGGCTTTTTATGTATAGAAGGTTTATGCGAAAGCTTCTTTCTATTGTAGAGCCGGAGAAAATGTTCAGTGTGTTGTAGAAGGGGAGTCTAAAATAGTCTTCCTTGCCTTAAAGAGTTTTTAGCATATTAAAACCCCGTAAAAGGTCTTCGATTTATAAAATTAATTTAGATCTCCCTCTATCTTTACAAGACTGATTATCCAAGGGTTGTTAATCTGTTGAATACTTGTGCAAGTTTTTTTTCTTTATAAATCTCCTTGGAGGCCGTCCCACATAAAGTATTTGTTTTAACTGCTAAATTTTTAAATTATATAATTGGAGAGTATAAATTCTTTTAGTTCTTCCAATTGAAGTTCCTAAAGGATTCCCTTATAACCTCCTTTTAATAGCTTATTTCCCATCCTTCTTTTAGAAGACTATTGCGTCTTCAAATGGAAGAATATTAGGTGTTCCAAAAGCAGACCAAAAATTGAAGAATAAAACTCTTCCAATTAAAATCTAATAATAATCTTCTAACAGAAATAACAATAACTAAGAATATAAAGACTGTTTAATGGGAGACCAATACCTACCCCGAAGAATCCTTTAATGACGACACAATGTAGGTGACACCATGAACTTGCAAATTGTTTTTCTTTTGGAAATTTGTCCGTAGAAGAAAATTAGAAACCACATAATTATGCCATGGAACTAAACAGATTTCGTGACTCTTTTCAATTTGTAACTGCCATATTTTATTAACCTAAACACGCCTGAGAATGAGAACACCCCGATTTGCCGCAATAAAACTAACAAACAAAAATAAATTCAACCGTTGATGATAATTTGCCGATTGATTTGATATAATGAAACTACTGAAGGCAAACACGATATAACGAAGTTATTGATATACCATACGTTCCAATTCCTCCACCATATTAGAAGGGGAAAAGTTATGAATTGAAAGACGGTTGTTTAGGTGGGTGGGTGTTTCAATATAAATTTAGCTATTTGTCACAGAAATAGTTTTGATTTGAATTGGATTTTTCATTTCATTGAAAATAGACAATAGAAGACATAGGTCATGGACAGAGAATGTTTTAAAAATCGTACACAGGCCCATAGCACTGGCTGGCGTAGCACATTTTATTATCCTGGTGGTGGTAATTATCGTGGCTATTGGTTGAAATCTCAACATCATCGTTTCGGTGTGAAAGAAACCAAGCAACAATTAATCTACGATGGCCAATGGCATGAAGGAAAGCGGCATGGTTGGGGTATGATGCGTCGCCGTTTGAATGATGGCACTATGGAAAGGATCTATGCCGGCCAATGGCAGATGGATAAGAAATGTGGCGAGGGCAAACAATTTTATGACGATGGTAGCATTTATTATGGATGGTGGAGGGCGAATCGTCGTCATGGCTTGGGAATTCAATGGTATGGAACGGGTGATATTTACTTGGGGGAATGGCAAATGGATGTGGCCCATGGTTTGGGAGTGATGCTGTATGGTAAGTTTGGAGTTACTTTTTGGAAATTTGAAATTATAATTTGAAAATTTCTTTTGTTTTAGCCAATGGCAACCGTTATGAAGGATATTTTGCCAGGGGATTTAAGAATGGTGAAGGTACTTTTTATCACATGCACAGGGGTCAAATACAAAAGGGCATATGGCAGGATGATGTATGCAAAACATCTATGGTGCAGGATGAGTTCCGTCAACAAGCTCAGAATCCAACACAATATCCCATACCATCGGTAAGTGAAAGTTGGCAAGAAGGAGGTGACCTTAAAGCATTTTCACAAAATGGATTTATGTCTTCCTTTCCCAGACTTTCCCATAACATAGGGAGATCTTAAAAATGTCTTCAATGAAAAGGAAAGGTTGAGGAGACGTCTTCTTTAAAGATATCCTCAAAATCTTCTGCAAAATAACCTTATTCTTCTAAAGGAGAGCTATAAGTAAACTTTAAGGTTTATACTTTTAAGGTTTTATAAAAACACCTTAACAATTTTTTATAAAAATACACCTGCAATTTTTTTATTAAAAAGACGATGAGACCTTCTATTGGAAGGTCCGAAAATTACGAAAAGGGCTTGAAAACTTTTAGAAGCATAAACTACAGCTTTTTCTATAAAGGTTTTGAAGTACTCTATAACATCACTTATTCGACTTTTTTTGGACTTTCTCCAAAATGAACCCAGCTTTCAATATTCTTCTAAAAGACTTGAGTGCCTTTTAATAAAATCTTCTTTTTAATTACGAAAAGATGACCATTAAATCTTCTAAATGTGAATTTTTATATTTTTTTCAGTTACGTCTGGCATGCCCAAAGGAATTTATTCAAAAACTCTTCGAGGAATATAACGACAAGATCAAAAATAACCCCAAATCTGCGGAGGTAAGTTTAGTTTTACAGATAACAAAACGATTGCCTCTTATCTTTACTCTAGGAATTGAATTGTTTAAAATTTGTGGAAAAATTTCGAACTCTTATTAAATTAGAACCAAAAGCCATATCAAAATCGAAATTCATATTAGATGATTTGTATGTTCCATGCTCCTGCAAATTGCAAGAAGAACTAATACGACTTCGTGAATTATGATTTTTGATGGCATATCTTTCTTTGTGTGTATTTTTTAACAGGTCTTGCAAAATTCATAAATAAAGGATTAATAAATTCAGGAATGTGTTTCATTTTTTAGTTTCCAAAGCCCAAACAGAGTCATCAGAATGATTAGGAAGTTAATATTACACTATTAAAGGTTATGGAAGTGTTTTAAATATAAAAAAAATATCAAATGGTTGTGATCCAGATTAATAAACTAAGAACTGTGTTTAATTTTTTAATTCCCAAATTCTAACCAGAGTCCCCAGAAGAACTAGGAAGCTGATTTTACTCTATTCAAGAATATGAAATTGTTTTTTATTTTAAATATCTTTTTTTTAAAAATAAAAAATAGATATATTATTTAAGTTTCCAGAAAAATTTACAACAAAATTCCAATAAATGACTAATGATTTTTAATTAATTTTAATTAAGTTAACTAGTCCATAGGGACATGAATGGTTCCAAAAACTTCTATACAAGACTACTTTAAAATTATTTATAATATTCTTAATCTAAAAAATCTTAATTAAAATTAAACATTAAAACAAATTAACAAAAATAACAAAATTTACATGTCTTTGGTTAAAAACGTTAAGAAATTAAATACATTTTCTTGTTTGAATTAAGGGTTGACATCACTCTTTAAAATATAACGGCTGGACCGGTATTTACTACAAATATCTGGTTTCCCAACTGATAATTATTATTACTCTAAGGGATTGTATACGGGAATCTGTTTATTTTTTCTTAAAATAAACAATTTTTTTTAATAAAATAGCTAGAATCAACAAATAATAGAATTTTCCTATAATTTTCAAGGGAACTAGTACATTACTTCCATGTGTCTACTTGTTCATTATGAAAGCAAGATTGAACTAGTTCCCAAATTCTCTTTACAGAATAATCAATTTGAACCACCCATTGCTGACGTTAGAATCCAGAATCAAAACAAACACTTTTCTTTGGAATAGGACCTTTTTAAGAAAAAAAAAGATAAGTGTCCCCAACACCTCCCCAAGAAAATGGATATATCTGCCCTCTCCGAGGATAAATTCGATGCTGTCGATTGGATAAATGAGAACTTCAAAAAGTACAGTGAAGATAATAAATCCAACAACAGAAATTTAGATGCCGATGATAAAGTGGCCATAGAATTTATCAATAGCTATGTTTCCAAACTCCAGCTGTATGTACAACAAGTAAACTATGCTGTCGAAGAGAGTAGCCAACAACTGGTGGCCAACTTACCTAAAATAGTTAAAGATGTCAAGTCACTGCATGCTGATGTCCGTAGTCTGCAGGGACGTATGTTGGAAATGCGCCAGGAGGTGGCAGCCGTACAAGAAGAGACCGGCGAATGTATGGCCACATTGGAAAAATTAAATTCCAAACAAATTAAACTGCAGACGGCAAAGGAATCATTGCAGGAATCGGACGGCTGGGGTAATTTGCTGTCACAGCTGGAGGACAGTTTTGAGAAGAATGATTTGAAGGTGAGATTTATTTTTATGTGAGCAATATAACCAATTATTAGATCCGGGATTAATATGGATTTGTTAGTCCCTGACAAATTTTTTATTTAAGTTAGTTGCCAGATTGGGTTCAAGAAAACATATCCACATAATACGGATCGCAAATGGGAGACAATATTATTCTTTCTATAGGACAACTGAAAGCAAATACTTCTGTGAAAGAAGATATAAAGTAAAAGAAAGGATGATATATAGAATATTAACATTACAGAAGATTCGAAGCAAAGAATAGAAAAGCAAAAGGAGTTACTTATGTTTTTGCATTTGGTTTGGGAATAAAGTCTGGCTGAGCTGTTTAGAATATATATTTGGTGGTAGTCTTGAAATGGTCTGAAGGACATGACTTCAGGAGATGCTTAATCTATCATCTTGGCCTCTTCATTTGGCCGTACATACCTTTATTTTCGATACATTTTTTGTTTTCAATCCAAACTTTATTACTCACGTCCTTTTTCTCCGTCTTTACAGAGTGTTTGCGACAAAATCTCAGCATTGCAAAAGAGTTTGGCAGCCCAAGAGCAGCTGCCAGGCCATGAAGAACGCAAATCTCAAGTTGAAGACTTCAAAAATCGTTTGGAAGCCTTAGCATCACCCAGTCTGGTGCAATGCTTTGCAGAAGGCAACGTTGAACAGTCACAGCGTTATGTCAACATATTTGCTGCCATCCAGAGGAAGCCACAATTGCTGCAATACTATTCGACGGTACAAAAGACGGCACTGCAACAACAATGGAAACAAACCCTGGAAATACAGGCCACAGAGACGGCGGGCCAACAGCAGCATTTCCTAAATCTTTTCTATGATCAGCTTTTGGAAAATTGTCAAAAACAAGTCAAATGGTGTAGCCAGGTATTTGGTGGAGATGAAGATGCCATGCAACAACCCTTGCGCATGTTGGCCGAACTGTTGCCTGCTCTACAACCCTCCCGGGATAATCATATTTTGCAGTTATTAAAAACCTGTAATGAACGTTTGGATCTTTTACAACAATTCGCCCAAGCCAATCACAGCTTTGTATTGCAATTGAACGCCTACTTGGAACAGTCTTCCATTCAGTTAAGTGATGATTTGAAACAACAATTGGCCCATGCCATCTATGAATATTTCCACAAATTCATACAACAGTATCCACGTCTAGAGGAGACCCATCTCTCCACACAGGTGGATAGGGTATTAGTTTCTCAGTCGCATGCCAGTGATGCAGTGCGGCATTTGAAGGACAGCACAAGTAAATTGTTCGATTGGCTCCATGAGGCCCTGCAGCGTTGCTCGAACATTACCAACGATTTGGCGCTGTGCAAACTCATCAATCTGCTGGGTGGAATATTCAAACGTCTGCTGGAACAGTTTTCCAAAACTCAGCGCCAATTAACCTTAAACATTGGCTCTAACTCCAATCAAACAAATTCGGATAGTAATTGGTCTATGTTGCAGTACACCTTGGCATTGCTGGAATGTCTGGCGGATTATCACCAGAAATTACAGAAGTTTGAAAAGACCCTGCAGGAGCGTCTTACACAGTTGAAGATTAAACTGGAAGAAAATCAAAGGAAGAATCTAAATATCTATCAAACATTTGATTCCGGAGAAAGACATAGGCTTTTAAAAAGTATTGAAGACTTGCAGCAAAAACGTTTGGAGGATAATGCCACTACTGGCATCTTTGCCAATATTTATGAATCACTGAAAACGTTCTTTAGTGAAACCCATGATATTACTTTGAATATACTTCTGCAACCGTTGGAATCCCATTTGGCTGAAATACAACCACCAGCCCAATTGCAGCAGGGTCATATGCAAGATATGCCTGCCTTTAGTTTTGCTCCCCAAGAAAGTATTACACAAATTGGACAATATCTTTTGACTTTGCCACAGCATTTAGAACCCTTACTGCTTTCGCCCTCAACTCTACTTAAACAAGCTCTGGAGATGTGCCACATAAAATATGCCCAAGCCATACCATCTGCCGACATTCTACTCTCACTGGTTGTGGCTCAATGCTGTGTCCTCTATCAATCACAAATCTTACAAATCAAGTCCCTATCGAATGCCTCCTCCAAACAATTGGCTGTTGATATTGAATATCTATCGAGTGTTGTTGAGGAATTGGGTTTATCTCTGACAACGTCATTGACGCAAATCTTGACACTGCTTAAGGCCTCACCGGAAAATTACTTGTCTCTGAGTGCAGGCTGTGAACCGCGTTTGGTAACAGCCATAAGACAAATGCGCAATATTATTTCAACACAGTAGTGTCGCGTGGCTAACAGTTTTCTGCAGTCTCTATAATTTATTACTGTCTGCTGCGATCGGGTTATATGCGTCTGTCTTTATTATTACGTTACTATTAAATAGAATATCTGCGTAGGCATTCCCAAGAATATTGTTTTTATGTTTACAACACCACATAATTTGCATAGTCTGACTATAAATAAAAATCTATGAAAAAACAAGTGGCTGGTCTCTAACCGCATCGCTCACCGTTAACCATGTATGGAGATGAATTGAAAATACACCAGCCACACATGGAAATAGCAACAAATCAATTTTTGTTCTCAATAAATATTCTTATCATAAAGTGTGACCGAGTAATGTACAACAAGTGGATTGTTTTCTACAGAAAAAATAGCTGCGTTGATGGCATGAAAAGGTAAGAAGGAAATTCGCAAATGTTCTTTATTTACCTTTATGGGACATCGATTGGCTGTAAGAGGTGTCAATCTATTCTTCTGTAATTAAAAGAAAAACTTCTTCAAAGTAATAGTGAATGCGCTGTGGGAAATAGTAGTACGGCTATGCCATGGTCGATCTCAAAACCCCCACTTTCATCCATGACCTGTAAAAGAAATAGAGGAACTAATGCCCAGGTATATGAAAGACTTTTAGACTTTTATGAAGGAAATTATTTCAGTCGGTCCTATCTGGGAAAAAGTCTTCAAATGCTATAAAATAAAGATAGGCTTTGCAGTTATAAAAAAGGTGATTTTTCAAGAGCTATAAGAAAGTGTTCAATAAACACTTGAAATTCAGAAAAATCCGTGAAATTTTTATTTGAATTGATAATACGGTTCATATAATTGAATGTTTGATTATCCACCATAAATGATCCATCCACCTAGTTCAATTTTTGGACACTCTTTCCAACATTTCTAAGAGTATCTCCCGAATAAATGCTTAAATGTTGTCTTATAATGCATCAATTGAAGCGGGATCATCTGGCTTTTGTAGCTTTTAGTACGCTTTTGCTTGATCTTCACTCCGAAATCGACAATTCTATCTATTTAGGTGCAGAATATAGGCCAATTTAGCTTTTGTCGCCAGTAGCAAAGACCCCCCAGCATCACAGGAAGTGCCAAACCAACAACACAAATTCCGTCCACGACTGCATTGCACGCCATATCAGTGTCATATTGAAGAATCACGACTTAAGGACAGGTTAAAATGGACGATATTAATGTGAAATTGTTTTGAATAGGGGACCTGTACCAATTATCTGTCAAATATTGTAGACCTTACGTTTTTTCTTAATAGTATGCGAAGACTTCTGTGGTCCCGTTGAGGTTACATTGAAAATACGCGGATGATATGGTGCTACAACACGACAAACTTCGTCGAAGCAGTAGAGAGTTGATGGAGCTCCAGGAGAAGTTGCTCGCGAACCACGACGCCGTGCAGGAGTACATTGCATCGCTGAACGTGCAATTAACTTTCAGCCGTAAACCAGGCGAAGTTAAAGTAGTGTCATCGATCAATGTTGGTAGTCCTTGACCTTTCAAAGGTATTTAATAAAGTCCACAGGGAGTTTCCCAAAGTGGGTTGATATCTCCGGAACTGTTTAAACTCTACATTTTCGGCTTTCCTCGCTCTTATGCGGATGAATGTAAGATCATGGCGTCGGGACCCGGTTTTGATGTCATATGTGTAAGGTTGATTACTTATCTTGCGAAGCTTGCCGTATTCTTCCATGCGGGGAATAGGAAAATTTCCACACACGAACTACCCCATAATCTTAGGTGTCATATTGGACAGCATGTTCAAGTCTTCGGCACAAGCCACTGTTATGTGCAACGAAATGAATAGTAGGTCCTCAAGGTTCTAACCGGCAGCACTTGCGATTGGTCTGTCTCTTGACAGATATGAGGCAGAGTGTGGTCTGCGAATATAAGTGCTACGCAGTGGGAAAACATCCAGACATGCCAGAATGTTGCCTTGAAAACTGCAATAGGGAGCCACCCCATGTGTCACTGGTGTACGTCAGCATAACCATTAACTTTCATTGCAATACCTGCATGAGTGTTATAGAGGGGGTCATCCAAACTATCATGGTGGCTAAAAATCCCCCACCCAGACGTGTCAGGAATAACATAACTGATCTAGAGAGGGACGTGCAATGCTATGAGCGAGAGAGCCTTTAGATCAAGAAGCCTATCAGTCAGGTCGGAGTGGCCATCAAGCATTGCAGTATGAATGCCGTCTTCGGAGTCCACCCCGCATCGATTGCAGCGGCGCAACGTCGGCCGCATAGAGAAATCTGTGTACCGAATATAGGGAGGAACCGTTATATGGGGGCTATACGAAAACGTGGATCTATACATACTATGTTCCGCCACCGGAGCTAGAACCCATTAATAACTACAAATACCAATTTTTAGACGAATATGAAATATCGGGAGGTACTTTTATACAGAGTGAGATAAAAAACTTCAACAAAGTCAAACGCCATAATTTTTACATTTTTTTTAAATTTTATTGATTTTATTGCAAAAAATGTCGGAAGATTTATTCGAATTGGTCACCTTTGGCACGAATTATGGCCTTCAAACTGCCAATGAAACCGTCACACGCTGCCCGAATGTTGCTCTTTGGTATTTTGTCCCATTCCCGACGAAGCGCTTGTTTGAGGTGATCAACACTTTGGTATTTTTTAGTGCCAACTTTGCTTTCCAAAATACTCCAGACACAATAGTCCAACGGATTCGTATCCGGTGATTTTAGAAGTAAACACGATCATTTCGTTTGTTTACAAACTGCTGGACAACGAATGTTTTCTCATCGGAGAAAACCATATCTTCTTGTAACGCTGATTCTAATATGTTTACATTACCTTCTAATTGGATATTCGGCTCATTCAGTTTTTGCTACGTAGAGAACTTTTATAAATTACAACACATTATTTTGCTGATCTGAATAAAATTATTTTTACAATTTTTCTTCAAAACAAAACTATTCAAATCCCATGGTGCCATTAACTACCTATTTTGAAAACAAGAGATTTCAACGCAAAATCCACTCTTCATTGTTAATTCTCATCACTCTCCTAATTTGTGAACAGCAACAAACCTTCTCAGACTCGTATGTGACTTGAACCAGCGGTGCTCAAAACCGTGTTCTAGAACATGAACCGAAAAAAGAGATAATTTAAGAG
Source organism: Musca domestica (assembly GCF_030504385.1). NCBI lineage: Eukaryota > Metazoa > Arthropoda > Insecta > Diptera > Muscidae > Musca > Musca domestica. The sequence goes on from NW_026712409.1 coordinate 12,833,126, forward strand.
AAAATTAAAATTCTGTTTTTCTTTATATTTTACGGTTCTATTAAATTGTTTTTAGACACGAATGTTTGCCAAATTAATTTATAAAGCAAATGGATAAATAATATTTTTATAAACAATGACTTAACACTGTTTTGTTCTTGATTTAAATAAGCAAAGAGAAATTTGACTGAAGGGAGGTATTTTTTTTTTGAGCACCGCTGCTTGAACATTATGCGGGTTTCCTACCAAAAAAAATCCAACTGGTTCTCTATATGCCGCCATACTCAGTGAATGGCTGAGTGTGTGAGATTCGATTCTGCTCTCTCTCTCATTGTTATTATTGGCCACCATAGAATTACTCACTTAAAAATAACTAAAATAACACAACGGAATCACGACGAAACGAATCAGGCAGAATCAGTTAAAGCAAAACCAAGTACCAGTGAATACGTGTTTCTTCCTTCGCAAACAACGGAAAGGCGTGCGTCGTTTTTTCTTTAACACTTTGTTGTTTCTTTTTTTCGGTTTCTGTTGTTGTTCAGTGTCTCAATGACAAAAAGACAAACTACTAGTGACCGTCAGTCAGTCTGATTGTTTGTTTGTGCTTCTCCTGCCCTCAGTGAACAAAACAAAATAACCATAAATATTGTTTGTTGCCACAGAAAGTTCTTGAATCCAAGCAAAATCCAAACCAAAATATATGTGGATATAAAAGAAAAATGAAATAAAATTTTGGAATAAAAAAAATATATTGAAAGAAGAGCTAAAATATATTGTGTCATAAAATAATTTTCAAACAAAAACGTCATCTCCTCCAAACAACCCGGATAAAAGGCAAGTAGAAATAAAAAAAAAAAACAAATTGCGTTTGCATTCGGACAGCCAGTCGTAAGCCAGCCTGTCTGTCACACAATTTTAGAAGCGAGGTCAATGAATCATCGTCTCATCTCAAACTCGCTTGGTTTTTAGTAATACCCAGTGTTTTTTTTTTTCAATGCATAAACAATTTTATGTCAATTGTGTTTTGAGTGTTCCGAAAAAAGTGTTACCTCCTTTTTTGTCTACCCACTTTTTCCACTTGACGCTATAGTGAAAGTATGTGTAGTAATAAGTAATGACTGCATCTTCCGCCGCCAGTACAACTAGCAAAACAAAAGTAAAGCGGAACAACAACAGAAACTACAACAGCTGTAAGTCTGTTGATGAGTCTTGTTGACGGCTTGGCTATGCTCTTGCATTTTGCCATGGCAACAATGCTCATGTCTTGGGTATATTAACCTTATTGTTGTTGTAATTGTTGGAAGAAGCGACTTAACTGTCAGTTAGAAAAACGTATTGAGATTATTTAGTGCATTAAATACACTCTAGTGCATTAAATACCCTCTCCGACTATCCCTTTGTAGAAAGACTGGGTGCCTTCTTCCGTAAATATATTATGGCCTAGAGGAGACTGGGTATCTTATGTTCTCTCTATAATTCTTGCTTATAAAATACCTTGATGCATTCTATAGCTTTTAACTGGCTAGGACGATATGTAAGGATTACGGAAGAGCAGGAGAAACCTGGAGGTCGTCTGTGGCTCAAAGAAAAAATGAAGACCTCTAGAACCTCTATGGGTTACATTATACCTCCAGCTCCTCCATGAATAATAGACGACCTCCATTGGGCCATAGAATACGTGAAGGTCTTCAATTGTCCTAGAATGGCAGAAGGTCTCCTATACTCCTAAAAGACCAGGAGTTCTTCTATTACCCCTGGAGGATTAGGAGTCCTCAATTGCTAAGGGAAGAACATGAAGTCCTTAATTGCCTATAAAATACCTGGAGATCTTCTATTCGACATAGAAGAGCTGGAGGACTTCTATTCGCCCATAGATGAACTAGAGGTCTTCTATTCGCCCATAGATGAGCTAGAGGTCTTCTATTCGCCCATAGAAGAACTAGAGGTCGCCTTTGCGCCATAGAAGAGCTAAAGGTGTTCTTTGCGCCATAGAAGAGCTAGAGGTCTTCTATTCGCCATTGGAAGAGCTGGAGTTCTTCTATTCGCTTATAGAAGAGTTGGAGGTCTGCTATTGCCCATTCAAAAGCTTGAGGTTTTCTATTCTTTTCGCTTATAAAAGAGTTGGAGGTCTTCTTCATATAAATATATTTTGGTCGCTATTGAACCCTGGAGATGATTTGGTCGTCATTGAAAACCATGAAGACATGAAGGCCTTCGATTCGCCATAGAAGACCTGAAGGCCCCCTATTCGCCACAGAAGACCTGAATGCCTCCTATTCGTAACAGAAGACCTGAAGGCCTTCTATTCGCCGTAGAACACCTGAAGACTTCTATTCGCCATGGAAGACCTGAATGCCTCCTATTCGTCATAGAAGACCTGAAGTCCTACTATTCGCCGTCGAACACCTGAAGGCCTTCTATTCGCCGTAGAACACCTGAAAGCCTTCTATTCGCCGTACAGTACCTGAAGACCTTCTATTCGCCGTAGAAGACCTGATGGCCTTCTTTTCGCCATTGAACACCTGAAGGCCTTTCTTTCTCCATAGAAAACCCAGAGGCCTTCTATTGGCCATAGGAGACCCAGAGGTTCTGAATTGCCCATAGACGGACAAGAGGTCTTATATTGCCCACATAAATTCAGAAGGTTTTACCATAAAAAACCAAGAGGTTTTCAATTGTCCATAGAAGGCCAAGAGGTCTTATGTTGCCGTACAGGAGCTCTTCTGTTGAACGTAGAAGCCCGGAAGGTCTTCTATTGGCCGTAAATGACCAGAAGGTCTTCTAATGCACGTCTGGATGTCTTCTATTGTCTAAAGAAGGACTATTATTGTGTTACCTCTAACAGATCTCTTGAAAAACCTTAGCTTACTTCTAGTTTACAAGAGATCGGAATAGGTTTCATTCTCAACTAGGAGGTCATTTTTGATTTTTCTTAGATTCGTATTATTTCTCTTAGACCTGGACGCCTTCTTTGCTGTTTCCTTGCGAATATCAATAATAGTATACTTGCCTATGCAAATTCCGTCACTCTTCTCTCTGGGGTCCTGCCTATATTAATCGGTCACGTCTGACTGAGAGATGATAAGAATGTTCCTGTATTCACGAAAAAGAAGAAAAATCCATCATTGCAACAGCAACAAATAACCATTGATACAAAAACGTCAACAATAATCTGTCTTTAACCCCGATTGAGGTTCATCAATGTAACCGGGTAATGCAAAAATAAATCAACAACAACAAAAAGTGCTGACATGCGGGATTAATGTTTTCGACTTTGGAATAAAATACTCGCAAAAGTTGTTGTTTGCTGGGGGGCATAACAAATGCTTATTATCTCTTCTTTTTTGTTTTTCTATAACTTTTGCAAAAAATGTGCTCCAGTAAAAAAGTCGTCACCATTCGAAGGTGTCTGACAGTCGTCTGTGACGGTGTGAACAGCATACAACAACAACAAGACAAAACTTGGTCAATATTATTTTTCGGAAAATAGCTAATCGTATAGTTTTGATTGGGTGAATCTTGAAGAGAGCGGGGGAGAGACCCCAAAAAATTCTCTTTGTTTATTACAAAAGCAACCGAACTAAGAGATATGGTTCCAAGAGAGAAATGCCATCAATGAGAGTATGATTTACTGAGAAGGCAATTGGCTCTGAGTAGTTGTAAATGTGCGTGAGAATTAATCTCTTTTGGCTAATTCTGGGGACATGGAGAAGAAACAAAAAAACGACATACCCATCAACAACAACAAATGATAAACATTCTTTTAAAGATTGTAAATAAGCAAAATGGGTATTATAAAATTAATAGTTTTTATTGTTTTTATTTTTTGTCTTGACAGATAGATTTTGTTGTTTATATAGGCATATATTGGCGAGCGTGTAGACATGGCCAATAGACTGTATTATTAATTATTGAAATCGAATGTTGATTTTTTTATTTTTGTTTTGGGCTTGTCTTCTAATCACTGCCAATTTTTGGAAATATTTATTGGGAATTTTTCGATTTACATATCTTTGAACTTTGGACTTCCCGTAAAAAATATTTCTATTGAAATGAAAATTTAAAGAAGGAAATATGTGATAATACATCGGATGATAAACGATATCGCGATCTTTTATAGCACTTGAATAACGTTTGGCCTTCTCTAGATTTTAGAAGGCATGGAAGAATGTAATATCACAATAGAAGACCTCCAGAAGACCTCTATAGGCAATAGAAGACCTCCAGGTCTTCTATAGGCAATAGAAGACCTCCAGGTCTTCCGTAGGCAATAGAAGACCTCCAGGTCTTCCATAGGCAATAGAAGACCTCCAGGACATATAATGTCACTAGAAGACCTCCAGGTCTTCCATAGGCAATAGAAGACCTCCAGGTCTTCCATAGGCAATAGAAGACCTTCAGGCCTTCTATAGGCAATAGAAGACCTCCAGGCCTTCTATGGGCAATAGAAGTCCTCCAGGTCTTATATGGGCAATGGAAGACCTCCAGATCTTGTATGGGCAAAAGAATACCTCCAGGTCTTCTATGGGCAAAATAATACCTCCAGGTCTTCTATGGGCAAAAGAAGACCCCCAGGTCTTCTATGGACAAAAGAAGACCCCCAGGTCTTCTATGGACAAAAGAAGACCCCCAGGTCTTCTAAGGGCAAAAGAAGACCTCCAGGTCTTCTATAGGCACTAGAATACCTCCAGGACTTCTATAAACTCTAGAAGACCTCCAGGTCTTAGAAAATCTCCAGGTCATCTATGAGCAATAGAAGATCTCCAGGCCATCTATGAGCAATAGAAGATCTCCAGGCCATCTATGGGCAATAGAAGATCTCCAGGTCATCTATGGGCACTAGAAGACCTCCAGGTCTTCTATGGGCAATAGAAGTCCTTCAGCTCTTCTAAAGACAATAGAAGTCCTTCAGCTCTTCTAAAGCAATATAAGTCCTTCAGCTCTTCTATAGGCAATAGAAGTCCTCCAGCTCTTCTATAGACAATATAAGTCCTCCAGCTCTACTATAGACAATAGAAGAGCTCCAGCTCTTCTATAGACAATAGAAGAGCCCCAGCTCTTCTATAGGCAATAGAAGAGCTCCAGCTCTTCTATAGGCAATAGAAGACCTCCAACTCTTCTATAGGCAATAGAAGACCTCCAGCTCTTCTATAGGCAATAAAAGACCTCCAGGTGTTCTATAGGCAATAGAAGACCTCCAGGTCTTCTTTGGGCACTAGAAGACCACCAGCTCATTTATATACACTAGCAGTCCCCCAGGTCTTCTATAGATACTAGAAAACCTTATATAAGCACTAGAAGATCTCTAGGTCATCTATAGACAATAAAAGTCCTCCAGAGCTTCTATAGGCTGTAAAAGACCACCGATTCTTCTATAGGTACTAAAAAACCTCCAGGTCTTTTATAGGTACTAGAAGACCACCAGGTCTTCTTTAGGCACTAAAAGACAATGTAAGATCACCAGATCTTTTATAGACACTTGGAAGATCTCCAGTTCATCTATGTACAATAGAAGACCTCCAGGTCTTCTATAGACATTAGCAGACCTCCAGGTTTTCTATAGGCATTAGAAGTCCTCTGTGTCTTCTATAGGCACTAGAAGACTTCTAGGTCTTCTATAGACACAAGAGGATGTCCGGGACTTCTATAAGCACTAGAAGACCTCCAGCCCTTAAACAGACACTAGAAGACCTCCGAGTCTTCTATAGACATTAGAAGACCTACAGAAGAAGAGACTCCGCCTCTATGTCTTTTATGGGCTGTAGAAGACCTCTAGGTCTTCTGAAGGCACTATATGACTTCCAGGCCTTATATAGGAACTAGAAGACCTCCGATTCTTCTATGGACACTAGAAGACCTCCAGAAGAAGAGGGTTCGCCTTTATGTCTTCTATGAAAAGACCGCCTTTTCAAATTTGATACTTTGGTATTCTACGTGGAATGTCTCTAACTAACCTATTAGTTCTCCACCCTCTTGATGAGTCAATCTCGGTGGCTATTTCCGTTTCTAGTTCCCATACACGTGTACTAGTTTTAAATTTTAAGTCTCAAATTCCGCTCCATTTAATAAATCGTTCTAACAACTTATCTTCCCAGCTTTGAAACTACCGCTGTGATTGACATAATCAAAATCTGTCTGTCTAAAGCGGTCCACGATAATTCATTTATTTTTATTAATTTAAATTAAAGCAAATGTTTGAATGTTCTTTTCTCCCAGCATTGACACAAAACTGGCCATTTATCAACCATTGAGAATGTCAATGTCGCTGGGGCGTCAGAGTCTGTCTGAGGCTCTTAAAACCCAAAAATTAATGCAAAATTCTTCTAATGGATGTACCACCCATGGTGTGGTGGGCAGCCGCGACTGCAGCTGCAGCAGCAGATAACTGAAATTGTGGTTAATCTGTAGCTTGTGCTTTAGCGGCTGCCGCTGCTACTGCTCCTCCAAAATGTTGTGCGCATGTGGGGGAGTTAGAAAACTTGTCCCGACTTTTTTCAGCTTTTCCACACTCTGGCTGTGTCTCTGTCTGTGGCCACCATGCTAATGCCTATGACGCGTGTGAGAACCCAGAAGCAGCGAACAAAGTAAGTCTGGAGCAAACTGTTGGACCACACTTTCAGTTCACTTTTAACCGTTAACGAATGTAGTTGGCTTTGCCCGGAAAACGGAATCAAGTAAAAACGGTTGAGCCAAGCGAAAGTGTTCTAAATTTAATCAGCTGTATCTCGAAGGAGAGCAAAGTGAAAAACGGCACAACAACAACAAGAGTTAACAAATTAACACATTACTTCGAAAAGAAAAACGGGAGAGTTGAGCAAAAGATTTTCACCTAGAGTTTGCCTCAGAGGTGGAAATATTGAATTTATAAAGTAAGCAACAATGACAACAACAATAGAAACAAGTGAAATAATCACGCTAAAGAAGAAAGTATTAACGGAGAACTTTTCTGAGTGGGTGGTTTAAAGGATATTTGGTGTGTGGATTAAGGGATAAATGATGTTTTCTTTTGATGAAGACATTTTCCACGAATCGATGTATAAGGCAGAACTTTTTAAATATTAAATCCGTGGAGGCCCTCTAAGTGCTCTGGCATACCTTAAAAAAACTGGAACAATTTTGTGTGATGTATAAGACCTTCAGTCCTTTAATCCAAATTAGAAAATCTGGAAGTCTTCTATACGCTATAAGAGGCCTGGAGGTCTTCGTTTTCCCCAAGTAGCTCTGGAGCTATACTATTCTCGAGAGAAGACCCGTTGGTCTTTTCGCCGCAATAGAAGACCATGAAATCTTCTTTTTGCCATAGAGGTCTTCTATTCGGAGGGTCTTGCATTCGACAGAGAAAATTTGGGGCACTTCTATTCGCCATAAAACATCTAGTGCTATTTTGGTTGCTTTGGAAGACCTGACGGTCGTTTGGTTGCTAAAAAAGACCTGAAGGTTTTTGGAGGGCATAGAAGACACGTTAGTTTTCTGGTCGGCATAGAAGTCTTTTAGTCGCCATAAAAGACTTGGTGGTCTTTTGGAGTGCATATAAGATCTGAAAGTTTTCTATTCGCCATAGAAGACCTGAACGTCTTTTGGACTTTATAGAAGACTTGGAGGCCATCTAGGGCCTTTGATCTCCATAGAAGACTTGGAGATAATCTAGTCGCCATAGAAGACTTGGAGTTCTTTTGGAAGGCGTAGAAGACACGTAGGTATTCTGGTCGGCATAGAGGAGGTGGAAGTCTTTTAGTCGCCATAGAAGACCTGGGAGTCTTTTGGGCTCCATGAAAGACTTGGAGATCATTTAGTCTCCATATAAGACCTGGGGTGTTTTGGTCTCCATAAAACCCGTGGAGGACCTCTGGTCGCTATATAATATCTGGATGTGTTCAGGTCGCCACAGAATACCTTGGAATTTTTGGTCGCCATAGATGACCTGGAGTACTTTTGGACGCTCTATAAGACCTGGAGGTTTTTTGGAAGACATGAAGGTTTTCAAGTCGTAATAGAATACCTGGAAGTCTTTTAATCGCCATTGAGGTTTGCTATTCGTCGTAAAAGACCTGGATGTCTTTTGAACGCCATAAAAGATCTGGCGTTATTCTATTCTCCATAAAAATACCTTGACGTTTTTGGACGGCGTAAAAATTCAGGAGATTTTGGGAACGCCTTAGAAGACCTTCAGCTCTTCTAGGGCATTATAAGACCTGAGAATCTATTGCTATTCGTCGTAAAAGACCTGGATGTCTTTTGAACGCCATAAAAGATCTGGCGTTATTCTATTCTCCATAAAAAGACTTTGAGGTATTCCATTCTCCATAAAAATACCTTGACGTTTTTGGACGGCGTAAAAATTCAGGAGATTTTGGGGACGCCTTAGAAGACCCTCAGCTCTTCTGGGGCCTTAGAAGACCTTAGAATCTTCTTTTCTATTCGGCATAGAAGACCTGCATGTCTTTTGGACACCATAAAAGACCTGGCGGTATTCTATCGTCCATAAAAAGACCTGGGGCCTTAGAAGACCTGAGAATCTTCTGGGCCCATAGAAGATTTGGAGGACTTTCGTTAGCCTTATAAGACATGATGGTCTTCTGGTCGTCATGGAGGACACTTGGTCGTCATACACGACCTGGAGGACTTCTGGTCACCATAAACAACCGGAAGGTCTTTTAGTCGCCTTCGAAGACCTAAGGGTATTCTGTTCGCCTTAGACTATCTTCAGGGTTTCTTGCCGTCATAGACGACCAGGAGGTCTCCTAGCCGTCATAGACAACCTGGACGTCTTCTAGTCGCCATAGATGAGCTTGAGGATTACTATTCGCCATAGAAAGAGGTCTATTATTCGCTTTAGAAGACCTGGATGTCCACTATTCGCCATAGAAAACCTGGAGGTCTACTATTCGTTTTAGACGGCCTGGAAATCTATTATTCGCCATAGAAGACTTGGATGTCTACTTTTCGCCCTAGAATACCTGGAGGTCTACTATTCGCCATAGAAAACCTGGAGGTCTACTATTCGCCATAAAAGATCTGGAGGTCTACTGTTCGCCATAGAAGACCTGGAAGTTTACTATAACCATAGAAGACCTGGAGATCTATTATTAGCCATAGAAGACCTGGAGGCCTACTATTCGCATAGAAGACCTGGAAGTCTACTATTCGCTATAGAAGATCTAATATTCGCCATAGAAGACCTGGAAGTCTACTATTCACCATATAAGACTTAGAGGGCTTCTAGAGGCTATAGATGTCTTATAGATTTTGTAGAAGGACCGGAGAACCTCTGGTAGCCATAGAAGGCCTGGATGTATTCTGATCTGATTCTAGACGCCAAATAAGGCCCGAACGTCTTCTATTCGTTACAGAAGAGCTAAACGCCATAGAAGACCTGGAGTTGTTATATTTGTCATAAAGGTTGGAAGGTTTCTAATTCTACGTAAGGCCAGAAGTTTTCCTATTCCCCACAGAACACCTGGAGATCTATTTGATATAGAGTACCTGGAGGTCTTATTTGAGATCTCATTTGAGTTATTTCATTGTTTGCCATCCATTGGGCGCCATCCTATTACGTTTCTGCACACTGTACTCTGCGGTTCAGATATCTTTCAACGTACTCTCCTTGTTTTGCTCTGTTATGTGTATACCCACAAGTAAAACGAAAACAACGAGATAGTAAATACCGATACTAACAGGAGAAAATCCAAGTGAAAGGAAAAATAACTAAATTGATTTCAAGTTCGCGATAAAAAAAGCTATTAAACAAATTGTATTTAAATATTTACACTTCGATTTAAACAATATTCAGATTTGTTTCGTTTTTAATTTGTAAAATAGAAGTCCGGTAAATCATTGTTCCTTCCATTTTTCTGTGCGAATGTGTGGCTGTAAATAAAAAAATCCAACTAAGAGAGAAAAAACACAAAATAGTTCAACAAAACCGTCTCATTCGACAATTGCCAGTGAAAATAATCCTTTGCTATTTTTTTGTGTAAATTAAGGTAAGTTTATTGATTTGCAAAATATTCAAATTTTCCTTTTGTTGAGTCTTTTCGTTTTTTTTTTCTTCGTTTTCCTTTAACGGTTGCCAAGAAGAGAGTTTATTATTCTTTTGCTGTTGTTATCTCTCCCACATAATCTCCTTGAAGTCTTTTGACAATCGACCACAACCGCCATTGATTTGTATCTCATCGAAAAAATGCGAGAGAACAAGGCTTTTCTATGCAAACATCTCATATGGGGAGAGGAGAGAAAACGAGAGATTGCCAACTGAGAAGAAGAGTGCCGTTGATGGGCACCAAAAGTGCGTTTTCTTGTGAGTTTTTGTTGTTGCTGTCGTTGTTGCCGTTGTTGTTGATTGGTTGTCTTAACAACTTGTGAATGGGTTGCATTTAACCTATAGCTTGGCTTTTCAAGGACATTCATTGCCAAGCATTACGTATGTATGCTTGGCATTCACTCACATAGATGGATGGGTATATGTGTGTTTTGTTTCCTTTTCCTTACTCTATTTATTACAGTGTTGTTGCTGGTATCCTCTGTTACCACATTCTCACTTAACATTCATCAACTTTGTATAAAATAACTTGTTAGCAAACATGCCATGACTAGGCACATAAATAGACCTACATAAATACCCATGCCCATACATTTGCATATGTGTGTGTGTGTCTGTGTGTTTGTTTTCTTAAAAAATAACAATAAAAATGAAGCCCACAAAATAATTTGCATGAGAATTTGTTGCATTAAATCGCGTGCACGAAAACTTTATCCTTCAGACAGCAATTTGTTAATTTGCTGGAATTGAAATTGGCAGCGAGGGGAGGAGTGTGGAATATCGGCTGGCTTTAGAGGAACTTCCGTAGGACCATAGTATTTATAGAAAAATACTTTTCATAGGTGTATAATTGATGGAAGGATGTTTACAGGTCTTCTCTAGATCGACAGATTTGTATCTCATCGAAAAAAGACCTAGATTTCTTCTCATAGAATCCTGGAGGCCTTCTCTTAGAAGACCTGGAGGTCTTCTAATAGAAGACCTGGAGGTCTTCTTATAGAAGACCTGGAGCTTTCTCATAGAAGACCTGGAGTTCTTCTCATAAAAAACCTGGAGGTCTTCTCATAGAAGACCTAGAGGTCTTCTCATAGAAACCTTGGAGGTACTTTTAATAGAAGACCTGGAGATCTTCTTATAGAAGACCTGGACGTTTTCTCATAGAAGACCTGGACATTTTCTCATAGAAAATCTGGAGGTCTTCTCATAAAAAACCTGAAGGTCTTCTCATAGAAATCTTGGAGGTACTTTTAAAAGAAGACCTGAAGGTCATTTCATAGAAGACCTGGAGGTCATTTCATAGAAGACCTGTAGGTCTTCTCTTAGAAGGCCTGGAGGTCTTCTAATAGAAGACATGGGGGTCTTCTCATAGAAGACTTGGAGGTCTTCTCATAAAAGACCTAGAGTTATTCTCCTGGAAGACCTGGAGGTCTTTTCATAGAAGAGCTGGAGATATTCTCAAAGAAGACCTGGAGGTCTTCTCATAAAAGACCTGGAGATCTTCTCAAAGAAGACCTGGAGGTCTTCTCATAAAAGACCTGGAGGTTTTCTCATTGAAGACTTGGATGTCTTCCCATAGACGACCAGGAGGTCTTCTCATAGAAGTGCTGGAGGTCTTCTCATAGAAGACCTGGGGTTTTTCTCATAGAAGACCTGGAGGTCATTTCATAGAAGACCTGGAGGTCTTCTCTTAGAAGGCCTGGAGGTCTTCTCATAGAAGGCCTGGGGGTCTTCTCATAGAAGGCCTGGGGGTCTTCTCATAGAAGACTTGGAGGTCTTATCATAAAAGACCTGGAGTTATTCTCCTGGAAGACCTGGAGATCTTCTCAAAGAAGACCTGGAGGTCTTCTCATAAAAGACCTGGAGATCTTCTCAAAGAAGACCTGGAGGTTTTCTCATAGAAGGCCTGGGGGTCTTCTCATAGAAGACTTGGAGGTCTTATCATAAAAGACCTGGAGTTATTCTCCTGGAAGACTTGGAGGTCTTTTCATAGAAGACCTGGAGATCTTCTCAAAGAAGACCTGGAGGTCTTCTCATAAAAGACCTGGAGATCTTCTCAAAGAAGACCTGGAGGTCTTCTCATAAAAGGCCTGGAGGTTTTCTCCTGGAAGAACTGGAGGTCTTCTCATAGAAGACATGGAGGTCTTCTCATAGAAGACCTGGAGGTATTCTCATAGAAGACCTGGAGGTCTTCTCATAGAAGACCTGGAGGTATTCTCATAGAAGACCTGGAGGTATTTTCATAGATGACCTGGAGGTCGTCTCATAAAAAATATGGAGTTATTTTCCTGGAAGACCTGGAAGTCTTTTCATAGAAGACCTATAGGTCTTCTCATAGAAGACCTGGAGGTCTTTTCATAGAATACCTGGAGGTCTTCTCATAGAAGACCTGGAGGTCTTCTCATAGAAGACCTGGAGGTATTCTCATAGAAGACCTGGAGGTCTTCCCATAGAAGACCTGGAGGTATTCTCATAGAAGACCTGGAGGTATTTTCATAGATGACCTGGAGGTCGTCTCATAAAAAATATGGAGTTATTTTCCTGGAAGACCTGGAAGTCTTTTCATAGAAGACCTGTAGGTCTTCTCATAGAAGACCTGGAGGTCTTTTCATAGAAGACCTGTAGGTCTTCTCATAGAAGACCTGGAGGTCATCTCATAGAATACTTGGAGGTCTTCTCATAGAATACCTGGAGGTCTTCTCATAGAATACATGGAGGTCTTCTCATAGAATACATGGATTTTTTTTCGTAGAATACCTGGAGGTCTTCTCATAGAAGACCTGGAGGTATTTTCACAGATGACCTGGAGGTCGTCTCATAAAAAATATGGAGTTATTTTCCTGGAAGACCTGGAAGTCTTTTCATAGAAGACCTGTAGGTCTTCTCATTGAAGACCTGGAGGTCTTTTCATAGAAGACCTGTAGGTCTTCTCATAGAAGACCTGGAGGTCATCTCATAGAATACTTGGAGGTCTTCTCATAGAATACCTGGAGTCTTCTCATAGAATACATGGAGGTCTTTTCATAGAATACCTGGAGGTCTTCTCATAGAAGACCTGGAGGTATTTTCACAGATGACCTGGAGGTCGTCTCATAAAAAATATGGAGTTATGTTCCTGGAAGACCTGGAAGTCTTTTCATAGAAGACCTGTAGGTCTTCTCATAGAAGACCTGGAGGTCTTTTCATAGAAGACCTGTAGGTCTTCTCATAGAAGACCTGTAGGTCTTCTCATAGAAGACCTGGAGGTCTTCTCATAGAAGACCTGGAGGTCTTCTTATAGAAATCCTGGAGGTCTTCTTATAGAAATCCTGGAGGTCTTCTCATAGAAGACCTAGAGGTCTGCTCATAGAAGACCTTGAGGTCTTCTCATAGAAGACCTTGAGGTCTTCTCATAGAGGACCTTGAGGTCTGCTCATAGAAGACCTGGAGGTCTTCTCATAGAAGACCTGGAGGTCATCACATAGAATACCTAGTGGTTTTCTCATAGAAGACCTTTATTTACGCAATAGGAGATCTGGACAAATTCTACGAAGCCACCTATCCCCCCGAACCTGTGCTGGAATTTTGTTGTTGTTGTTATTTCAAAGGAATCAAGGAAATGGTGTGACGTTATTAACGACGAAGGCTCATTGTGTGTTTACATTATTGGCCTGTCATAAAGTTCGAGGAAAATTTCTTTTGTAACGGGAAAATGTCAATAAACCAAGTTAGCAGCTAACGATGGCTGGTGCCTGGGAAGCCATTATTATGACGCATTGATTTCTGTGGCAACAAATTGCCGTAAATGTCAATGATTTACTTGTTTCAGATGATTGGGACATTGCTGTCGGAAGTGGCTACTATGGCAATGGCTTGGATTTTTTTTTCATTTATTTTTTTTTTTTGAGTTGAAGAATTTTCCTTTGAAGTGCAAAGGAGAAGACCGGTTAGTCGTCATTTGTTATTAATAATGACGCAATATCAGTGACCAATAATGGTTTCGATTGCATTATTTCTTTGGTGTGGGCGTGAAGCGTTTGTTCTGATACGAAATGGGGATTTTTAAAGGCAAAGATGTGACTATTTCTTAGAGGGTTTAATCATTTAATTTTTAATAAATGTGTATTTTGTATGAAAATTAACTAAGCAGAATCGTTCAATGCAGGTTGAGATAAAAAACTGCAACAAAGTCAAACGCCAACATTTTTACATGTTTTTTAAATTTTATTGAATGCAAGCAAAAAATGTCGGAAATAGCATCAAATTTAAGAATAAGTTTAGATTTTTTCGAATGGGCACCTTTGACACCAATTATGGCCTTCAAACGGCCAATGAAAGCGCGTCACACGCTGCCCGAATGTTGCTCTGCGATATTTTGGCCCATTCCTTGCGAAACGCTTGCTTGAGGTGATCGACACTTTGGTATTTTTTAGTGCCAACCTTGCTTTCCAAAATACTCCAGACATAATAGTCGAACGGATTGGTATTGGTATCCGGAGATTTTGGTAGCCATTGTGAAATGAAGTGAGGAACCTCATTTTGTAACCATTCTTGGTTGGCGCGTTCTGAGTGCGAAGGTCCTGAGTCCTGTTGGAATGTCCAAGGCCTGCGGCCAAAATGTTTGCGTGCCCAAGGCTTTATATACACCCTCAATACACCCTCCAGAATATTTTCGCGATAATATCCGTCATTTATTCAGAAGCCACGGTAGATTAATACGAGCGGAGAGCGACCATCGGCTGTTATGGCGGCCCACACCATCACCATGGCTGGCTTTGAGGCTTGAGTTCTGGTGGCCAACCGAAGGTGCATATTTTCAGCTGACCGCTTTGGCAAATAAACACCATAATTTTGTTTGTTTACAAACTGCTGGACAACGAATGTTTTCTCATCGGAGAAAACCAAATTCGGCAGATCACCACTTTCGGCCAAGCGAGCAACTCTTATAGACTCGAAAGCTATTGTCTTTCTGTTGCGGTGTAAGTTTTTGCACTTTTTGGAATTTCAATGGCTCTACCCCAAGCTCATTTTTCAATATTTGCCGAATGGAATATTGCGATATGTTCAGCTCACGAGCCATTTTTCGACGCGGCCTGTGACGCGGGTTTCGATCAAGTCGCTCCCATAGCTCCCATATATATGTTTCATCCAATTTGGGATTTTAAGTCCATGCGTAATATGCACTCCACAACAATGATATTTAATATCGGACATCAGATACAGCTCAAAAAAAAAAAATGTTTAAAATCTTTTCAAGATCGGTTCATATTTGGATATAGCTCCCATATACTTTATCCGATTTCAGGTTTTTTGAGCACCAAATGGCCAATATAAACCCAAATGGACTTAATTTTGGCACTTCCGACAAAATTCATCCCAGATACAAATACATAAAATTTGGTGAAAATCGGTTCAGATGTAGCTATAGCTCCCATATATACATAAAGTGAAGGAAGTAACCAATATAGTCCAAACCTAGCACCACAATCATTATATCACATTTATTAAGGTCCGATACGAAATGGACAATCTTGGCCCATTCCTTCGGAACCTACTCCATAGAGGGTAAACAATTTGAATATTCATAATAGATGTCAAAATATATTTAAGCAATCGAACATCGGCTGAGGGTATACATCTGTTGGAAAAACCGACTGATACTTTTTAACTTGTTTTATATAAGGGTAGGTACTAGAAAGATTAAACTGGATCACCTGAAATTGAGCAGCCTTCTAGCTTCTCAACAAAATGTACAAATGGCTTTCTAAAAGTCTCTCAGTGATTTAAGGTCTCAAAACATGGAGTACAAAGACCCCTAGTTTGTGCATGAATTTTCCATTTACCAATCTATAAATCCATATAGCTGTTATATAGAATAAAATCAAGTAAAAAAGCTGTAAGTTCGATCGGGCCAAACTTTGAATAACCTCCACCATTTGGAACAAATTTGGCAATTCTCCAAAACAATAAAATCCGTTAAAAATTCGGTTAAAATTTTTAAAATACCGAATGTTGCTATTATATTAGGGTCTATACGACGACATGAACCTGCGTAGGTAACATATGTCATAAGTCATTACAATATTCAAATGCGAAACTTCAAAATAATCGGTTATAATGTCAATAAAATCAAAATACCGAATATCGGGATTTTTCCTTATATGAGGCCTATACGAAGATGTGGACCTGCAGATACAATTTTCTGTCGTAGGCTGTAGTATCCATTACGAACTTAAAATATCAAATTCGAAATAATTCTGGTGAAAAATGTCCCTAAAAGCATTAAAATACCGAATATCGGGAGGTATCGTTATATGGGAGCTATACGAAGACGTGGACTTCCACAGACAATTTTCTGTCGTAGGCTGTAGTATCCATTACTAACTTTAAATATGAAATTTGAAACTATTCCGGTCAATAATGTCGCTAAAATCATCAAAATATCGAATATCGGGAGGTACCGTTATATGGGGGCTATACCAAAACGTGGACCTACATGACCCATTTTCAATACCAAAAGTTCTGCAGACATAAAGAGCAACATTTTATCAATCTACTTCAATTCGTTGGGATGCTAGAGTGATTTCCACAGACGGACAGGCGGACGGACATCGCTAAATCGACGTAGAATTTAAAGCTGATCAAGAATATATATACTTTCTGGGGTCTAAAATGTGTATTTCGAGGTGTTACAAACGAAATGATAAACATAATATACCCTCCATACTATGGTGGAGGGTATAAAAATCTTCCTTATTCCATAAACCTGTTCTTGATTAAATGCAATGCTTTGATCTCTCTCAATCATTCATCAGTGTCGGAACTAACGGAATCTCTGTCTATCTACCTGTTAATTTAATAACTCATGTTGCACTTAAATATTTTCCACTCAAGACATTTGATTTTCTTTCAGTCTTCATCTTCTTCTCTGTCATCGCTGAGACATTTGACATTTGAAAAATAGAAAAATGAAAAAGAACTGGGTTACCGGTCGAAGCTGAATTGCCTTCTTACCTTGAATAAGGGAGGGGGTGGGGGGTAGCATTTTCTTCACGTCACAACAATGGAGCAGACAATGAATTTTACATAAAGCAATTTGTTCCATCTGTTCCATGGCGAATGACTCGCCTGTCTGCTCAGCACCACCAAAGTCATGAACATCGGGCGAACAGAAGCGATGCCCAGCTGTCTTTGGAGTTATAAAAAATAATGTTATATGCATTTCAACACAACATAAACTGGGAAATTAAGATGTAGAAAATTCTAGGAGGTTGTTTTTTGTTCTTCTTCTTCTTCGTTTGGAAATAGTTGGCGGGGAAATGGTGGAAATTCATTTGAAAAAAAATTTTTTTTTGCTTGTGGCTTATTAGGATTTTTTAATTTAATTTTATGTTGGCATTTATATTTTTTATGAATACTTGGCCAGGACTAGAATTTTGCAATAGACCCCTTAAATTTTTGTAGTAAATCCGCTTCTAATTTAATTAAAACAACAAAATGCGCTTGCAGCATTTTAAGCCAGGAAGGAATTGTTTACCCAAGAAGTACCCATAAAAAATTATATGCCAACATAAACTGAAAATTTTAGTAGGGCCACAAGCAAATAATAGAACACATAAGCAAAGGCTATAGTCGTGCGTGGCTGACCATGTGATTCCCTACAACACTACTATGTGTTCGAAGTCCCCTCATATCCAAATCCATTTTGGAAGATTTTGTTTTTTTTTTTTTTTAAATAATGTCGAAAAGCTCTGCCCAGAGGTAAATATAATCCAATGATCATCCAAAATGATGTACTTCTTCCCTGTCCTTAACACTCTTCTGATGTGAAATTCCGTGTCGATTAGTTTTCAATTGTGGCCGATAGAGCGACTACAAAATTAGAAAATTTATAGTTTTTTTTAGACCATTTGAACCTCTAAATGTACATCTTAAGAACAATAGACTTTAGATCTGACCCAAATCCTACCCCAATGCCAAATTTCGTGAGAATCGGAAGCATATAATACCCTCAAAACGTAGTGTAAAAATTTGAAAATTTTAAAATTCAAAATTGTAAATTAAATTGAAAAAAATCGCATGCGATAAAAAATTTGACAAAATTTGAAAAAAAATTGAACAAAATATAATCACTTTTTTATTGGTATATTTTTCCGCGATTTTCTTAGATTTTATCCTTTTCTGGCAAGAGACCATTCCAAATTGATAGGATTTGTGAAAATCGGCCCAGCGGTTCTTGATTTATAAGCAGAATAAATAAGATCAATTCTATATCTGATTATATATTATCCGATATATCCGATTTCCTGGCTATTAGCATCACTGTAATGGTCAGAAGTGATCTTTTAATCTATTTGTGATTTGGTTGGGATTAAAAAATATTCGCGGTTTGGTGGAAATTTTCCTATTTTCTTACACAAAAGTTAGGGTCTATTTTAGCCGCTGATTATTGCTCGATGGCCGCCCAAATTGGTAGGTTTCTGGTGAAGTTAATCTCGATGGGGAAAATGTGACTCTCTGCTCTTAAATGGTACACATTAAACGTAAGTCGAACAAGTTAAAAAGTATCCGTCGGTATTGCCGACAGATGTATACCCTCAGGAATATTTAAATATATTTTGACTTGCGTTATGATCTTTCAAACTGTTGGCACTTAATGAGTGGGGCTCCCAAAGGTGTGGGCCAATCTTTTCTTTTTCGTATCTGACCTAAGTCTGATATAAATATAAAAACGGACAAAAAATTGGGTGTGACGAATTTGAAAGGATGCTCAATTCGCGTTTTACGAGCTATTGCAAATCTTGACCCATTGTGGGGGAGGTACCAGAAAGAGTAGACCGATATATCCAATAAAATATTGGGATGTATGAAATTTAAAGACAATCACATTTTATAATAGTCATAATTATTCCAAAATATTGTCCCTCTATGGGAGAGATGCCAGAAGTAGTGGTCTCATATGCTCCATCCTTACACTAGGTCTTGGTTTGGTAGTAACAATGAGATGTGCAAAATTTTAACAGAATTAGATGCTCAATTTACATTTTATGACGCTTTGCTTATTTAAAAATTTAATCCCTTGTGGGGGAGGCACCCAAAAAATTGGTCCGATCCCTAACGCCTTTATAACAGATTTTGTGTTGAAGGAAATATTGAGATACACTAAGTTTATTAGCTTCATGAATTTTCCAAATTTCGACCCTTTGTGGGAGAGGTACCAGAAGAAACGTACCGATATGTCCCATCCCATCTTCACAGCAGATCTTGTGTTAGTAGAAATAATGGCATGTGTGAAATATAAAGAGAACCGGATGCTTATTTCGGATTTTATGACCGTTTTTGTTATTCAAAACTTTGACCCTTTGTGGGGGAGGTACCAGAAGAAATGTTTCGCTATCCTCCATATGAGATGTGCCAAGTCTGAATGGAATCGGATGTTAATTTCGTTCTTTATGAGTTTCAAGGATATATAAAATGTTGACCCTTTGTGGAGGATGTACCAGAAGAAGTGAACCGATATATTCCGTCTTCACAGTAGATCTTGTGTTAGTATAAATAATAGGACGAGTGAAATATGAAGAGTACCGGATGTTTATTTCGATTTTATGATCGTGTTCTGTTATTCAAAACTTTGACCCTTTGTGGGGGAGGTACCCGAAGGAATGTTCCGATCGCCGTCACCTTGATAACAGATCTTGTGTTAATGGAAATATTGAGGTGAGCCTAGTCTGAATGGAATCGGATGTTAATTTCACTCTTATGAGTTTCAAGGGTATGTAAAATTTTGACGCTTTGTGGGGGAGATACCAGAAGGAGTGAACCGATATTTTCGGTCTTCATGGTAGATCTTGTGTTAGTAGAAATAATGGCATGTGTGAAATATAAAGAGAACCGGATGTTGATTTCGGATTTTATGATCGTTTTTGTTACTCAAAACGTTGACCCTTTGTGTGAGAGGTACCAGAAATAGTGGACCGATATTGCCCGTCTCCGAACTCGACATAAGTTTGACAATAATAATACGATGTAACAAGTTTGGATCCAATTGGATACTTCCTTCGGGAGTTGTCGAGCGCACCAGCTAGCCAGACTGACAGACTTACGGAGGGAAGGACGGTAATCGCTAGATCGACTCCAAATGTCCTGAAACGAATTTAGTTCCAAAAGACCTAGAATCTAAAACCGATATTTCGATGAGACACTTTTTGACCGTAATTTTGACCCTTTGTGAAGGAGGTACCAGGCGTAGACCGATATATTCCATTTCCACACCAGAACTTGGGTTAATAAAAATATTGGTATGTGTGTAATTTGAAGAGAATCGGATGCTTATTTCGATTTTATGATCGTTTCGGTTATTCAAAACGTTGACCCCTTGTGAGGGAGTTACCAGAAGCAAGGGTCTGATGTCCATCGTTTTTATAACAGACCTTCTGTTTCTGGAAATATTGCAATGTGCCAAGTCTGAATGGAAGCGGGTGTTAATTTCGTGTTTTAAATACAAATATTCAAAGTTTTTACCCTTTGACCTTCACAAAGGGTCAACATTTTGAATATCTCCCTTCGAGAGTTATCGTGCACACCAACCAGCAGGCCAGACAGGCAGGTGGACGGACGAACATCTCTAGATCGACTCCAAATGTCCTGAAACGGATTTGATCCAAAGTGACCTAGGGTCTAAAATCGTTATTTCGATACGGCACGTTTTGGCCGTATCCGTATGACTGAGGGTATAAAAAAGCTCTTAATGTACCTGTACTTTAAATTAGATCTGCATTTGCTTGGGCAATAAGTGCCCAGTCCTTAATGCACCTCACTACAACGGGTCAAAATTTTGAATAATCACAACTATCATGAAATTTAAATCCTTTTTTAAAGCTCGGACGTCTTAATATTTTTTCCAATGTGAAGTCCAGTGTAAAACTGCAATATATCGATCCAATTTTTTGGTATTTCCCAATTCCCTTCAAACTTTTAACATCTATACCAATTGGAATACTTCGGGCATTTCTTTCTGGTACCTACGCCACAAATTTTAAGCACTTCCAATCCATATTGCTACTCCAAATCCTTGAGGATATTTTTTGCTACCAATTATTTTGCCCCCACCTCCAATAGCTAGCCATTCAACATTGTATCCATTCAACATGTAACCACATTCCCTCACTACACCCCATTTTTATGTTACCACGGACCTCTTGCAATTTGTTACATGGACCCAGTAGCTTTCCCCCCCATTCCTTGTATAAATAAATCTGAATAGAATAATTTGTTTTAATCCATGGCCATTAAATAATGACACCCTGTATGTGTGAGTCTGTGAATCTGTGTGTGTGTGCGGCAAAGAACAAACAATTGGGGTTGTTAATTGAAATGTATACAAAACAATAAATAGAGGGACAAGCTAAAACAACAACAACAACCACACCATCAACTACAACAATAACAATGAAATATAAGCAACAGTTTGTTTTACACTTCCGACATCGCTTGACACTTCACAACGGCCAGCCAAGAGCGCTGCTGATGTGGCCCCCTCTGTTTCGATCATGCTGGGTGGCTGGCGGTCGTGTTAGGGGCTAAACTAATGCTCGGTCACACCAAGCACCATCGCCACCATTGACCATTTGTGGTGACTGCGGGCACAGTGGACGTTGCTGAAATGGCCCCTTAACTCAGCTAAGCCGTTATTGGATGTTGGTGTTGTTGTTGTTGCTTTGGGGATTTTAAAGCAGGGGAGCTTATGGCAAAAGCCTTATTGCCTGCCTGAGTATCACAGCTTTTATTTGTTTTCTTTTTCATTCTCCCCACTCTAGGGACCATTTTGTTGGAATTGCTCGGTTTATGTGAGTGTAAGTGTGTGTGTTTGTGGCACTCTCTTCCTCTCTTGCTGGTAACATTTCAAGTTTATCAATTCATATCACTGCTACTGCCGCTGCTGTTGCGAGATGACATGTTGTGATATGACAAGTTTATATCCCTGTCATGTGTCAAGTCCATCAGAATTTTTCGACCACAAAAACCACACTCATGTGGAGGTAATTTTTTTTTTTTTTTGAGTTGCAAGAGCAACAGTAGTTTTTGTGATGGAAATTTTTCTCTCTCTTTCTCTCTTTACTATTTCTTAAGTTTTTCTTATGATTAAAAAAATGCACAAAGTGGCAAATATTTCAATGGACTAAGGCAGAGAGCCTTAAGGTTCAGTTAGACGTTGCATAAAATATCGCCGTAGCCATAACCATAACTTTAACCACACACACACATTAAATGTTATCGATTAGCGATGCCTATATATTTTGATTTGTGTTATGATTATTCAAACTGTTGATCCTCGGTGGAGTAAGTTCCGAAGGAATGGGCCAATATTGTCCATTTTGTATTGGAACTAAATACATATGATATAAACATTGCGACGTGCCAGGTTTGCAATATATTGGTTGCTTCCTTCACTTTATATTAGATATGTGATCATTTTTAGAAAATTTTGAACTGAGCGCGAGTTCCCAAATATAGTCGACGGAAGGAATTCCATTTCCACACTTCATCTAATTCAGATAAAAATATTGGTATTGGGCATAATTACAAGAAAATCGAACATTTATATCCAATTTTAGGCGAAATCATAAATTCCGATAAATTCCATATTCAGTTTAGGTTTCAGGTTGAGAGAAATATTTAGATAAAGCAAGTTGTATAGAATCGCTGACTTGTTTCGCAAGTTATGACAGATAAAAGTAGTGAAAATTGTGAACCTTTGTGGGCAAGGCATCAGAAGGGGTTCGCAGATATATATCATCTTCAAAGCAGACCTTGTGTTAGCAAAAATTTTTGTGGGAAATTTGAAGAGAGTTGGATGCTCAAAATCTTGAACCCTAAGTTGGGGGAAGGTTCCAGAAGGAATGGTCCGATCTTTACCATCTTTATAACAAATCTTGTGTTGATGGAAATATTGAGATTTGCCAAGTCTGAATAGAATCGGATATTAATTTCGTATTTTATGAGCTTAATGGATATTCAGAATTTTTACTCTTTGTGGGAGAGGTATCAGAAGGAGTCGACCGATATATCCCATTTTCACAGCAGATCTCGTGTTAGTAAAAATAATGGGATGTGTGAAATATAAAGAGAACCGGATGCTTATTTTGGATTTTATAATCATTTTTGTTATTCAAAACATTGACCCTTTGTGGGGAGCTACCAGAAGAAATTTCCGATCTCTAACTTCTTTATAACACATCTTTTGTTGATAGAAATATTGAGATGTACCAATTCTGAAGGGGATCGGATGTTAATTTCGCGTTTTATGAGCTTCATGAATATTCAAAATTTTGAACCTTTGTGGGGGAGGTACTTGATGGAGTGTACCGATATTGTACATTTTCTCACCTGGCCTAGCACTAATCCAAATATTGGAATTTGGAAAGTAGGACCACAATCGGATTATTCTTTCTCTTTCTGTGCAGTAAAACATATTCTTTGAAAATTTCGACATTTTGAGGGGGAGGTATCAGAAGGAGTGGACCGATATTGCCCATCTCCGAACTCGATCTAAGTTTGACAATAATATTACGATGTACCAACTTTAGACCAAATCGGATACTCCCTTTGAGAGTTACCGTACGCCCCAGCCAGCTAGACAGACGGACGGACGGGTGAACATTGCCAGATCGACTTCAAAAGTCCTGAAAAGGATCCAAAGAGACCTAGTGTCTAAAACCGTTATTTCGTTGAGGCACGTTCTGGCCGTATCGAATAATATTTACCCTCTGTAGCCGTATGGTCAAGATTTCAATGAACTAAGGCAGAGGGCCTTAAGTTTGAGTTAGACGTGACATACAGCATCGGCATAGCCATATCAATAATAAAAAGCTATAAGTTCGGCCGGGCCTAACTTTCCATGCCCTCCACCATTTGGAACGAATTTGGCAATTTTTGAAAAATAAAATCCGTTGAAAATTCTGTTAAAATCTTAAAAATACCAAAGCCATATCCCTAACAAAGGCCGGGCCGAACTTTGAACACCCTCCACCTTTTGGAACAAATTTGGCATTTAAAAAAAAAAATCCGTTAAAAATTCTGTTAAAATCTTAAAAATACCGAATGTAGCCGTTATATTAGGGTCTGTACGACGACGTGGACCTGCATTGGCAACCTTTGTCATAAGCCATTACAATATTCAAATGCGAAAAAAAATTCGGTGAATAATGTAGCTAAAATCATCAAAATACCGAATATTGGAAGGTGCCTTTATATGGGGGCTATACGAAGAAGTGGACCTGCACATACAATTTTCTGTCAAAGGCCGTAGTATCCATAACGAACTTCAAATACCAAATTTGAAACAATTCCGGTGTATAATGTCGCTAAAATTATCAAATACCGAATATCGGGAGGTACCGTTATATGGGTGGCTATACGAAGGCGTGGACCTGTACAGACAATTTTCTGTTATAGGCTGCAGCATCCATTACGAACTTCAAATCACCAAATTTGAAACAATTCCGGTGAATAATGTCGCTAAAATCATCAAATACCGGATATCGGGAGGTACCGTTATATGGGTGGCTATACGAAGGCGTGGACCTGTACAGACAATTTTCTGTTTTAGGCTGTAGTATCCATTATGAACTTCAAATACCATTTTTGAAACAATTCCGATGAATAATGTCGCTAAAATCATCAAAATACCGAATATCGGGAGGTCCCGTTATACGAGGGCTATATTAAAACGTAGACCTTTTTTTAATACCAATATAGACCATTTTTAATACCAAAAGTCCTGCAGACATAATATACATTTGAGTAAAGTTTATCAACCTACTTCATTTTGTTCGGAAACTAGAGTGACTTCCACAGACGGAAATACGGATAGAAGGACGGACATCGCTAAATCGACAAAGAATTTTATGCCGATTAGGAATATATGTACCTTGTGGGGTCTAAAATGTATATTTCGTGGTGAAACAAACAGAATGACAAACTTAATATACCCTCCATACTGTGATGGAGGGCATAATTAACACCAGTCAGTTGGCTACGGCAGAAAACAAAACTTTAATTGGTATCTACGGTTACGTCTATGGCTACGGCGTTATGGTATCTCACAAATAATCAATTACATAAGATTGGCTTGAACAGCTGTTTTATATGGCATGTCTACTTGAACCTTTACATCAATAAGGGACCCATGAGAAATCTTTAAAATACGGCAACTCTGCCTATGACAGCTTTTAGTTAACAAATCTCAGATTTGCACATTCTGGCATTTTGATTTACATCTATATCATCATAGCCATCATCCTCGTCGAGAGTTATTCCATTTCCCATAATCGAGTTAAACCAATGGAATAATGTACCTGCCCGCCTGTCTGCCTGCCAGGGCATTGGCATAGAATTATCACCTAAATCCAAAAAAAAAAAAAAAAAAAAACAGCTACTGTTGCCCGTTGCATGCCACGTTTGTATGAAACGTTGCATATACATATGTAGAAATGTGTGAGTGCTGGTGGAAAAATCCTCAATCAAAATCCATTACCAGCCGTTTGCTGTTGGCTGGCTGACAATTGAGTTTCCCACTAATGGCAATGATTGCTTTTCAAAAACGAAAAATTGATGGAGATGGGCGTCCAGGGTAAATGATCCAATGTAATTCCATAATCGTTTAGGTAGTTGCAATTCATAGGCCATAGAGGTCTTATGAGAGGATTTATATTTTTTGAAAATTTTCATAGATGATATTTTATGTGTAGTGCGTTTAATACTGGTAATGTAAATCAGAATTTTGACTTGTAAGCGGAAGATATTTTGAGAAAAGAAGACTTATGGAAATCCTCATTTGTAAGGAAGACCTTTGGAACAAATGGAAAAAAGTGCATAAAAGAGCACAGAGCTCCTTTATGTAATGAAGGGAGACCTGCAAAAACGTTATTCGGAAAGAATAGGCGTTAGTAACATTTTCGATTTTTTCGTAGCATTAAAGTTCGAATTTCCAGAAAAAAACTCTTCAGTGACTCTCATTCCAAATTTCCGAATTCTCACACATTCCTTTTGTCCAATACAAATTATTAATCATACCCTCTGCCATATGGATAGAGAGGGTATATAACATTTAATATGACCAAACCTCGGCTCTCTTTGCACTAAATCCGTTTCAGGACATTTGGAGTCGATCTAGCGATGTCCGTCCGTTTTTCTGTCCATCCGTCTGTCTGTCTGGCTGATGTGCACGATAACTCTCGAAGGTAGTATCCGATTTGGTCCAAACTTGGTACATTCTAATGTTATTATCAAACTTAGATCGAGTTCGGAGATGGACAATATCAGCATACTTTTTCTAGTACCGAAATTTTCAAAAAATATATTTTCTGCACTGAAAGAGAAAGGATGATCCGATTTTGCTCAAATTTTGTAAATCCTATTATTTTCGTCAGTGCTAGGTCAGGTTGGAAGATGGACAATATCAGTCCATTCCATAAAAAAACCTCCCCCACAAATGATCAAAATTCTGAAAAAAACTCTAATAAAATGTGGAATATGAGACCGATTGTCTTCAAATGTCACACATCTGAATAAAATGTGACATAAGAGACCGATTGTCTTCAAATGTCACACATCTCAATATTTTTATTAACCCAAGGTCCGGTGTGAAGATGTTCACTCCTTGTGGTACCTCACCCACAAAGGGTCATAATTTTGAATATTCATGAAGCTCATTAATCGGGAAATTAATATTCGATTCCATTCAGACTTGGCAAATTTCAATATTTCTATAAACACAAGATCTGTTATAAATATGGTAGAGATCGGAAAATTTTTTCTGGTACCTCCCTCACAAAGGGTCAAAGTTTTCAATAACCAAAAATGATTATAAAATCCGAAATAAGCATCCGGTCTTCTTCAAAATTACACACATAACAATATTTTTATTAACCCAAGGTCTGGTGTGAAGATGGAATAAATCTATCAATTCCTACTGGCACTTCCCCCACTGAGGGCCAAAATTTTGAATACTCATGAAACTCACAAAACACGAAATTTACATCCGATTTCATTCAGATTTGGCAAATTTCAATACTTCTATCAACAGTAGATTTGCTATAAAGATGTTAGAGATCGGACCTTTCCTTGCCGTACCTCCTCACAAGTCGTCAACGTTTTGAATATCCAAAACGATCATAAAATCCGAAATAAGCATCAGCTTCTCTTCAAATTACATACATCCCAATATTACTACTAACACAAGATTTGCTGTGAAGATGGCACCTCCCCCGCAAAAATTTGAATATCCTTGAAACTTAAAAAGAGCGAAATTAATGTTCGAATCCATTCAGACTTGGTAAATCTCAATACTTCTATCAACGGAAGATTTCCTACAAAGATGTTAGAGATCGGACCATTCCTTCTGGTACTTCCCCCACAAAGGGTCAAAGTTTTGAATAACCAAAAACGATTATAAAATCCAAAATAAGCATCCGGTTCTCTTCAAATTTCACACATCCCAATATTACTACTAGCACAAGATTTGCTGTGAAGATGGGATGTATCGGCCCACTCCTTCTGGTACCTCCCCCACTGAGGGCCAAATATTTCCATCAACACAAGATCTGTTATAAAGATGGTAGAGATCGGACTATTTCTTCTGATACCTCCTTCACAAAGGGTCAAAGTTTTGAATAACCAAAACGATTATAAAATCCGAAATAAGTATCCGGTTCTTTTCAAATTTCACACATCCCATTATTACTACTAACACAAGATTTGCTATGAAGATGGGATATATCGATCAATTCCTTCTGGCACCTCCCCCACTGAGGGCCAACATTTTGAATATCTATGAAGCTCATTAAACCTGAACCGATTCCATTCATACCAGGTACATCTTCATATTTCCATCAACACAAGATCTGTAAAAAAGATGGTAGATATCTTCTGGTACCTCCCCCACATAGGATTCAAGATTTTTAAAAAGAAAACGCTGAATGAAGCGAAATCCGCATACAACTCTCTTCAAATTCCACACATACTATACTATTCCAATATCTTCACATGCCTTGGAAAAATTTTACATCCCATAACACGACCCGAAATGTTGTCTGTACCTTAGTTATATTCCAATAAATTCCAAAACGAAACCATTCAAATACAAATTAACATTTCCACCTCGCATGTCCTGCTCATAACTTTCATCGATCATTATTATCTTTTATGGTTGGATTTGATTAACATTCGCATAAATCAATCCATATGTTTATCTAACATCCACTGCTCTCCAACCCCCCCCCCCCCCCCCCCTCTCCCCTCTCCAACGACCGCTTCAATTCAATTAAAATCATTGAATTAAATGTAATAATCGAAATAAACTCAGCGGCAGTAATGCAGTTTAATTAAATTGATGATACTTTGGTGGCATTGCCACAGCCACAGATACGTTTATTGGCTCATTCAGACAATCATTCAGTCAGGCATCTCAATTCAATGCACCGCTATCAGACCACCAGCGTTGGTGATGATGGTGGTTGGCCTGCATGACTAGTGTCATCCAGCACAGGTTTCTATGGCCACAACTTCAATGGCGATGACAGACCGAAAACACACACCGACAAACCAAACGATCCATGGAACTTTCATGACAACTATGATTGCCATGGCCTCACCTCGTCTCGTCACACCTCTTCCCCTGCCATCTGCTGGTACTGTTAAGTGAGAATGCAATTGAAATTGTAATAACAAATAAATAAACAAACAAAGCAACAAAATAAAATGAAAGAACGGAAGAAAAAACAAATATGAATAAATAAATCGAATTAAATGGCGGACAAATGAGATTTCTTCATTTGTAAACAACAATAATAAAAATAATAAGTTCACTGCTCAATAAATGTTGTTGCTGTGTGTGTGTGTATGTATCGATATGTGTGAGTGTTATTGGGTCATTTATACAGAGTATTGTTAAGGACTTCAAAATATGAGCTATAATAGTTTTCTTGATAATTTTTTGTAAATTTTATAAGTCCTTTGTAAAGATGTTCTATCGAAAGAAGATATATTTTTAGTTCGTCTAAAGAGAAAAGTTGAATACCTTTCTAAAGACAGTTCTTTTCTAAAGGATAAATTAAAATATTTAATTGTGTTTTTTTGAGACTTTTCATGAGAGAGTATTTTTCAAACACATTCGACGGGAAAAATATTCTACCCACGCCTGATGATCTTTCTAGAGGTCTTTTAGCAAAGAAGTTCTTCTATACGGGTAGTTTTTTTTCATATAAAGGAGCCCTTCTAAGGGTTTTCTATAGACGGAGACCTTTATTCTTCAAATTCTTTTGTAAGCGGAAAATCTTTATGTAAATACAAGTGTCCACAGCTTAGATTGCCCTGCCGTGCTGATAGTTTTTGTGGTCCTTTTTATACCCTCCACCATAGTATGGAGGGTATATTAAGTTTGTCATTCCGTTTGTAACACCTCGAAATATACATTTTAGACCCCACAAAGTATATATATTCTTGATCAGCATAAAATTCTATGTCGATTTATCAATTTCCGTCCGTCTGTCCGTCTGTCCGTCTGTGGAAAATTTTACTCAAATTTATACTATGTCTGCAGGACTTTTGGTATTGAAAATGGGCCATGTAGGTCCACGTCTTCGTATAGCCCCCATATAACTGTACCTCCCGATATTCGGTATTTTGATGATTTTAGCGACATTATTTACCGGAATTGTTTCAAATTTGATATTTGACGCTTTCAATAGATACTACAGCATAAAACATAAAATGGGCCATGTAGGTCCACGTCTTCATACAGCCCCCATGGAACGGTACCCCCGATATTCGGTATTTTGATCATTTTAGCGACATAATTTACCGGAATTGTTTCAGTTTTAGTACTTGAAGTTCGTAATGAATACTACATCCTAAGACAAAAAATGAGCCATGTAGGTCCACGTCTTCATATAGCCCCCATGGAACGGTACCTCCCGATATTCGGTATTTTGATGATTTTAGCGGCATTATTTGCCGGAATTGTTTCACATTTTGCATTTGAAGCTCATAATGGATGCTACAGCCTATCACAGAAAGTTGTCTTTGCAGGTCCACGCCTTCGTATAGCCCCCATAATGCGGTACCCCCCGATCTTCGGTATTTTCATGATTTTAGCGACATTATTTACCTGAATTGTTTCAGTTTTAGTATTTGAAGTTCGTAATAAATACTACATCCTAAGAAAAAAAAAAATGAGCCATGTAGGTCCACGCCTTCGTATAGCCCCCATAATACGGTGCCCCTTCGATCTTCGGTATTTTCATGATTTTAGCGACATTATTTACCTGAATTGTTTCAAATTTCGCATTTGAAGTTCGTGAAGTTCGATATTACATTATATACAGATTTTATAAACAGATTTTTTTCAAGTTTCGCATTTGAATATTGTAACAGCTTTTAACAAAAGTTGCCTATGCAGGCTCACATCGTCGTATAGACTCAATATTTTCAACAGATTTTTAAGGGATTTTATTTTTTTTTTTTTTGAAAATTGTTAAATTTGTGCCAAATGGTGGAGGGTATTCAAAGTTCGGCCCGGCCGAACTTACAGCTTTTTTACTTGTTATAGCTAAATTTAATCCAATGGTCATCCAAAATGCTAAATGCGATCATCTCCAAAAGCAATAGGGTTCTATTCTGGCTCAAGCCCCACCTCAATTCTAAATTTCGTGAAGATCTGGCCATAATTGCGACCTGTAGAGTGATTACAAATTAACATGGACAGACGGATGGACGGACATACATAGCTAGATCGACTCAGCTCTGCGAGCTAGGAAGATCCATATATACTTTCCTATGTGGGAAACCAATATTTAGAGGTGTTACATAATTTTTGGCCCAATCAAACTTATAATACCCCCAACACATAGTGTTGTAGGGTATAAATATTGGTCCATTTTTTTTTTAATTTTTTTCGGCCCAATAATTATAAATTTTTTATGAAACATTTCTTTAAAGCAATAAAAGGCGAATTATTTCAAAACAATTTTTCAATTACAAAATTGTGGATTAAAAAAATATATATTTTTTTAAACTAATAATCATGGAATTTTTTTAAAAAAAAACTCAAGTTATTTACATTTTTTAACGAAGAATCTTCGATTTTTTTCAAAAAAAAAAAAAAAAAATAAAATAAAATAAATAAATAAATAAAAGAAAATCGGTCGACTTTACGATCCCGTCACTTGGGTAAAAAAGTTTTTTTGCCTAACATTCCCTGGTAAACATTACCATTGTTCTCCACTAATAAACAAACGTTGGTTTTATTAAAAAAACAATAAAGGGATGAAGCCTGACAATTTTTGCAACAACCTCGAGTTTTTTTTTTAAATTTTCGGAATTTTCTTGGTTTTTTTAAAAAAAATTTCAAACCAAAAATTTTGATTTTTTTTATTTAAAAAGAAATTCGACTCATAGTCATGGACTTTTTAGAAAAAAAAAAAATAGTTTGGAACCAATAATCGTGGACTTTTGTTATATCCCCAGTCGTATGGCATTTGATACGGCCATTAATTTTACATTAATTTTCGAATAAACAAGTTCAAAAGTATCAGTCGGTTTTGTCGACAGATGTATACCCTCAGCCAATGTTCGATTATTTAAATATATTTTGACTTCTGTTATGATTATTGAAATTGTTGACTCTCTATGAAGTAGGTTCCGAAGGAATGGTCCAATATTGCTCATTTCGTATCGGACCTAAATAAATATGATATAAATATTGCGACGTGCCAGGTTTGGACTATATTGAGTTACTTCCTTCACTTTATATGATATATGTGATCATTTGTAGAAAATGTTAAAATGTGCGTGAGGTACAGGTATAGTCGCCCGAAGTATTCCATTTTCATCTAATACATCTAATACATATAAAAATATTGGTATGGGCAAAATTACATGAAAATCGAACATTTATTTACAATTTATGCGAAATCATAAATGTTCACAGTTCTGGTTAAGAGAAATATTTAGATATAGCAAGTGGTAAAGAATCGCTGTCTTGTTTCGCAAATTATGATAGATAAAAGTACTGCAAATTGTGGCCCTTTTGCGGGTGAGGTACCAGAAGTGGTTCGCAGGTATATATCATCTTTACAACAGACCTTGTGTTAGACTGTTAGTGTAGGTGAAATTTGAAGAGACCTGGATTCTTATTTCGCTTTCTTTATGCGTTTTGTTATTCAAAATCTTGAACCCTATGTGGAGGAGACATCAGAGGGAGTGGACCAAAATATTCCATCTTCTGGTTTTAGTAGAAATAATAGGATGCTTATTTCAGATTATATGATCGTTTTGGTTGTTCAAAAATCTTGAATCCTTTCTGGGGGAGGTACCAAAAGGAATGTTCTGATCTCTACCATATCTATAACAGATCTTGCGTTGATGGAAATATTAAAATGTGCCAAGTCTAAATGTAATCGGATGTTAATTTCGCGTTGTATGAGCTTCATGGAAATTCAAATTTTTGAACCTTTGTTGAGGAGGTGGAGGAAGGAGCGGACCGATATATCCCATCTTCACAGCTGATTTTGTGTTAGTAGAAATAATAGGATGTCTGCAATATGAGGATAGCCGGATGCTTATTTCGAATTTTGTAAGAGTTATAACTATTCAAAACTATGACACTTTGTGGGCGAAGTCCCAGAAGAAATGATCCAATCACTACCATCTTTATAACAGATCTTGTGTTGATGGAAATATGGAGATGTGTCAAGTTTGAATGGAATCGAATGTTAATTTGCGTTAAATAAACTTCATGGATATTGAAAATTTTGACCCTTTTGTTGGGGGGAGGGGGGGGGGGGGAGGTGATGAGGGTGGGTTTGTGTTTACCAAAAAAAGTGGACCGATATATCCCATCATCACAGCAGATTTTGTGTTAGTAGAAATAATAGGATGTCTGAAATAAGAGGATAGCCGGATGCTTATTTCGGATTTTCTAAACGTTTTCGTTATTCAAAACTTTAACACTTGGTGAGGGAGGTACCAGAAGGAATGGTCCGATCTCTACCATCTTTATAACAGATCTTGTGGTGATAGAAATATTGAGGTGTGCCGAGTCCTTATGGAATCGGGTGTTAATTTCGGGTTTTATGAGCTTCATAGCAATTCAAAATGTTGACCCTTTGTGGGAGAGGTACTCCATCTTCATCCCAAACTTTGGTTTGACAAAAATATTGTGTTGTGCGAAATTTGAAGACAATCGGACTACTACTTCACATTTTATAAGAATTATAATCTTTCAAAAATTTTACCCTTTGTGGGGGGAAGTACTTAATGGAGTGCATTGATGTTGTCCATTTTTGCAACCGACCTAGCACTGATGCATATATTAGGATTTGCCAAGTGGGAGCAAAATCGGATTATCCCTTCTGTTTCTTTGCAGTAAAATATTTTTTTTTTTTTTGAAAATATCGACCCTTTGTGGGGGAGGTACCACAAGGAGTGAACCGATACTGTCCATATCCGAACTCGATCTAAGTTTGATAATAATATTACTATTTACCATGTTTGGACCAAATCAAATACTCCCTTGGGGAAGTATCGTGCACACCAACCAGAAAGACGAACGGACGGATGGACATCGCTAGATCCAGTCAAAATGTCCTGAAACGGATTTGGTCCAAACAGACCTAGGGTCTAAAAACATTATCTCTATGAGCTTCTAGCCATATGGCTGAGGGTATAAAAACCTTAATCCGAAAATTTAAAAAAAAAATGTCCCCCTCTATATGGATTTCTGTGCCATGTTAGCATTGAAAATGCTGCGACACGTGTCTTTTAGCTGTAGTTACATAATCCACTGAGCTTTTGGGTTTCCAATTATGGAAACATTTGAATTTTGTTCTTTATTGAAATGAGACCTCTCCAAATTCTCAATGAGTTGTTAGGGGGAAAATCCATCACATTGGTACAATGGTACGTATGATTGACGGTACAACGCATTCGTGTTAAGTATACGACCCAAGTAGTATAATGATTTTATTTTATTAAAAGGATTTTGGATTTGAGTATTTAAGAAAAATATCTTGTGGTATTTTAAAAAATCATTATTTCCTAGCTCTTAGTATTTATTGAACCAACAAATATATTCGGGTTGAATTTGTGTTCAAATTATTTTTTTCGAAATTATCCAAGTATTTTACATACATTAATACGCCAAAAAAATTAAAACAAATTTTTAAATTTTTAGATAAATTATCATTGATTATTTGATTTATCCGCTTTTCGCACCAAGTGTAAGTGAAATAGTTTATCATCATTTGCAACGTAAAATGTATGTAGCCTTAGCCATTTGGTTAGTGTCGCTGTTTTTTTTTCCCCAAACATACCTGACCCTGACTATGAAAATTCTGTTGTCTCAATCTCTCATGCAACCGTTCAATTTTCAATGATAAACATTCTTGAAAGTAGAACAAAAAATTTCAATGAACTGAAATTGAGTTTGCTTCCTTTGTCGCCAGCAATCTCAGTTGGCCAAGAAAGTAGAGAATCAAAACAAAAACGAAATATTGCGAACAGATTATTGTGATTATTGTGTGTGTGTAGAGAATTTCATTTGGTAGGCTTTTGGGAGAAGATCTGAAGAAGTGTTTCTATTCACTTGTAGATTTATGGGAGGCCTATAGAAGAACTGAACAAGATCTGCTAATTTTAGGAGTCCTGTAAGATACCTTGTATCTATAGAAGTGTTAACTTTCGTACCCTTTCGTTTGGAATTCCAAAAACCATGTCGTACTTTTTGACCAACACACTAGCAAGGGTTCACATACCAAATTCTACATTTAGACCTTCGATTAATATCATGCCACAGTATTTGGTACATTTTGGTACTGTTCGTACCTTTTTATGATTGACCCCAATTCGTACCATTGAAGATAGCTCTAAGTACATCTAAGAACTTTTTTTTTCAAATTTCTAAAATTACAACCCTTTCTCAACCGTCCACACTTGCAGTGATCCACATTCCAAATTTTCAAATTCTAGCTTCATCCGTTCGCTAAATACGATGTTAAAGTATTTAGCACTTTTTCGTACTTATTGTACATTTTAGTTAGAATTTTCAAAAAATGGACGGGTTCCCTCTCCATTAGGAATTAAATGTAACCTCAATTCCATTCCTAGTCTCATTCATTCACTTATTTCGTTGGCACAACATTCGGTACCTTTTAGTACTTTTGTACCTTGTTAGGTACTTCTTAGTATTTTGTAATACCTTTTTATTTCAAAATACCAAAAATGCAGCAAACCAAATCTTTGAATTTTAGTTTGTCCCCTTTGCTTATCATACTAAGATGCAGTATTTAGTACATATTCGTACTATTAATACCCTTTTAGTTCGAATTTCTTTTTAGTTTTTTTTCAAATGGCGCCGTCCCCACCGTTTCTCACACATAGAGCTTAACTGTGACCTCCATTCCAATTTTAACTTCACCCGTCCATTCATTTCATTGGCACAGCATTCGGTACCTTTTTGTACCTTCATAGGTACTTTTAAATGTATAGTAGTACCTTTTAATTTCCCACAAATGCAGCCGTATCTCTGCATGATGATGCAGCATAAAGTACCTTTTCGTACTTTCGTTATGTCCCTTTTAGTTCGAATTTTTAAAAATGTGATCCCAATTCTAGTTTTATACATACATGGAGGGTGTATTAAGTTCGTCATTCCGTTTGTAACTCATCGAAATAATTTTAGACCCAACAAAGTGTGTACAAACATGATCTGCGTAAAATTCTAAGACGATTTAGCTCTGTCCGTCTTTCCGTCAGTCTGTCCGTCGGTAGTAATCACGCTACAGTCAAAACGAATTTCGATAGAAAGCTAAAATTTTGCAGAGATCAGTCTTTTGTGCACAGGCAGGTCAAGTTCGGGCTATGGGCTATATCGGTCCACTATATCGTATAGCCCCCATATAACGGTACCCCCCCCCCCCCCTTAATTTTAGCCACATTTTTCAATGGAATTGTCTGAAATTCTTGAAATTCTTCTTGTCCTTTGTGGGTTCTTTACCCCCTGAAAGAGAATTGTCTATAAGGCTCCACGACATCGTATATCCCTCATATAACGGTATCTCCCGATATTCGGTATTTTGATGATTGTAGCTAAATTTTTCAATGGAATTGTCTAAAAATCCACACAAGAAGTTCCTTCTGAACACTTTACCCCTTGGATGAGAATTGTCCACATAGGTCCATGATATCGTATAGCTCACCATATGAAGGTAACCCTGATATTCGGTATTTTGATGATTTTAGCTACATTTTCCAATGGAATTGTCCGAAAATTCTCACAAGAAGTTCCTTGTGAGTACTTTCTCCCCTTAAAAAGAATTTTCTATATAGGTCCACAATATTGTATTTCCCCCATACAACGGTACCTCCCGATATTCGGTATTTTCATGATTTTGGCCACATTTTTCAATGGAATTGTCTAAAAATCCACACAGCGAGTTCCTTCTATGCACTTTACCCCTTCGATGAGAATTGTCCACATAGGCCTAGGATATCGTATAGCCCCCGATATTCGGTATTTTGATGATTTTAGCTACATTTTTGGCCGAAATTGTTTCGAATTTCATGTTTAAAGTTTGTAGATCGTATAACGAAAAATTCTTTCTGCAGATTCATGTCTTCGTATAGACCACATATAACGGTACCTCTCTGTATTCCGCATTTTAATGATATTAGCAATATATTCACCGGAATTGCTTCAAATTTGATAATCTTAGCGACATTATTCAACGAAATTGTTTCAAATTACGTATTTGAAGTTCGATATCGGTACAACAGCCTATGAGAAAAAATTACTTATGCAGGTCTACGTCTTCGTATAGCCCACATTTAAAGGTTTTTATTTAAGTGGTATTTTTCGACGAGTTTTTTTTTGAATTTTTTCTTTTTTTTTTCCTTCAAAATGGTGGAGGCTATTAAAAGTTCGGCCCGACTTGTTCGTCTTTCTTACGTACTTCTAATAATTTTTTGTAGTACCTTTTTATTTCAAATCTCCAAAAATGCAGCTGTATATTAGTTCTACATTTTTACATAGACTCACTTTCACAATAATACCTTTTCCCTTTGCTTGATATGATGATGCATTATTTAGCAACTCGCAGGGTACTTTTAGTTCGAATTTCCAAAAAATGGAAATCAGACATTAACTATGACCTTCAATCTAACTCTACGTTCACCCGTGACTTATTTCGTTGGTACAGCATTTGATATTTTTTAGTACCGTTTATACAACTTTTAGTCCGATTTCCTAAAATTCGCAGCCTCATGTCACTCCTATCTATCAACAGTGATCCGTATGCCAAATA
The DNA here is from genome assembly GCF_030504385.1 of Musca domestica. NCBI lineage: Eukaryota > Metazoa > Arthropoda > Insecta > Diptera > Muscidae > Musca > Musca domestica. Next base: position 12,870,479 of record NW_026712409.1, read on the forward strand.
TTATAGTTCTCTCTCCCCTGTGCTCTTGTGTTTCAAAGCTGTTCTAATACAGTGGCCGGTGACTGTACTGTTATTGTTGATAGATATGTATACAAAAACAAAAATAATACTCAGTTACGTTAAAATTTTGTTCCTTTTTTTAGATAAATATATTGCATATTTAGCTGTTGTTGATGTTGTTTGTATGCTCTCAGCTCTTTTGGGGTATTTGCTCTTGTTTTTGATTTCGTGGATGGATGGACGGATGGATTAATTTTAAGGTTGCATTTGAATGCGTTTATAGTATTTTTTTTTTTGTTGTTCTCAAATATTGTTTTTTTATGAAACATTTCATATAAAACATTCAGACGAATGACAAAATATTTTCATTCAATTACGGTCAATTGTGGCGTTATTACCGAGAGCATAGAAACCAGAAAATTAAAAAGAAAAACCGAAAACAGTATCGGAAGTCAAAATTCTATTGTAAAATAAATTGATGGTTATTTTGGAGGCCCCGGTCGTTTGAGTGATTTGTAAACGCGATTGTTGGTTATTTTGATTTGTTGATAACTCCTCACCGTCTTCTTCTTCTTCGAACACTTTGTGCTCCCTTTCTTCTAATTTGAATGGCGAAAAAATTATGTTTTCTCATCTAATCTAAAAAGTCAGTCAGCGAGGCAGCCCGGCAGCCAGCCAGCCAACGAGACTATTGACCGACTTTATCACTTTGCAAATGATGGTGTTGTTGTTTTGATTGTTAGTGCGATTATCAATCGCACTCCCTTCCGAATCAAAATTGGATCGTGTGCCGTCGCCAGTTTAGTTTTTTGTTGCCATTCGAAGATGAGTTCGAGCGAGCGGTAGCGCTATAATCTTGTGGGAATTTTTTCGTTTTTTTTTTTTTTTTGAATTTCATTCAAAACAAATGTGGGAAATAAAAAAATTAGGAAAAGAAAAAAATATCAACAACAACAAAAAACCCTACGATGCTATTCAAAGTCAATGTCATTGAGTGTAGAATAGATTTTCAAAGCAAAAAAAAATAAAAAAATGCAAACAAAGTGAAAATAAAGAAATATTACGAAATGAAGGCTAATTTATAATTCAATTTTTGTCCCCCGCAGATATAGAACGCGAAATTTTAATTTCTTGTTTGTTTATAAAAATATATGTGTTTTCCTTGTTGTTGTCTCGATAGAAAGTGAAATGAACAAAACACAAATCAAATTCAAATTCAAATCATAACAAAGAAATCTACTTCAAATCGAATTGTGCCTCTTAATAAATACTGCTTTATTTACTTCTTATAGCTAACGCCAATATTAATAATAACAACAACAAAAAAATAATGTGATTTTTCAAATTTTTTGGTTTTGTGCAAAAAAAAAAACGAATATTTTTTGTTTAAAAAACAACCCTCTTTTTATTTTTAAATAAATAAAAAACAATTATTTAACAAATATGAGAAAATTATTATTGTAAGTTGTGCATGATGAAGATTTTTTTGGAAATTTAATAAAAAAAAATTAAGAAAAAAAATTGGTGGTATTGGTTTTTAAAAAATGTTGTAAAAAACAAGTAAAAAAGGTGAATACCCTCCACCATTTGGAATGAACTTGGCAATTCTAAAAAACAGTGTTGACTTGTTTGTTCGGGATACCATAGTATTTTGTTGATGCAAAATGGTCAGGCTTAATCCCTTTATTGTTGTTTTTATAAAAAAAAAGTTTGTTTATTAGTGGAGAACGATTGTAATGTTTACCAGGGGGTAAGGCAGGGAATACCTAGGTTTCGGAAAGAGCCACCAATCCTCATCAGTTCTCTTGTTTTTTGTCTTGGATATTCTTCCCAGAAGTTATTTTAAAAATAACTTCTATAACAAAAAAAAAACTTTTTTACCCCAGTGACGAGATTGTAAGCTCAATAGAAGAGGAACCAAAGAATTGCATAAAACTAAAATTCTTTTGGAAACTCTTCTAAATCTTACAATCGCACTTATAAACATCTTGTTATGCTTTCGTTTTAGCATACCCATGAGTTGACCGTACCTTGTCTATTAATAGAAGAGTGCTGGCTTGTTTGTTCGGGATACTATAGTATTTTGTTGTTGCAAAATGGTCAGGTTTAATCCCTTTATTGTTGTTTTTATAAAAAAAACAATGAAATCCGTTAAAAATTCTGTTTAAATCTGAAAAATACCGAATGTAGCTGTTATATTAGGGTCTATACGACGACATGGACCAATATTACAATTCAAATGCGAAACTTAAAAAAATCGGTGAATAATGTCGCTAAAACCATCAAAATACCAAATATTGGGAGGTACCGTTATATGGGGCTTTACGAAGACGTGGACATACAATCTCCTGTCATAGGCTGTAGTATCCTTTACGAACTTCAAATAGCAAATTTGAAACAATTCCGATGAATAATGTCGCTTAATTCATCAAAATACCGAATATCGGGAGCTACCGTTATATGGGGGCTATACAAAGATGTGAACCTGCATAGAAAAATGTTTGTCATAGGCTGTAGTAACCATTACGAACTTCAAATACGAAATTTGGAACGATTCCGGTGATAACAACAGTCCTATGCAATTTTTTTTATAAAATCCGCATTCAGAATACCAATTATCCTTGGCAAAATTTCTTTAACAAATCTACGTTTGCAGGACTAATAGTACTTGTAAAAAATCCACGTTATGGGCCTCATAGTACTTAGCAAAAATTCTTTAAAAATCCACTTTTATGAAACTGATAGTCTCTGAAAAGAATTGTTTAAAAATTCACTGAAAGTTTTTGAAAAAATTCTCTAAAACACCCAAGTTTCTGCTTTGCAAAATTCCTTAATAAATCGACGTTTCAATAACTATAAATTCTTGGAAAAAATCGTTAAGAGTCCATGTTTTGAGGACTGATAGTCCTTGACAAAAATTCTTTAAAAATTCCACGTTTAAAGGACTGGAAAGAAATCTTTAAAAATCTATGGTTTAAGTATTGATAGTCCTTGGCAAAAATTCTTTAAAAAATCCACGTTTGAAAGACTGATTATCCTTGGAAAAAAATCTTTAAAAATTTATGGTTTGAGGATTGATAGTCTTGGGCAAAAATTCTTTAAATAAATCTACGTTTGGAGGACAAATAGTACTTATAAACAAATCTTAAAAAATCCAGGTTTGGAGGAGTATTATTCCTTTGAAAAAAATTCTTAAAAAATCCACGTTTGAAAAACTGATTATCCATAGAAAAAAAATCTTTAAAAAATCCACGTTTGAAGAACTGGTTATCCATAGAAAAAAAATCTTTAAAAAATCCACGTTTGAAAGACTGATTATCCTTGGAAAACATCTTTAAAAATTTATGGTTTGAGGATTGATGGTCTTGGGCAAAAATTCCTTAAATAAATCTACGTTTGGAGTACAAATAGTCCTTGTAAACAAATCTTAAAAAATCCAGGTTTGGAGGAGTATTATTCCTTTGAAAAAAATTCTTAAAAAATCCACGTTTGAAGAACTGGTTATCCATAGAAAAAAAATCTTTAAAAAATCCACGTTTGAAGAACTGGTTATCCATAGAAAAAAAATCTTTAAAAAATTCACGTTTGAAGAACTGATTATCCATGAAAAAAAAATCTTTAAAAATCCACGTTTTGAGAACTGATAGTCCTTGCAAAAATTATTTAGAAAAATCACGTTTGAAGGACTGCTTTTCCTTGGAAAAAATCTTTAAATATCCAATTTTTGAAGACCTATAGTTTGAAAGACTGCTTATCTTTGGAAACATATCTTCAAATATCCAAGTTTTAAAGACTAATAGTCCTTGGCAAAAATTCTTTACAAAATCAAGTTTGAAGTACTTATTATCCTTGGAAAAAAATCGTTAAAAATCCATGTTTTGAGGACTGATAGTCCTGTGCAAAAATTCTTAAAAAATCCACATTCGAAGGACGATTATCCTGGGAAAAAAAACTTTAAAAATCCATTTTTTAAGGACTGATAGTCCTTGCAAAAATCCTTTACAAAATGCACATTTGAAGGACTATTATCCTTGGAAAAAAATCTTTAAAAATCCATATTTTGAGAACTGATAGTCCTTGGCAAAAATTCTTTAAATAAATCTACGTTTGAAGGACTGATAGTCCTTTGCAAAGAAAGATAGTCCTTTGAAGAAGTGACTATCAATGGAAAAGAATCTTTAAAAATCCATGTTTTGAGGATTGATAGTCCTTGGAAAAAATTCTTTAAAAAATAAAAAAAAATCAAATATAAAGGACGATTATCTTTGGAAAAAATCTTTAAAAATCCACGTTTTGAGGACTGATAGTCCTTGCAAAAAATTATTTATAAAAATCACGTTGGAAGGACTGCTTATCCTTGGAAAAAATCTTTAAATATCCAAGTTTTGAATACTAATAGTCCTTGGCAAAAATTCTTTAAAAAATCTACTTTTGGAGGACAAATAGTACTTGTAAAAAATCTACGTTCGAGGGACTGATAGTACAAATCAACAATTCTTTAAAACATCCACTTTTGTCTAACTGTTAGTCCTTGGAAAAAAATCTTTAAAAATCCACGTTTGGAGGACTGTTAGTCCTTGGAAAAAAAATTTAAAAATCCACGTTTGGAGGACTGTTAGTCCTTGGAAAAAAATCTTTAAAAATCCACGTTTGGAGGACTGTTAGTCCTTGGAAAAAAATTTTAAAAATCCACGTTTGGAGGACTGTTAGTCCTTGGAAAAAAATTTTAAAAATCCACGTTTGGAGGACTGTTAGTCCTTGGAAAAAAATCTTAAAAAATCCACGTTTGGAGGACTCTTAGTCCTTGGAAAAAATCTTTAAAAATCCACGTTTGGAGGACTGTTAGTCCTTGGAAAAAAATCTTTAAAAAATCCACGTTTGGAGGACTGATAGTCCTTGGAAAAAAATCTTTAAAAAATCCATGTTTGGAGGACTGATTGTCCTTGGAAAAAATGCTGAAAAATAACCAAGTTTGTGCTTTGAAAAAAATCCTTAAAAAATTGCACATTTAAAGGACAAATTGTCCTTTGCAAAAAATTCTTAAAAAAAAAACTTTTGTGTGACTTATATTTAAAAATATAGTTAAAAAATCCTCAGAAAAAATCTTTTAAAGAATCCTAGTAGTCTGTGGAAAATTTTTTCAAAAAATCTCAATTTGTGGGACTGCTATTTGCATTTCTTCCCCCGGGCCTGTAAATTTCGATTATATGCCAGTTAGTCTAAATAATGTAATTTAAGTTAAACTTCCAAGTTTTTTTTTTATAAATGGAAGAACTTTAAGAAATCTTCGATAGTTTACAAATCTTCCATTTGTCGTTTAATGGCAAAATGTTCCGGAAGAAGATGTTGAATTCAGGTTCTCTATGGATTTCTATGGATGCGAGCCTTTTTTAGGATTTTTAGATGAAGGCACCCCTTAAAGTTTTCTGAAAATTAAAATCTCTCAAATTTTGCATCTCTTAGGGCCTTTACTGTGGATAGAAGATCTTCCATTGCTGTTGGTTCTTCATGTATACTATTTTTAATAGGCTAAGTTTTGACCGAATTTTTAAAATCCACACAGATAAGCATCTGTAAATGTTTATTTTTCCATTATTATATATTTTTATTCGTGCTATTACAAAACATTATATTTTTTCCATTTATTGTGGTTCTGCCTTTAGCTTATGAGATATCAAAAAGAAACCAAGTAATTTCATCAGTAGCGCCTTAAAGTATGCAACAACATTTGTTCGAACAATAAATACCCACGTACATAATTTTGAGTGTCCTCTCAATTGCCCAAACGCACATCAATGTTATCGGCAACATTGTCTGTGGCACTGGTTGTGGTTTCTGGCAGTAGCTTTTCGGTGGCTACACTGTCCTTTGGGTCATCTTTCTTCTCCTCACTTTCATTTACCTCCGGCTTGGAATGACCATGTGTTCTACGATGATGCCAATTTCCATGATGACCACGCCATCTTCTGTGTGTTCCATAATATTCTTCATCACTATCAGCCTCCACATCCTTTTCATTTAATGGATTCTCAGCTGGATTTTCAGATTTGCCGCCATGACCATGACGGTAGTGGTGGCCATGCCCGTAACGTCTCCTGTGGAACCCCTGATATGATCCATTGGCCATCTCGTGGACATTTGTTTCATCATTGTTTTCCATTTTAGATACATCGTGTTGTCGCCTATGATAATGGCGACCACCCCCATGACGGCGATAATGATGACCCCTGTGAGAGACCTGATCTTCCTTATCGCTGCCTTCATTGGATTCGGTTTTATTTTTAGCCAGCTCATCATCAGCAGCATCTTTTGCCATATCAGGTTCATGGTGATGGTATCTGTGGTGATAACGACCACCCCGATGAAAATGATGACCGCTGCGATGTTTCTGATCCACTTCACCTTCATTACTGGAGCTTCCATCCAGTTTTTCCTCTTCTTCCTCTACGTGATTCGGGGCCATTGAACGCCTTGAATGCCCCAAGCGACGACTCCAATAATGATGACGACCTGTCTTATGTTCTCCAGACTTTTCTACACCTTCACCTTCAGTAACGTTAGGTAGAGCTTCTTTGTTCGCCACTTCAATGGGCCCTTCTGTCATGAGAAGTGGTTGTGACTTATCTGCAGCAGCAGCAGCAGCTCTATGCAAGCCACGATGGTGGGAATTTTTCAGATGTGACCTATCATAGTGGTTGACATAATAGCCATAGGGTCCCTGGAATTGATGGCGGCGATGACGGATAAACGATCCACGATGGCGATGAAGTCCATGCAGGCTACCATGTCCAGATTTCGCACCATGGTGATCCCCAATGTGGCGCCTGGCCTGGCTTATCACAATCAGGCCGAGCAGCAAACAGAGAATGTGGAGGATTCTCATTTTATGTTTGTATTAAATTCTGGTATATCAAAATCGTATTGCAATTCAAATCTGTTGGTTTTCAAAATATTTTTTTTAATATTCAAATTCTTTATCAATTGAAAATAAGGAATCACAAAGCGGTTTAATAATTTCAATATTCACTTTTCGATTTTCTTTTAATCCGGTTCAACAAAAAATGCCTTTGTAATCTGACCAGAGCTTCTTTTATACTGTCGCCCTTTTTGAAATTAACTGAGACTGTAGGCTTGGCCAAAGACGACAGCTTCAGTTTCTTATCAGTTGTTGGACTTTCGTTATTTGCTTTTTTTTAAATTAATGTTGAAGAAATCTCAAAACTGCGCATATGCTGAAAAGATTAGGGGATTTTTTGGAATTTTTGCGGCTTTTTATTGAGAAATTTTCGAAATTGTTTGTTTTGATTTTCAAAAATATTTTGAGGAAGTCAAAATATGATTTATGATTTGTTTTTGGAAAGATTATTGTTTTAGGATTTGGAAAAAAATCTGAAGAAACACATTTTCACAACCATAAACACAAATACGAAAATAAAAGTGGGGGACTTCCAAGTTTAAAAATCTAGATTTGGAGGACTAATTCTTTAAAAAATCTACGTTGTTGATGCTGAAAGTCCTTGGCAAAAAATCGATTAAAAATCCACGTTTGTGGCACTGAAAGTCCTTGGCAAAAAAATCTTTAAAAATTCACGTTTGTCCTTGGCATTAATTCTTTAAAAACCCCACGTTTAGAGGACATAAAGTCTTTGGCTAGAATACTTTAAAAAATTCGCGTTTGTGGTGTCAAAATTCCTAGAACTGAAAGTCCTTGGAAAGAATTCTTGAAAAATTCAAGTTTTTGGGACTGGCAAAAAAATCCTTTAAAAACCCGCGTTTAGAGGAGTAAAAGTACTCGGCAAATACTCTTTAAAAAATCCACTTTTTGGGACTGTTGGTTTTTGGCAAGGATTCTTTAAAAAACCCACATTTAGAGGACCAAAAGTCATTGGCAAGTATTCTTTAAAAAAGACCCATTTAGAGGACCAAAAGTCCTCAACAAAAAAATCCACGATTTTAGGACTGCAAAAATTCTTTAAAAATCCATTTTTGGGGACTATAAGTTCCCATCTACGAGAAGACCTTCCGGTCTTCTAAGAGAAGACCTTCTTCCGATCTTCTAAGAGAAGACCTTCTTCCGGTTTTCTAAGAGAAGACCTTATTCCGGTCTTCTAAGAGAAGACCTTCTTCCGGTCTTCTATGAGAAGACCTTCTTCCGGTCTTCTATGAGAAGACCTTTATCCGGTCTTCTATGAGAAGACCTTCTTCCGGTCTTCTATGAGAAGACCTTCTTCCGGTCTTCTATGAGAAGACCATCTTCTGGTCTTCTATGAGAAGACCTTCTTCTGGTCTTCTATGAGAAGACCTTCTTCTGGTCTTCTATGAGAAGACCTTCTTCTGGTCTTCTATGAGAAGACCTTCTTCTGGTCTTCTATGAGAAGACCTTCTTCTGGTCTTCTATGAGAAGACCTTCTTCTGGTCTTCTATGAGAAGACCTTCTTCTGGTCTTCTATGAGAAGACCTTCCGGCCTTCTATGAGAAGACCTTCCGGCCTTCTATGAGAAGACCTTCCGGCCTTCTATGAGAAGACCTTCCGGCCTTCTATGAGAAGACCTTCCGGCCTTCTATGAGAAGACCTTCCGGCCTTCTATGAGAGGACCTTCCGGCCTCCTATGAGAAGACCTTCCGGCCTTCTATGAGAAGACCTTCCGGTGTTCCATGAGAAGACCTTCCGGTGTTCATTGAGAAGACCTTCGCGTCTTCTATGAGAAGACCTGCGGGTCTTCTATGAGAAGATCTGCGGGTCTTCTATGAGAAGACTTTCGCTTCTTCTATGAGAAGAACTTCGCGTCTTCTATGAGAAGACCTTCGCGTCTTCTATGAGAAGACCTTCTGGTCTTCAGAGCATCCGGTTTTCTATAAGAAGGCCTTCGGATCCTCTATAAGAAGACCCTTCGGGTCTTTTATGAGAATACCTTCTATGACCTTCCATGAGAATAATTTCTGGTCTTCTATAATAAGACTTTCTGGTCTTCTATAGGAAATCCTTTTGGTAATCGATAAAAAGGCCTTATGATCTCGTCATAACAAGACATTCTGGTATAGAGGACTGAAAGTTTTTGGCAAGAATTCTTAAAAAACACACGTTTAGAAGACCATATGGCCTTGGCAAAAATTATGTAAAAATCCAAGTTATTGGGAAATATAGTCCTTGGCAAATTTCTTTAAAAAATCTAAGTTTAGAGGACCAATTGACCTGCGGAAAAATTCTCTATGTTTTTGGGATTAATAGTTCCTGTTAACATTTTTTTCTAAGAATTGCTAGCTTAGAGGGCCAATTGTCCTTTTCAAATCCTTTGGGCCTTCTGTTAGAAGCCCCTCTGATCTTCTATGAGAATACCTTCTATGAGAAAAATGTCTGGTCTTCTATAATAAGACTTTCGGGTCTCCTATAGAAAATCCTTTTGGTCTTCGAAATAAGACCTTTTGATTACGATCTGAGAAGTCCTTCTGGTTCAGAGGACTAAAAGTTTTTGGCAAGAATTCTTTAAAAAAACACATTTAGAGGACCAATTATCCTTGGCGAAAATTATGTAAAAGATCCACGTTTTCGGGATTTATAGTCCTTGGCAAAAATTCTTTTAAAAATTCACGTTAGTGCGGATAATAGTCATTGCTAAATTTCTTTAAAAAATCCAGGACTAGAGGACCAATTGTCCTGCGTAAAAATTCTCTGTTTGTGGGAATTTGTTTACAATTCTTTAAGAAATCCAGGTTTAGAGAACCAATTATCCTTTTCAAAAATTCTTTAAAATCCATGTTTTTGGAACTGATAGTCCCTCTTAAAAATTCTTTAAAAAAATCTCGTCTGTGGGACCGATGAGGTCCGGGTACATAAGCAGCTTGAAGTCTTCACATGGCATACTTTGTGATATATCATTGAGGGATGCCAGAGCCGCACACGAAAAATTCGTTAAATAAACCATCAAATATTTAAAAATCGGTAATGGATTTTTTATATCATAAAGGATTTTGTGACATATCATAAAGGGATGCCAGAGCCGCACTCGAATACTCCCGTCGTTCTTTTCTTATATTTGACATTATTATGCCTAGCTATGATGCCAAGCTGCTTATGTTACCACACCTATAGTCCTTGTCAAAAATTCTTCAGATAAACCATCATATAATTAAAAATCTGTAAAGGATCTTTTTAAATACCCAAGTGGAGGATCTGTTATCCGTTGAAATTTTTCTTTAAAAAAGTACATTTGGAGTCCTTGGTATTTTTTTTTTTTCTAATTCTTGTCCTTATTAATTGGTAACCTCGTATCATTTGGAAACCTTTATTTTTCTTAAAAAAAATACCACCAATTTTTTCTTAAAACAAAAAAAAAAAATTTTATTTTTTTGATTGACAAATTTTGAAAAATTATTGATTGTTTATTGAAATTTTCCAAATTTTCTCCCCAAACCAAAAAAAAAAAAACAAAAATACAAAAATTAAAAAAATCGCCTAAACAAAAACAACGAAACAAAACAACTATTGTACAGCAGTTTTATCATGGCCGATATAACATCACAATCGGGACAGATGCGAACGAAATTGGGTGATATCGTTGAGCACAGTTCAACGTCACTGAATGAGGCAACTGAGGTGACAAAAGGATTGCGGAATGTGGTTGGATGGTTAAAACAGGTGGAACGATTTGAATAATGCTTTTTTTCAAAAAAAAAAAAAAAAAAAAAAAAAAAAAAACATTTTGAAAGCTAAAACTCCTCTCTGAGTGTTGTATAACTTGTACTTTGTGTTTTAGATTTTTTTTAGCACTCACTTTCATTTTTTTTTTAATTTTAAATTGAAAAAAATTATTTTTGAAAAAAAAAATGTTGGGCAAATTAGAACTGTTTTCACATTTTGTATGACATTTTTATTTGCAATTTTTTACGTTTTTAATTCATGTGAAAAGAATTCGAAAGATGCAGTCGAACTTCTCTGTAACACACCCAAGTTTACCAAAATTTAAAACAAGATTTTTTCAAGGCCCTCAAGTTCCCTTAAAAATATATGTCAATAAGTTCGACTGTTCTTTAAAATTGTGGTGGGGTCTCGAAACCTGAATCCACCACCCGATTTTTTTGTGGGCTTTTTTGAGATCCTACCATACGAAAATGGCGCACTTACATTCAGTTCATGTACTTTACTGTCTTTAGATATTTAATTTGTATTTGTTTTTTTTTGTTATTGGCCTGAGCAAATTCCTATTTTTTTCCTCACTTGAAGTATTGAAAAAAAAAATATTCACAATTATTATTTATTATTTTTTCAAGGGGATTCCCCCGGAATTTATGTTAGCTTCGTTTCATTTCATTTTGAATTAGATTTGAGTTTCATTTCCCCACGTTCTTTAATCGGTTTTGTGTTCTCTCGCTATGTATCTATCTATGTGTGTGTGTGCGTGCGTGTGCTGTACAAAAAAAGCTTTCTCTCTGGAGTTTTCCACACAAATCTGAATCAAAAATTTAATTTCTCTTCTTTTTATCTATCTCTTCCTCCCCCTCACATAGGCTTCCATTGAGGTACGTGAAGCTGGCAAACGGGCCGTAACACAAATACAAAGCTCCAATCCGAATTTCCTATCCAACGAATTTGATTTGGACGATCCCGAACTATTGTCACCGACCTCTTCCTCATCGACAGCCGGCGGTGTAACAGACGAAACAAAATACGATACAAAATCGTTATCAAATCAGGATTTAACGCGCAGCTCCCGACCCTCGCTGAGTCAACCACAAAGCCCCCGGGCCCGTAGTCGTGTCGATAATTTTACAGCCGGCTATCATCGTTCCACATCGATTATAACACAATTGGAGAAATCGAAAATCCTCTTGAAAATGTCCTCAGATCAGGAAAATAAACCCCTAACCATACTGCACTATAACGATGTCTATAATGTGGATCCAACGACAGAAGTTGAACCGATTGGTGGGGCGACACGATTTTGTACAGCCATCCGGACCTTTGATGTCGACAATCCTTTGGTTCTCTTCAGCGGTGATATTTTTTCGCCCAGCATGTGTGAGTAGTGGTGTTTTGAGTAACTTATTTTCGAATACTTATATTGAAATATTTTTCTCTTCTATTTTGCAGTAAGTACCTTCACCCAGGGCGAACAGATGGTACCTGTACTCAATAAAATCGGAACACACTGTGCGGTATTTGGAAATCATGATTTTGGTATGTTAAAAGGCACAGGAGTGGATTTTGAAAACCTAGGACCTAGAGTAGCATAATTTTTAAGGGAATCAACTAACTACTACTTCGGAGCCTTAATAGAGGATTTTTAAAAGCCATAATTAAAGGGAGATACGAAAGCATAAACGAACTTTTGAATATCTTTGTACATTTGTTTGTAACGCGGAAGAACGGAAGCGAGATATACCCATGGATACTTTTGACGATTTTCATAAAATCATAGATTTATGCATGTTCGTCTGTCCGTCCATGTAATTTTGTGAACAAAATGCAGGTCGCATTTATTATCCGATTGAGATGGAATTTTCCAAACAATAATTGTTTGGCCTAAGGACGAACCCTATTGAATTTGATGAGAATCGGTTTATATTTAGATATACCTCTCATATATATCTTCAACCGATTTTGGGTGCACCAAATGGCCAATATAAGTCCAAATGACCTGTATTTCGGCACATCCAACCGAATTTAGTCTAGAAGCAAGAACATCAAATTTGGGGGAAATCGGTTCAGATATAGCTATAGCTCCCATATATATGTTTCATCTGATTTGGGGTCTTAAGTCCCTCACATGCGAAATATGCATTCCACAGGAATGATATTTGGTACCAGATATCCGATACAGCCCAGAAATACCTTTGCCAAATTTTATCTAGATCGGATCACATTCGGATGTAGCTCCCATATATATTTTTATCCAATTTTAGGTTTTTTTTGTGCACCAAATGGCTAATATTCTCCCAAATTGACTGAATTTTGGCAAAACCGAACGGATCATATTTAAGAGAAGTCGAATTCCTACTTGACAGCCTTTAAATACGATTTTTGGAAAACATTTCAGAAAAACTTCAAGGCCATTTGAAAACCATAAATTCTTATCTAACTTCAGTACCTAAAAGAGGATAGTTTTATGAGGAAATAAGAACTGGATTTTTAAGACTTTTAAGCGCACCCTTTACTTTTGGATAACAAATTGTGTAGCGCGCCTTAAAGTATGTTACAAAAATACTTAGCAGAAATAGGACTTTCGAACCCCAAATATGATAATTTTTAAGAGGAGTAGAACTCCTACTTTAGAATTCCTTTTTGGAACACATTTCAGGAGAACTTCAAGGCAATTTTAAAATATATATTCTTAATTGACTTTAGAACCTCAAAGAGAATAGTTTTTTAAGGAAATCAGAACTGGATTTTTAAGATATTTTTTTAAGTCTTAAAGAGGATTTTAAAATCGATTTCTCAAGTCAACTTCACAGCCACAAAATAAATTTGTAAACGTATGTTTAAAGCCTCTTTAGAGATGGGAATTTTCCAACACATATTTTGCATGGGATCCCACAGCCAAAAACTAGAATTTTAAAAATATATATTTTCTGAGGTCTTGCAGAGCAACAAACGTGGTTTTTTAACATGTTTGAAACATATATTTTTCGAGGGTCTATCATACATCGAAGAGACTAGTTTTTAGAGCCTTAAAAAAGGATTTTAGAATACATTTTACACCATAACTTTAGACCCACAAAAGTGGATTTTGAAATCCATATTTTCAAGCGTCTTAAAAGAGGCTTTTTGGAACATATCTTTAAAAAGATTTCAGTAGTAGTAGTTTTTTAAGGAAATCAAATCTAAATTTTTATAAAATATTCAAAGAAGCATAAAAGGATTTTTAGAACAGACTTCTCGATTCAGACTTCAGAGCAAGCAAAGCAGTACATATGACTGAAGCCTCCTTAAAGCACACATATTTGATGGGTTCTCATGGCCAAAAACGAGAGTCTTTACAAATCTTTTTTCCAAAGGTCTTTAAGAGTCTCATGCGGGAATTTTTTAAAAGAAATTTTTCAGACCACTTTTAGACCCAGGACATGGATTTTTAATAATAATTCTTAAGTCAATTTCGGAGCTAAAAAAGTGGATTTTTAAAAAAATATTTTTTGCAGCCACTTAAAGAGGCACAAACGTGGATTTTTATACCCTCAACCTCAAAGAGGGTGCCATATATATAGAGCCACAAATAACAATTTCAGGGATAAATTTTCAAAGTACTTTAGGAGCCATTTACAAACACTCGCAAAATGGTATTAATTTTTCCAAAAATCTCTTTTCTTAAGGGATTTTCAGAAATTGTTCCAAAGATATCTTTTCTCAATGGATTCTCGGACCCTCGCCAACATGAATTTCTAAATCATATTTTTGTCAAATATATACATATTTTTTTTAATTTCATTCCTTCTTTCAGATCATGGCCTCGATGTGCTGGTGGAACTTATCAAAAAGACCAACTTCCCATGGCTTATGTCCAATGTGGTGGACAACGAAACGGGTCGGCCATTGGGCGGTGGGAAAATTTCCCATTACATATTTCACAATCAAATATCTATTGGTCTAATCGGATTGGTGGAAAAGGAATGGCTTGAAACTTTGCCGACCATCGATCCCAAAGAGGTTACCTACATTGATTATGTACAGGCAGGCAATAAACTGGCCGAGGAACTGCGAAACGAAGGCTGTGAATTGATAATAGCCCTGACACACATGCGCACCCCCAACGACGTCAATTTGGCAGAACATTGTCCCGGCATTGATCTCATTCTGGGTGGCCACGATCATGTCTACGAAATCAAAGAAGTCAATGGCATTAAAATCATTAAATCCGGTACAGATTTTCGGCAATTTTCCAAAATTACCATACACAAGGAACGCGATGAAAATGGCAAATTGAAAATCGATGTAGAGGCTGTTGATGTGACGGCCAAATATGCGGAAGATGAAGGTTTGAAAAAGGAATTGGCCACATACTCGGAGGTCATAGAGGCTAAAATGACTGAAGTTTTGGGTAACTTTAGTGTGGAGTTGGATGGACGTTTCTCGGCGATTCGGACACAGGAAACGAATTTGGGTGATTGGGTGTGTGATGTGGCGTTGGCGGCAACTGGGGCCGATGTGGCTCTCATCAATTCGGGTACATTTCGTTCGGATCAAATACATCCGCCGGGTCCATTTACAATGAGGGATTTGGTGAATATCATACCAATGAGAGATCCCCTGATTTTACTGGAAATCTCAGGAAAATGTTTATATGAGGCATTGGAGAATTCAGTATCCGGCTATCCGAAATTGGAGGGCAGATTTCCTCAGGTGGGAATATAAATCTTTTTTATTTATTTTTCTTGGATTTATGTATTTTTTTTCATTTTTATTCCAGGTATCTGGTGTAACATTTGCCTTTGATCCCGCCAAACCACCGGGACAAAGAATCGATCCCCAGCTGGTGCAAGTGGGCGATGAGTATCTGAATATGGACCAGAAATATAAGATTTGTATTAAAAGTTATATTTACAATGGCTGTGATGGTTTTACAATGTTTAAGGACGCTAAAGTATTGGTAGGTAATTGGAAGATAAAACTTTTTCGGCTTTTCTGATTTTTTGGAATTTCTTTTCCTAGATGGATGATGACTCCTGCCCTGAACTGGGTCTCACCGTACAAAATCATTTCAAAGCAATAAATCTACGCACCGGCAAAGGTGGTCATCATACCAAACATCGACAATCGCTGGTAACACTATCCCGCCGCCACAGTATGGTACAAATGTTGGATAATCTGGAGCTGGACGGACCATCGCCAATACGGAAATTATCAGGACATCAAACCAAATCAATAGACTTATCGAATACGAATTGCTCAAAGGTAGGTAGCGATTTGAATGAAATACAAGTAATGCAGAATGTTATCCATGTTAGCCACATTATCCGGATTATCCTAATAACGTAGATATGTTATCCACGTTATCCAAATAACATAGAAATATTGTCCACGTTCTCCAAATGACGTAGATATTTATCCAGGTTATCCAAATGACGTTGAAATGTTATCCACGTTATCCAAATAACGTAGATATGTTATTTAAGTTATCCAAATAACGTAGATATATATTAGCCGCGTTATCCAATTAATTTTATCCACGTTATCGAAATTACTTAGATATTTTATCCCCGTTATCCAAATAACTTAGATATATCCACGTTATCCAAACGACGTAGATATGTTATCCACGTTATGCAAAAGACGTATATACATTATCCACGTTATCCAAAATACGTATATATATTATCTACGTTATCTAAATAACATAGATATGTTATCCAAATAACTTAGATATGTTATCCACGTTATCCAAATAGCCTAGATATGTTATCCATGTTATTCAAATAAATTAGATATGTTATCCAAATAATGAGATATGTTATTCCCGCTATCCATATAGCCCAGATATGTTATCCACATTATCCGAATAACGTGAAACTAATATTCAAGTTATCCAAATCATTTTAATATTTCGTCCTCTTTATTCAAATATATTTTCAAACAAAATTTTTAATACAATTTTTTTGCAGATGTTACGACGTGCTTCCCTTGATGACTTGGAACAGGCCAGCTGCCAGCTGGCCCCGAAAATTCAACATAGAATAATACGCATTGAAAACGAAGCGGTCAGTATTCCAAATTTATTTTAAGTTGATGACGTTTTTATACCCTCCACCATAGTATGAAGGGTATATTAAGTTTGTCATTCCGCTTGTAACACCTCGAAATATCCATTTTAGACCCCACAAAGTATATACATTCTTGATCGGCATAAAATTCTATGTCGATTTATCGATGTCCGTCCCTCTGTCAGTCTGTGAAAATCACTTTAGTTTCCGAACGAAATGAAGTAGGTTGAAAGAATTTTATTCGAATGTATGCTATGTCTGCAGGACTTTTGGTATTAAAAATGGGCCATGTAGGTCGACGTTTTGGTATAGCCTCCATATAATGGTACCTTCCGATATTCGGCATTTTGATGATTTTAGCGACAAAATTCACCGGAAATGTTTCAAATTTGGTATGTAAAGTTCGTAATGGGTACCACAGCCTATGACAGAAAATTGTCTGTGCAGGTCCACGTTTTCATATAGCCCCCATATAACACTACCTCCCGATATTTGATAATTTGATGATTTTAGCGACATTATTCACCGGAAATGTTTCAAATTTGGTATTTGAAGTTCGAAATGGCTACCACAGCCTATGACAGAAAATTGTCCACGCAGGTCCACGTCTTCGTATAACCACATATAATAGTACCTCCCGATATTCGGTATTTTGATTATTTGTTTACCGGAAATATTTCAAATTTTGTATTTGAAGTTCGTTATGGGTACCACAGCCTATGACAGAAAATTGTCTGTGCAGGTCCACGTTTTCATATAGCCCCCATATAACGCTACCTCCCGATATTGGGTAATTTGATGATTTTAGCGACACCATTCCCCGAAATTGCTTCAAATTTGGTATTTGAAGTTCGTAATGGATACTAAAGCCTATGACAAAAAATTGTCCGTGCGGGTCCACGCCTTCGTATAGCCCCCATATAACGCTTCCTCCCGATATTCGGTAATTTGATGATTTTAACGACAATATTTACCGGAATTGTTTCAAATTTGGTATTTGAAGTTCGTAACGATTACTATATCCCATGACAGAAAATTGTCTGTGCAGGTCCACGTCTTCTTATAGCTCCCATATAACGGTACCTCCCAATACTCGATTTTCTGATGATTTTAGCGACATTATTCACCGGAAAGATTTCAAATTTTTTATTTGAGGTTCGTAATGGATACTTAAGCCTATGAAAGAAAATTTTCAGTGCGGGTCCACGCCTTCGTATAGCCTACATATAATGGTACCTCCCGATATTCGGCATTTTGATGATTTCAGTGACATTATTAATCGGAATTGTTTCAAAATTTGGTATTTGAAGTTCGTAATGGAAGCTACTGAATATGACAGAAAATTGTTAGTGCAGGTCCACGTTTTCATATAGCCCCCATATAACTCTACCTCCCGATATTTGATGATTTTAGCGACATTATTCACCGGAATTGTTTCAAATTTGGTATTTGAGGTTCGTAGTGGATACTATGTCTATGTAAGTTGTCTGTGCAGGTCCACGTCTTCGTATAGCCCCCATATAGCGGTACCTCCCGATATTCGACATTTTGATAATTTTAGCTACATTTTTCACCGGAATTGTTTCAAATTAGGTATTTGAGGTTCGTAATGGATACTTAAGCCTATGACAGAAAATTGTCTGTGCAGGTCCACGTCTTCTTATAGCTCCCATATAACGGTACCTCCCGATATTCGGTATTTTGGTGATTTTAGCGACATTATTCACCAATATTTTGTTCAAGTTTCGTTAATATAACATCTACATTCGGTATTTTTAAGATTTTAAAAGAATTTTTAACGGACTTTTTTTTATTCTTTTGAAAATTGCAAAATTCTTTCCAAATGGTGGAGGGTATTCAAAGTTCAGCCCGGCCGAAATTACAGCTTTTTTACTTGTTTAACTTACGTTCAATTTTCAATATTTCAGCACTACAACCGACTGCTTATGAAAAAGGAGACTTCCATCAAGAACACAACAATCACCGAGGCCGAGGATGAATAATTTTACCTCAATAATTCCATTGAAGAATACTACAGCTCAGCTACTCCCAGACAACTTAACTATGACGATATTTATAACAACAACAAAGAAAAACTAAACAAAATAACAACAGAATACACTCAAAACAAAATACATATGTATGTAATCTGAAACTTAAAATCGTCCTATGCGCTAACAAAGAACAAAAAAAAACAAGAAAACGATTACCACTTAGATACGACTCAAAAAAAAAAACATCTACTCGCTCGCGCTCCTATTTTTATTCATTGTAAAACTAGAGCTAAGTATTTATTGAATTTCAAGACACAGACATTCGTTTTATTTTTAATTTCAATTTTCAATTCATATTTTTTCGTGGGGAGCTGGGTTTCCCCCAAAACGCAATATGAGGAAATGAAGACATTAAAGCACAAACTGGAAGAGTTGCATTTGTTGTCTCTGCCACAATTTTAAAACAAATAAAAAAATACAAGGATAACTCAAAAGGAATATTTAGAGCTTTTTATCTAAACTTTTTGAAATGTCCCTCAAACATCCGAATACATTTTCACCCAAAACGAATATTTATGTTATTTGTAATAATAATTTAATCTTATTTAATTAAATATAATCCCATCTAATGCCTTTGTTTCTGTTTTCAAAATATTTTTTCTTGTTAACAAAACAAAATTCTGTATTCACATTAAAATCCTAACAAGAAAAATGGAAATGCCTTTTTCTATTATAAATATAATTTATAAATTAAAACAAAAAGACCCATTGTAAAGACGTTCTCCTTTAAAACACACACAAAACCCAAATTGTTGATTATTTTAGAAAACCTAAAAAACCAAAAAAGCTTTAAATAGATGTTATTAAATACAAGGCAAACGAGGAAGAAGAAAAAGGACATGCTCTTAAAATAAATGAAATGAAATGGAAAGCAACTAATAGATATAGGCAACAACTCTTATGGCAAGTTTAAACGCAATGCACACACATACACACACAGTTTTTTCGAATTTCTTTTTGTAGCACAAAATAAAAACAAATGCAAAACAAAAATAAAATACAAATGTTTTAGTCATAATTTATTGATTTTATATAGGAGAAATATATATATATACACATTTATTGTTTATGTATATACATATTTACTAAATAAGCACACACACACCACATACTATTATAATTATTGAACATATAAATACATTCTATAATTTAAAAAATAAAATTATAAAAATCAACTAAAATGAAATAACATAACCTAAAAACAAAACTCAAGAAAAACATACATCTGCTGTAATAAACCAACAAAGACAAGAACAATGTTAAGACATACTCAACAGAACTAACAAATAAATAAATAAATATAAAATAATAATGGAGATATATATTAATTACAAAATGGGTTTAATTTGTTGTAACATCTGGTGTGAGGGTGGGACAAAGTTGATATACTAAGGCCTTCTATTTATAAAAGATCGATCTTTGGTCGCCTAGAAATCCTTGAAGATTTTCTTTGCAGGTTTCATGTGTTTGGACATTGTTAGCAATAGGATGAGTTCAGCTGCCGCTGTCTTCATGCTGTCACAAATCAGCATGAAACCAGTAAGGAAAAGTCAAATGTCGGGCGAGGTCGACTATGCATATTTAGTAGAGCTCCCGTAACAAAACAATTTATTTCAAGTAGATCTTACCATCTATCCACATTGGCTTTGAAATGACAGCAGTTTGAAGTTGGTTGCAGGTTTTCCATCTCACCCTGTATATAGGGATTGTCAAAAGTGTTAAAAGGTATTTAAATTGTACACGGTGGAATCTATTGGATTAAAGGAAGGTGTTCCGAGAGGAGTAACCGAAAAGCCATAGTTGATAATTATCTGCTGTTGTAGTGTTATGCAATTTCTGGAAGCCACGTTGAGAGTCTGCTGCTGGGAAACACTCTCTTATGCTGGGGAAGAATAAAGCTTAAAGCGTTCTTGCTACTGGTGACAGAGGTGATATCGACCTGTATGAATCACTTTTGCTGGCATCCTTGCCTGGCTTCAGTAGTGAAACCACCCTGCCCATTTTCAAGGCATCGGGAACTACCAGGGTGGCTAACGACAGATTGAGGAGCTTTGTAAGATACTCAACTTCTGCTTCATCCAATTGCGTCAACATCAGCATAGAGATTCCGTCAGGACCAAGCGCATTGGATGAATTTGCGCTTCTGATGACATATGCAACATCTTCCAACGTAAATTGTGGTGGTACCTCCTCGTCGGGAAGAGATCGTACGCGGCGTAGGATCTTCTCTTAGCCCTGTCACTCACGGGGTCGACTCTACAAAACTGCCGGTTGAAATAATACGCGCACCTCTTCGAATCTGTCACTTCTACGCCGTTAAATGAGACAGATGTCCGATCGTCCTTTTTCACCACATTCGAGAGCGACAATTTACTCGTTCCGGTACTGATGTTGCAATGCTTCAGATGTTCTAGCCACTTTTGCCGCTTATGCTCACCTACTAACCTGTTTACCTCCAGAGTAAGTTCTGGGGTTATTAGGGTTAGTACGGCGAAGCTTATCTCGCTCATTTGCTTATCCCGTTGCCTCTGCTGGGAAATTTGGTCTTATTTTAGGTATTCGGTCAGCAGGTATATAGCGAACGGCTGCAGCTTTAAAGATGTCCGGAAACACCTATCTGCTACCTTTACATCAGATGGGTTGGGCAGTTCTCTGAAGCGGCGATTGGTATATTCTATGAATTCTTCCGTGGTTAAGGGAAGTGCGGCGTTCAGAATCTATGAAGTCGGGTGGTCTGTTGATGGCGACAATAATGGGGAGGTGGTCTGAGCCTAGAGAAATAACTGATTGCCAAGTTACGTCATTCGTAAGACCTGGGGACACGATGGATATGTCCGGTGAACTGTGACAGTCTCCCCTAATTGTGGTGGGCGCGTCCTCAGTCACTGTGCAAAATGTGGAGCTATCAATTTGCTCAGCCATGGAGATGGTGTGGGCCGCCATAACAGCCGATGGCCACTCGCCGCTCGTAATAATCGACCGTGCCATCAGACTAAATGCCGAATATTATCGCAAAAATATTGTGGAGGGTTATAAAAGCCTTGGACAAGCAAACATTTTGGCCGCAGCCCTTGGACATTCCAACAGGACTCAGCACCATCGTACTCAGCGCGCGCCCCCCCAAAAATGGTTACAAAATAAGGTTCCTCGCTTCATTTCCAGCGCACAATGGCCACCAAAATCTTCGGATACCAGTCCGTTGGACTATTGTGTCTAGAGTATTTTGGAAAGCAAGGTTGGCACTAAAAAATACCAAAGTTTCGATCACCTCAAGCAAGCGCTTTGCCGGGAATGGGCCAAAATACCGCCGAGGGACATTTTGGCAGCGTGTGACGGTTTCATTGGCCGTTAGAAGGCCATAATTCGTGCCAAAATTGACCAATTCGAACAAATCTAAACTTATTCTAAAATTTGATGCTATTTCCGACATTTTTTGCTTTCATTTAATAAAATTTAAAAAAAAAAATGTTAAAATTATGGCGTTGACTTTGTTTCAAGTTTTTATCTCACCCTTTATATACCTAAAATAAACGGATTCCAAGCAATCTTAATCCAAAAATTTCCAAAAGTGTGGAAGTGGGGGAACTTGTCTCCACTGCGATGTAAACTTGTAAAACGCCGATACACGTTTAGCTCTACTTCTACTGAAATCATGAAAGTTCTCTTTATTATATTTTTGTTATAAAAGGCCGTTGCCTTACCTTGAAATAAAAACTCTTGCATTTTTTTGCTAAACTATTTTTAATTTGTTTTATTAAAATTTTCATTTTATTAAGGCAGGTGGTTAAGAAGTTTGGTTACATTTTGGAAGATCCTGGTTAATATCGTTTGTTAAACTATATATTATTATTGATTGCGTTTTTTTTTCAAAGAAGAACAATTATTAATTTCTTAAAATATATTGAAAATCGATATGATTTTTTATTTTGAAAAAATCTGTGGTAGTAACAACATTTAGATGTCTTTTGAAATGCCAGTTAAAAATCTTGTTGATGGCACAATTTTGATCAGCTAGCGATGGACTAATGCCCGTTGTAATGAATACCATAATGTAAAAAAATTTGATAAAATTTAATTTGTAATTTAGTTTCAAAGGTGTAATAATCCTTTGACTGGGATATGTCATTTTATCCTTCAGAAATAATATGTGAAAGTAACACATGGCATAAAACATGTGACATTTTGTTCTTTTTTATAAATCTGTATAAGATACTCTTCATCATGTCCTTGAATTTGGTTTAGTAGTCGATCCTTAAAGGTTAATACATAAAATGTTTCGATTTTTTTTAATAATGGATATTTGTTTTTTGGATTATTAAATGCTATTAGAAAAAATAAAATAAGCATACACACACAAATACATAAAA
Organism: Musca domestica; assembly: GCF_030504385.1. Classification (NCBI taxonomy): domain Eukaryota; kingdom Metazoa; phylum Arthropoda; class Insecta; order Diptera; family Muscidae; genus Musca; species Musca domestica. Next base: position 12,893,589 of record NW_026712409.1, read on the forward strand.
ATATATAAATAAAAAAAAGACACACACAGTTCAAATAGGCGGCTTGAATAGCAATTTTTAAACTCAAAACCAAAGTTTGAGTCACGGTGTGAATTATGGAGTTGTTTTTTTTTGTTCAACTTAATCCAATTGTAAAACTAATGTTTTTGTGGCACTGGCTATATAATAGGCACATTCACGTACATCTTTGTAGTATTTGGCAATGGCTGTCTTATCATCCGTCTCCAGGGAATTGCGTAAATTTTCACAGCTATGCTGTATTAAAATATTGTTGCGTGTTAATTGCATTAGCGTCTCACGTATTGTTTCATTGCAATTGGCCTGTGAAAAGAAAAAAATCGAAAGGAGAGAAATAAAAAATATGAATCCATAAAAAATTAGAATTGCATAAGTCGGAACATGAAGGTATGGGTTCGCAATCTAACGTTCTTTTTTTCAACGGAAAGAATATGGATACGCTTAAACAACACTGGAAAATATTGCGATATTAATTTGAAAATGTAACAAGTTAAATAGAATTGATCTCCCTGTTAATGGATCTCACCCCACTGTGCGATGAGCTCAAATAAAGTCACTGTTTGATGTGGATTTTGGTCCAGAGGCATAATCGGGGCAAACCAGCAAGGTATTGCCGTTACATTATCGGAGCGTGTTGAACGAATTTTTGATTTTGGCCACATTTTTTTCAATAGTAAGTCGCTATGTGCTACCTAGCCGAAACTACACTCGATTTTCAAAATATATAGAAGATCAAACAAAGGTATTTTAGTTCAGAGGTCCCATTAAAGATATGTTTTACACATAAGGCTTCCCATCTAGAGTGTCCTTCCAAAGACTCTATTTCTACTGAAGGCCTTTTAAAGAACTTTTAGCAGAGGCAGTGCTAACCAGCGGAAACTACACTCGATTTTCAAAATATATAGAAGACCAACCCAAGGTCTTTTAGTAAAGAGGTCCCACTAAAGGTATGTTATTCATACAAAGCATCCTATCTAGAAAATCCTAACAAAGGCAACTTTTTTACTGAAGACCTTTCAAAGAACTCTTAGTAGTAGAATACTTCCCAAATACTTGTTATCTTAAAAAAGACCTCCCAATGGACTTTTATCTATATAAATTTTCTTAAAAGCCTCTTATTTATAGGGCTTTTAATCGTCTTCCCAATTCCATCTATTTTTAAAAGACATGTAGTGTGGAGACTTCAGTTTTCTCTTATTACCCGGATTTTTTCTTTGAAGAGGTCTTAGCCTTCTCAGTTGAGGCAGGGCATGATTCGGTAAAAGGATTTTCGATCAACAGTTTTTTCACAGTTAGATAAGTCTTCCCTCCCCACAATGTGGGGCGCCCAAAGTGGTTCGATATTAGAAAATCTCTTTTTTGCAGCTAAGGACTATATTCATATTCATGATCATCCCTTTAAAAGGACAAGGATTTGGAACATTTTACACATCGCTTGTAGTCTCTCTTTGGCTCCTGAGTGTCGACGCTTTTCTAGATAACGTAAGAGCTCATGTGAACCCTCTCCTATTATGTCTTATCACTGGATCACAGGCCCACTGGAAAGTCCTTCCCGACAAACTATCGCTTCTTAACATTTGTTTCCATCGTTCCATCTTTTATGGAGGCAAAGATTACCTGTCTTTGTTTCATAGATCAATAAACTCTACAAGTCCTTCCTAAGGTAAACTATCTATATAAAAAACCTCCCAACGGCCTCTTATCCATGGTAGACCTTATCGACAAGGCCAGAAATGTTTTTGGTATCAATTTCGGCTATGAGTTTTGCACCGACCGACAAAAAGGTTCTCAAGCAAAAAGGTTTAGGAATAAGCGTTCTTAATATTTTCAATTCTGGTACCTGTCCTCCTGGGACACCTTGACTATTTCGACGGTAGATCTCCAATGAATTTATATCTATGGAACAACTCATAAAACCCTTCTATCGAAGAAAGAACTATAGAAGTTATATCTATACAATACCTCCCAAAGGCTTTATAACGATAGGAGACCCCAAGAATTCTGGATGCCACACAGGCCTGCTGAGCGAACCTTTATTTTAGGATCTACGAAATACATTATATTTATAAAAGACTTCTTAAGGCTTTAAATTATCAAAGATTTCCCAAAGGTATTCTACCTTTGGAAGACCAATAAAGGGCCATCTATGTATAGAGTAGCACCGCAAAGGCCTTTTCTGTAGAAGAGTCTCAAGGGTCTTCTATCAATCTATAGAATTCTAAACAATCTGTATAAGACCTCCGAATTGTTTAATATCATTTTTTTATAGCCACAAAAAATTGTTTAATTACGCTCTAAGAATTTACCATTCTGGCTCCTAACCCTCAAGGACCCCAGGCACCTCCCACTCCCAGAGTACGTCGGCGGTAGACCTCCAATAACCTTATATCGATAGAACATCTAAAGCTCTCCTATCTAAGAAAGAACTATAAAAGTTTTCCTATCTATACGATACCTCTCAAAGGCTTTATAGCGTGGGAGACCCCCAAGACCTTTATTACGGTCCTATGAAATACATTCTATTTATAAAAGACTTCTAAGGCTTTAATCTATCAAAGACTTCCAGAAGGTATTCTACCTTTGGAAGACCGTCTAAGTATAGAGTTTCCCCGCAAAGGCCTTTTATCTGTAGAAGAGTATCAAAGGCATCTCTCAAAGGCCTTTTATCTGTAAAAGAGTCTCAAGGATATTCTTTCCTCCGAAAGGTTTTCTTTCAATATTATTGTTCTATATCCACAAAAAAAAGGTTTTCCCTTACCGGTGTTGTGAAGACATTTATCAGCTCCAATACTGCCGCCCGAATGCGTTCGGCACATGGTATTAAGGTCTCCTTATTATTTGGATCCTGCATTGTATGTATCAGCTCCTTGAGGCGATGTGTTACAATATCGGCTTTCTGATTAACCTCTTCGGTGAAAGATTTATTGGCCGATTCGATGCCGGCCATTTGATACATGGATGTGGTGTTGCGAGAATCTGATGATGCTTTACTGACATTGGTTTGTAAACGACGCTCGTACATACTGGCCGGTCGTTTTATCGTCGATTGTTGAGAATTTGTGGTCGATGATGAGGTCGACGTCGATGAACTGTTGGCGTTCGAAGTTTGTGCGGCATTGGCCGTAAAAGGCGATGTCGAATTTAAACCCTCCGGCAGGGAATGGGGTTCGTGATCATTGTCGTCTGTTTTGAAATCAATGCGTCTGTTTGGAAGTTCAATAATTCATCGAGGAAAAAGGAAATGGCAACAAATGAAATTAAACAAAAAAGAAAACATAAAAAACAAAATAAAACAAAAAATTAAATTAAAATAATTATTTAAAGAAAAGAACATAATCCTCACAATGGCTCATCGTAAACACTGTTATTGGAGGCCGAGGCTGAAGACGACTGTTGCTGCTGCTGTTGTTGTGAATCCACATTGGAAAATTTCGATTTCAATTCGGAATTTTCATTGGATAGCTTTTGTACAACATTTCGTAGCTGATTGATTTCCGAAACATATTCATTGATTTGTTTGCGCAAATGTAACATTTCGAAATTTTTCACTTCTTCCGCTGGTTTGGCTGATTGATGAACAATGGCCTTGAAGGTGCGAGGCCCCAAAAGGTGTTAACATAAAATTAAACAATAAGAAAAGAAATAAAGGGAAATTAATTAAAAATAAAAATAAATGAAACTAAAACTAAATTAAATTGAAATTCTAAAATTAACTCCCAACTAATTTTTCAACAAAATCTAAATATTTATTAAAAAATTTTGATGAAGGGTTTATAAAAACATAAACAAAAATTTTAAAATAAAATTTGAAATCAAAATTGTTTGTGAAGAAATATTAACACTTTTGATTTTTTTTTATTAAAGGTATTAAAACTTTATTAAATATTTTTTTCTAAAATCTATTTATTTTTAATTTTTTTCTTACTAGAATTAAATATGATTTTACTACATGATATAAGCCATAATATGAGATTTTAAAACTAAGCTTTTGGCGATAGATATAATGTTGAAAACTCTGATACCATGGTACAATAAAAAGGTAATGTAGAGCTCCCAGCTGATTACAATTTTTTTCTAAGATTGCCCGACTTCTGCCAACTTTGTGTATGTATTTATTGTTTTGAAAAATAAAAACAAACTATTTTTAAAATCAATGATTGGAAGAAACGTTTAGGGTTAGATAAAAAAAATACTGCAACCAACTTCAGACTGCTTTATTTTCTAAGCCACTCGTCGGACAGCTGTTAAAATTATTCCACTGACAGCTCATTACATTGTTTACAAGCGTACAAAAGCATTGTGGTGAGAATTTTCCAGAAAAAAAGTTATTCTTGATGGAATTCAAGCGTTATAGTGAGATTTCTTTAAATTTGGCTGGAAAACCACAAGTGGTTATCGTTAGAGCACTCCAGCGTTTAAATGTGAATAATTTTTTTTTTGTGTCTCGTACCATTGCTAGTTACCCTGATACTGGTAGCATAGCAAAACGTGAAAGAAGTGGACGTAAGAAAACAGCAACATCAGCCGAAATGATTCGAAAAATGAAGAAGCATCGCAGTGGTCGAAAAATGGCTAATGAGCTGAACATATGGCGATATTCCATTCGGCAAATATAGAAAGAAAATAGACTCAAAAGAGCTGAAGAGTTGTTTCGCTTGGCCGAAGGTGGCAGCGGAACCACCGTGGCATAAAATAAATGCCGAATTTTATCGCGAAAATATTCTGGAGAGGGTTTTAAAGCCTTGGGCACGCAAACGTTTTGGCCGCAGACCTTGGACATTCCAACAGGACTCAGGACTCAGCACCATCGCACTCAGCACGCGCCACCCAAGAATGCTTACAAAATGAGGTTCCCCTCAGCCCACAATGGCCACCAAAATCTCCGGATACCAATCCGTTGGACTATTGTGTCGGGAGTATTTTGTAAAGCAAGGTTGACACTAAAAAATATCAAAGTGCCGATCACCTCAAGCAAGCGCTTCGCCGGGAATGGGCCAAAATACCGCAGAACAACGTTCGGGCAGGGTGTGACGATTTCATTGACCGTTTGAAGGCCATAATTCGTGCCAAAGGTGACCAATTCGAACAAATCTAAACTTATTCAAAAATTTGATGCTACTTTCGACATTTTTTGTTTTCATTCAATTAAATGTAAAAAAAATGTAAAAATTATGGCGTTTGACTTTGTTGCAGTTTTTTTATCTCACCCTGTACAGAAGATCTTCTGTTCAGATCTCTGCAAAGAAGCTTTAGATCTTCCTCTGCTAAAGAAGACCTTTAAATCTTCAATTTATTGAAGAATTATCGAAGATGTTTGGTCCAACTTAACCATCAGGATTGGCTATCTTCATTTATAATCTTCAAACGTTCTCTGTCTAAAGAAAATCTTTAAAAATTCTTTTTATAGAACAACTTTTGTCCATAGAAATCTTTTAGAAGGACTGCTATCTTCATTTTACTTATTTTACTTATTTTAATTAAATTACTATTATTTTTTTTCTTTGTCAACTATTTTTCCAATCTACCTCGATTTTGATGGTTAATGTTAAATGTTTGTCCATTATCACGACCAGCATCCATAGTTAATGCAATTATTCTATTATTTTGGGATTTCTATTAAATCGATATTCACTTATTTTAAATAGCTTTAAATACATTTCAAACACAAAATTGTCATAAAGCACCACAATCGGCAAAAACAAACTACTGGCATCGAACACCGAGTGCTTAACTTTTTCTCTCACTAAATGCTTAACCGAAACTATTGTTGAGTTTCAAAATTTTCTGTCGCATTAGATTTACCTGTTGGGCCATGGGAGGCATTGGCTCATAATCATCATCGGCCACGGGATCATAAATTGGTTCATCATCGGATAAATTTGGATCATGATAATCATTGCCAATGCCAGTGTTGTTATTATTGTTGTGGTTGCTTTGATTGTTGAAACCATAGAAGCCCGATAAATTATTATTGGGCATGGATGATGATGACGATGCAGCAGCAGAAGCAGCTGTAGGTGGTTGGGGTCCATCGAGTGGCCGTAAATTTGCCATATTTTGACGACGTCGTGCATCAATTAAAACATCCGTTAATAGGCCATTGAATTCTGCACGACTAAAGCGTGCTAATTTTTGACGACCCTGAAAATAAAAAGCAAAATCACACAACCAATTAGCATGGGAAAAAGTAAGGCCAAGTAAACAATTTTTAAATACCTGATTACGGGTGGCACTTAGAAATGGATTGGCTGGTAGAAATGGCACACCAGCAACATTGTCGGCATTGACGGTCGATGTGGACCAAACTGAAAAATATAAATAAATAAATTCATTATTCCAAAACTGTTTTCAGTACAAAACATTTGAAAATATTATAATGTAGGTTGATCCATTGGCGAGGTTGGAAATGTGCAATACTTCTTGAAAAACTCTAATTTCTACAGATATTTTATTAATAAATAGATAGAGGACATATCTACGAAAGTTCTCGAAATGACAATTTCTTTATTGGAACTTTAGAAAACCTGATACTTCTAAAAGACCTTTGAAAGAATTCATCCCCAAAAGACCACTTAATGTCTCTTTATTCCAAAGAGTTTATCTTTTTAAAAGCCTTTAATTTTTAGACCTCTAAAATTGCTTCCATAAGAAGAAGATCTCTAGTCTCTCCAAATATAAAAAATGACCCCCCAAAAGATTTTATGCTATTAAAGACTTCTAAAAAGGGAAAATATCTGGACAGTCTTCTTTACAGAAATGCTTTGAAAGAATGTCATGTACAGAAGACCTTTTAAATGGGTTCAAAGTATACAAGAAGACCTCTTTAAAGACTTACACCTCCTGAACACTTTCTGTCTATTAAAGAATAAAGAGTCCCTCCATGTATTTTCTATATTTTGAAGGAAAAAATATGTAAAATATCTTCCAAATATGAATAAATTGAATATTGAATAAATAATCCTATGACCTCTGCCTCCATACATGGCCTTTTTTAAAAGGTCTTCTAATAAAGGAGAGTATCTCCAAAGTAAAGAGGTCCTTGGAAGGTCTTGACGGAGAGCCCCTAGTCAGCCTCGTTAAAGGTCATTCATCTACGGAATACACCTAGAATACACTTTAAACATGGGACCTCAGAATGCCATCCTAATAAGGAAGATGTTTACAACACACAAATCCTCTAAAGAATCATCTGCTTAAATGGGTTCAACGTATACAAGGGGACCTTTTTATAGACTTCTATCTCCTGAACACTTTCTGTCTATTACAGAATAAAGAATCTCTCCAGATATTTTCTATATTTTGAAGAACTAACCTTCATCTGTAGAGGGGAAAATATCTGTAAAATATCTTCCAAAAATAAAGCGGACTCTTCGGAGAGCCTACCATCTTTACATCTGTAAGATTTTCTTCATGGGGAATCCATATTGAAGACCACCCCAATATACAAAACGTCTAGAGAGCTTTTCGTCTATAAAAATATGTTTCAAAGCTTTTCATTCGCAGACGACTTCTTGAGATTCTTCTTTCAATAAATATCCCTATGACCTCTGCCGCCATACATGACCTTTTCTAAAAGGTCTTCTAATAAAGAAGAATATCTCCAAAGTAAAGAGGTCCTTGGAAGGTCTTGACAGAGAGCCCCTAGACAGCCTCTTTAAAGGTCATCAATCTACGGAATACACCTAGAAATATTCTATAGTGTCTTTAAACATGGGACCTCGGAATGCCTTCCAAATAAGGAAGATGTTTACAACTCACAAAGCCTCCAAAGAATAATCTGCTAAATGGGACCTCTTGTTGGTCTCTAATCCAAGGAATACCCCAAAAATTTCTTTTAAATAAAAAAAATTTTAAATTACATTGGACCTTTAAACGGACTTTCAATATAGGAATCCCATAACGGTTTCATTCAGTTTCTCCGTTAAGGACCCCTTGAAGACCTCCGAGAAGATCTCTAAAATATAGGTGACCCTCGACGTAGGATACCTCCAAAATGAAGACCATCTGGCGGTTTTAGACATAGGTCTTTAAGCATTAAAGACAGGACACTGGAATTCTACATTTTCAAATTCGTTTTATGGATAGAATAGCTTCAAATGTCTTTAAGAAGTAACCTGTGTCCCGTCTTTCATGCTTTTGGCTTGATTACATTGATAATTCTGTTTCCTGTTAACATAGTTTTTGAGAAAATATATTCCATTTGTTTGTGTGTTGTGCCATACTTACTTGCTTCATTCTCCCTGCGATCCACTTCATCATACAAATCCATAACTAATTCTTCAAATATTTTATTCGGTACCAATTGCAAACGGCCACGGGCAATTTTCAGTTGTTCACTAATCTCACTGGTATGGGCATCGGGTATGACCAAATGACGGCCGGACTAAATGGGAAAATCGGTTAGATAAAATTCTACACAATTAGAAAACTTCAACACTTACCGCATGATCCGGTTTCTTGCCACCCAAAAACATTATAATACGATCGGTGACCTCATACATGGCATCCAACAAACGCTCAGCAATCAAGGTGTGATTATTGGCTTTGGCAACTTCAAGTGGTGTCAGGCCATTGCCATCGACCACATTTATTTCGGCGCCATGCACAATCAACAATTCAATTTGTGAAGCCTGGCCAAATTTCGCCGCCACATGCAGGGGAGTGGAGCGTTTCTCTTCGTGAAAGAAATTCGGATCGGCACCTTGTACCAAAAGACGTAAGGATGTCTCCAAATTACTGGTACGCACACTAGCGTGCAGTTGTTTGCTTAATTCATGTTCCAAACCCGCCGAGCCGGTAATATCATCATCCGTATCTTGTAAATTAGGCTTGAGAACAAATGCCAATTGGACATGCTTTGCCTTGATAAAATCCGATTTATTCGGATGCAAAGGATCTTTGGGTGTGGGTTTACGTAAGCGATGTTGTCCCTTATTACCCGATGTTGTGCTATCGAGCAAATGATGTTCCCAAACACAATTGGCACCATGGGCATTAAGGGAATTGACAAAATTCAGCACTGAAGGTTCCCAGCTGCCCTGACGCAACGACTTGACAATCGATATGTGGCGTCCCAAACTGCGGTGAATGGAACAGCAATCGGAACAGAGAAGTATGCCACGATTTATGGAGGCCCATGAGGGATCTGAAAAGAAGGATGTTTTAAGATTATTTAGAGAGGAAATGTGAGATTTTTGTAAGTTTAAAATGTTAGCTCCAGCTGCTGTGGTTAGGATAAAACGACCTTCCTTCGGTAAACATTTCGGAGTTTTCCGACAGCTGGAGCTAAACTCAATTTGTTCCAAATATTCTATGATATCCACTATTATTGTTTGGTCCTTGGACAAAAATTCCTAAAAGCTTTAAAAGTAATTTGAAAGTGCTGCCTTAATTTATTCCTTTATAAACTTTAAGACTATCCCGGATTCGGGATAGGCCTTAAAATCTACGTTTTATCCTTTTTAATAAAAAGAAGTATTTGCGAATTTTTGCCTTTGAATGTTTACGGCCTATTTGGTATCCATTTCATAGCTTTACAATCAACTGGTTGCTCGCCTTGGACCAAAAAGTAACTTAACTCTTCTTTTCATATTAATAAGAAACTGTCCTAGATGTCGTCAGAGTACGAATTATAAGATTAGACAAGTCTTGTCACGATAAATATTTAACCCCTCTCATATCATAGGTCAAATTCTGCTCTAAAACACACGATAACTAGTTATTATTAATTTATTTAATTATGCCAATTTTCGATTCTTACCCGATGCTCCACAATCGCCACAGACTTCGGTTGGTATACGAGTTTTGCTGCGAGACATCTTGGCGTTTTTCAAACTAGCGTTACTTCCACTGGCACCTCCTGCACTGCTGCTGCCACCAATACTACTGCTGCTACGCTGCTGTTTATCCGATCGCAGTCCCTTGACGGCAACACCACCGCCAGATAGGCTCTCACTTCCGGTGGGGTGGTGATGGTTGTTGGTGCTATTGTTTGTGTTAGCTATAAATAGCTTTTTATGAGCTTCCACAACTGAGCTGGCGAAACACATTCATGCCCCTTTGTATCTGTTCTGTTTTACATAAAAAAATTATGTTGCACCAAGCTGTTGCTCGCTCTAACACTAGCAAGGAGGGGGTGCGGTTGGTTGTTTGCGTTTTGGATGAGGGTGTAGCTGGTGATGGCCTTATTAGACAATAGAAAAACAACACCACTTTGAATCCCACCCACCCAGTGACTCCTCCTTTTAAAGACTAAATGGATTTGCCAACGTTGGAAGCAGCTAATGCCGTGTATTGCCGCTTTAAAACCCCGTCAATTGTTTAATATTTAATCAAAAAAACTTTTATTTATTTTTTCAACCAGACAGCTAAGCGAAAAGATTCCGAATGCAGAAACAAAGCGTAAATCCGTGATGAAGATTAAAATCAAAGCAAAAACAGCGATTGTTAAAAGGGGTCTATAAGATCGAAAAGTTCCATCTAAAGGGGTTTTATAGATACAATTTTCTACCAATCAAACAGCTGTTTATTTAGTGGTGGAAGGAGTAATTAATATTATAAAAATTATACAAGACTATGGCCCAATGGACGCATTATCCGTTATTTTCGTTATTTCGTGTTACGCGTCTTCGAAAGAGTCTCTTCGTCGCTCACTTTTGCATATTTCGTTATTTAGGGATGTTTAATCTGACTTTTGCCAAACAACATAGAGGGATCGTTAGATCGACTTAATACCGTAATTTAGTAACGAAACTTTGTAGTTGTAATTCATTTAATGAAAACATTATTTTATTTTGAAATTATTAATATTATTATTTTGCTAGTTTTTATCAAAATAGCTACACATAAAAGTTTTGTTTTAAATATTATAAAAAATGAATAAAAAGACTGATAAGGGCCCAGCTAATACCACAATTACTCATGACGCAGATGACGTGTCGTAGCTTGTATATCCAGACCGTAGAAATTGCCCAATCACAATAACAACAAAAATGGTGTTTCAGTTCGAAATTGTGTTTTAACGCGTCAAATTTTGCAAAACGTATAAAAAATTAATTAAAAAAGAAATATTATAGGTTTAAATCAATCTGCCTGATATTTATCGTTCAATAATCGTTGTGTATTTGTGAATATAAGCATTTTTAACATATCTAAATACATTTCCGCGGTAATGACATTGAATTTATGTTGGTCATGGGCCGTTGTTGGGTTAACAAGAAACGCTTTTTGGTGTCAAATTCCCTCGTCAAATTACAAGGAGAGGGGTCGTACAAGGATGCTCCAACGACCTTTGGAACTAATATAATATTTTACAATTAAGAAATGTTCTTTGTCCTATGCTTGCAGATTTCCCGAAGAGACTAGCTAGGAGTGGGTATGTAAAAATAGGCTTCAATGTTTTTTGGAACTATTAAATTTTACCTTTTTAGACAAACCAAAATACCACAAGTGGCTTGACTTACGTTATGGAAATATTTTGTGTGCCCATAACTGGGAAAACATTCACTTTTTGTAAAATCTTGTGGCAAGCCAAACAAAGATGCGGTTTACCAGCTTTTGATCAATGCAAAACTTTTAATAAACAGGAATTCTGTTAAGGAGCAGGTCTTGGGTAAGTCTAAACTTTTTTCACGTATGATATATATTATGATATATTGAAATAACAACTGAAATGTGCTTAGAACTAGGTTGAGGCCCGTTCCACCATCAGTTTGAAAATTTGGGTTTCCCGGGCCTCAAGAAAAACTCAATGCTTCACCGCCACGAATACTTTTACTTTTAAGAACAGGTTTTGACGAGAAGATGTCTTTGTTATGACGTCTGTTTGAGGTAACTTATATCGTTAGAATCAGCAGCTCAAGTTCTTTACAATGAAAACCATTTGGTTTTTGTCGGTCTTGATAACAATTAAAAGAATTCAAGGATACCTACGGAACTTGAAGGGTTAAATCACTTTAGTAAAAATTTCAAAATTATGCGCGAGGATTTTGGAATAAACTTTTATATTTTGGATTCTCTTCAAATGGTATTAAAAGTCTACTTATTATTTTTAATTATATTTTTAGAACTTCCAAATGTGTTCTTTTGTGCAAGGCTTTATTTAGGTCTTCTTTAAAAGACACCGTTTATACCTTATGCTGCCTCCAAGATGATGCTCTAGAAACCTTTTTTTGTCTCAGCTTTTAAGAGGTGTTGACAGCTTTTAAGAGGTTTTCTAACAACAAAAACCTTTTAAGTTTTTCTTGTTTTATAAAGAAAAGTCATCCTGACCATCATCTATTGTTGGAACACCAAAAGAACGTCTTTCACGCATAGAGAGCATATTCTATATTAAAAAATATGTTATATAAAGAAAAGTCATCTTGAACATAATCTATTCTTGAGACGAGCATATTCTTTATTAAAAATATATAAAGAAAGCTCATAGAGAGTCGTCTTATTCATATGAGACTCCAAATAAATGCCCCATTTTAAGGAGAACTTTGTGTATAAAAGATCTATGAAAAATTTTCCATGGCTAAAATATTTCCTAGTTTTAAAATTGTGCAAAAGACGTTAAGAAGGACCTTTTGTGCATAAAATAGATGAAACGATCCTTTTGATAATCTCTATTTGTAGAAGATCTTTAAAATCATCTGTGTATTCATAAGAGTCGTTTAGGAGCCTGGATATGGCCTCTTCATTTACTTTTAAATATACGACATTCCTAAATAAGAAAATAATTCAATGAAGTCAATGAAGACTTACGTTTCATATATACCTGGAGGTATTTTGAATTCCTTTAAGAGATCCTCTCTTTATAGGATCTTATAAATATGGTCCTTAAGTGTGCTAAAAACAATACAGAACTTATTTTTAGTAGGACACAGGACATATATATACTGGGCACATCCAAACGGGGTACATTCAAACATAGAACGTCTTTTTTATACACCTTCTAAACATTGAACACCACCTAAAGATCTTTCTCTTATTAAAAGGTAATTTTAAAGCCAAAGAAGACTTTAATTTCGGATATATGCAGAGACTGCTTTGTACTTCGAAGAATTTCTTTAAGAGCTTCTGTATTCATAGAATATTTACGAGTTGCTTGAGCGTGCTGAAACCTTTGAAATTAACTTGAATGTAGGACTTATTTTCTAGTTTTTGTATTAATACCCCTTTTTATATTGCCAACCGAACGTTGTGTAAAATACCTTTTATGTAAAATAAATTTTAGAGCTCCTTCATGTATAGAGCACATTTCAAGGTCACCAAGGCTACCACCTTAACTCTACTGCTTCGTAAATGAAATACCAGCAATTCATTTCAGCAGTTGTTTAGCAAAAAGGCTAAAAGTATGCAGTGAATTGGATTATATGTGAGTTCAAGCTTGTTGTCATAAGTTTTCTTTAACAAGAAATTATGAAAAAAGAAATGCTATTCAGCACCCAACATACCAAAATGGCTTGCGAATAATATTACAATAAGCTTGAGAAAATCTTGAGAAAACATTGAAAAATTTTTGTGTAACAATTATAGAATAATCGAAATGGAACCCTTATTTATAAGCTTATACTTGAAATTGTAGAATAAGCTTACGAAAATAATATTATATTAAGCTTATTTTTTTAGTCACTGCCTCATGTGGCCTTGAGCTTTCTTCTCCCTTATTTGAGCATTTGGATCTCTTCCACTAAGACTACACATCTATTGAATTCCTGCAACTTATTTGATGCCTTTATTCTGAAATGGGATTGAAATAATATATATCACACATTCCCGGATTTATTATTCATCCATACCTTAAGAATTCGGTCCAGAAATAAGTCCTAAATTCGGGTGATTTTGCTTTTTACAAAATATTATTCTCAAGCTGTATTGAATTTTTGGTATGTTGGGAATTTTTAATGACTGTTGGTATTATTATTTCGTTAAGAATTTCTCTAAACAATCGTCGTCTTAAAAACAATTCAATAGTTTTAGTTTATTGATTTATCGGCCCTTGAAAATTGGAAATTACCATGTTTTGTATGTTTTTATTTTGACAAAATTTAAAACTTTATTGACAATTAATATTATAGCTTTATATTTTACATAATATTGTTCTTTTATTTTAATTAAGCAATAACAAGAGTTGTTTGTAAGCTCTTATCAAATAATTTTGTTTGAAAAACTGAACATCAGTCTACAATAGTTGTTTAATTCTTTTGCGTTTTAATGTGACTGCCAGAAAACAAGGCGAATCAGCGCTAATTGCAAAAGTAGAGTCGGGACTTGGATATGATCATAGCTGTGAGCTGTGAGAGTATTTTTTTTTTAATATTTAGCTTTAAACATTTAAAACAAACATTTATGTACGACTTTTTGAAATACTGAAAAAAGTTTTTATTAAAAAAAAAAAAAAAACAAATACACAGAATATGAATATGTATATTTGAATTGATTTGTTGGTAATTTGCAGGAAAATCCTTCAACCCCACACACACACAAATGCTATTATTTGGAAAAGGTGCCCACAAATGCATCACATGTTGGACAGAAATGATCCAAATTGGTACACGAATCCAAACAATAGGGAATGCAACAGCAGCCACTTTTCAAAAAAGAAACAACAAAAACTTTTTTGTAATAACTCAACAAAGAAATGTTAGGCCCAAGTCCACTTACCAACATGTCAGTAGAATGCAAGCCAAATGAGTTTTCAATGTTGCTCTACGCTTAGTACGGGTCTTGTTGCGGCATCGACACTGAGGACAAGTCATTATTACGGGTTTTGGCCCAATGGGCTGATTGGTTTCCGTTCCAATGTTATGAATGTTAATCATTGGTGGTGACACTTGCGCTACACTCGATGTGGTGGGAGCATGGCCATGGGTTGGCACTGGATCGAATGTTTCCATTTCGGGACACATGTTATTGAGTTTATTATAAGGTGGCGGGTATTGTGCCGATTTTAGGGTAGACTCCATTTTTTTCCCATACTAAAGAAAATTATAATTATAATTTATTTCAAGAACATTTCCATGGGACCATGTGTACATAATGCTTAGTAAGCAGACTTTTTTTAATCCCCAAACACTTTGTATTTAAAGTTGTAGAAAGAGAGAGAGAGAGAGACAGAGAGTACATACTACTTAAATATGTTTATATAACACTGTTGAGATTATTTCCACTGCGCCTGAATATTACGATACGATTTCGTTCACAGTTAGACTGCAACTAAACGCTTTGTGTTTTGCGATGAAATGCGAATCCTTCTCCCATGCCAAGTACAAACTACATATTTATGTTTAATTGGGCGTCAAAGTTATTAGCATTTCTTGAGACATTCTTCGTTTTATTATTAAATACACACAGAAAATAAATTAGGTTGTGTCATTGCGGCTACAAAGACTATATATAAATTGACGATTTTGGTTTTGAATTGTATGTCTTTTTCTGAGAATGAAATCCGTTTCATGATGATGATCGAGCTCTGTCCACTCCCATTAGTATCGCCTATTAAAAATCCATATTAGAAAAAATATGTAAATTTCTTACAAATTTCTTAATGTGAAGGGTATATATATAGTACAGACCAAGGTTATGTGCGAAAATGGGAAAAATTGGTGGTCTTCTTCACGTAACAAACCAACACCTCGAAATGTACACATTGGGAGCATAAATAATTCTCATAATTTTCTTCAAACTTCACACATTCCAATATTGTTTCAAATTTCTGTTTCAAATTTGCAGTTCGTCACGGGTGACGGAACATTTACCATGCAGGTCCAGGTGTTCGTATAGCCCCATATAACGGTACCTCCCTAAATTCGGTATTTCGATAATTTGTGGGATATCATTTACCGGAATTGTTTCAAATTTCGTATTTGAACTTTTATAGAACTTAGATTAAGTTCGGAATTGGCCAATATCGTCCCATAGTTTTGGTAACAAAAAAAACTTAAAATTCTCATAGAAAATTATTTACCTCACAGAAAAAGAAATTATCATCAAATTTTGGGCAAACTTTGCAAGTCTTAATATTTCTATCAGTCCTGGGACAGGTGCAAAAATGGACAATATCGACCCACTCCAACAAGGTCAATATTTGGAATAATTATTATTCTTATAAAATGTGAAATAAGTGTCCGATTGTCCGCAAACTACTCACATTCCAAAATTTCTACTTACACAAGATCTTGTGTGAATATAGTATGTATCGGCCCACTTCTTTTGGTACCTCCTCCCAAAGGGTCAAATTTTTGAATTTGATTATCTTCCAATTACTCACAGTCCAATATTTCTTGCAACACAAGATCTGCTGTGAAGATGGGATATGTCGGTCCACTTCTTCGGGTTCTTTCTCCACGAATGATAAGTAATTTGAATGATTATAACTCTTATATAATTTTGAAATAAGGGTCCGATTCTCCTTCCGACGGGTCAAAATTTTGAATAATTATATCTCTTGTCAAACTCCAATACTTATATCAACAAAAGATCTGCCGCAAAGGCAACAATATTTTGAATAATTATAACTCTTATAAAATGTAAAATAAGGTCCGATTTTCCTCAAAGTTCTGACATCTGGATAATTGTGCCAACTAAAGTTCTGGTTTTGCCAACTAAAGTTCTTTCATAAAAAACGAAATAAGGATCCGATTTCTTTCGAGCTTGTTACACCCCAGTGTTTCTATAAATAAAAGATTTGCCGTGAAGATAGTTGTTATCGGCCCACTCCTTTTGGTATCTCCCCCAAAAAGGGTCAACATTTTGAAGAAAAAAACAACATTTGAAATAAACATTCGATTCTCTCCAAGTTACACACGTCCCAAAATTTTTACAATAATTCACAATTTTGGTAGCAAATCTTCGAGTAATCCTCAAATTTTGTGTGTCTTGATATTTCCATGGATCATATATTTAATGCAAGTATGCGATATGTCGGTGTACTCCTTCTGTTACCACCAACCTACCTCCCACAAAAGGTTAAAATGTTGAAAAAGGATCTTTGAAAATCCCTAAGTAGCTCTTCTAGGTATGTGTAGACGACCATTAAAACAAATCCAACGCACAAATTACTCTCAGTGCCATGGTGCCATATGATGAGATGAGATTCTTTTGAGTCACGTCCACTGAACTATAAACACGTTGCACCAACAACAACGAGGATATTATAGGGCACATTTTGCAAATGTTTTGTTTATATTCATTTGTTTTGTTTATTATTTGTATACCCTCCACCATTCTATGGAAAAATTTTGCATTTGTGTGTGTTTTGCCAGTCGGCATGTTAAGTTCGTAAATGGACCATTTCAGCTTTCGTTTTCGTATACCTCCCCATATTTGGTATTTTGATGATTTTAGTGACATTATTCACCGCACATGTTTCAAATTTGGTATTTGAAGTTGATACTGAATATTACAGCCTATGACAGAAAATTGTCTGTGCAGGTCCACGTCTTCGTATAGCCCCATATAACGGTACCTCCCTATTTTCGGTATTTTGATGATTTTAGCGACATACCGGAATTGTTTGAAATTTGGTATTTGAAGTTCGTAATGGATATTACAGCCTATGACAGAAAATTGTCTGTGCAGGTCCACGTCTTCGTATAGCCCCCATATAACGGTACCTCCCGATATTCGGTATTTTGATGATTTTAGCGACATTTTTACTGGAATTGTTTGAAATTTGGTATTTGAAGTTCGTAATGGATACTACAGCTTATGACAGAAAATGTTCTGTGCAGGTCCAGGACTTCGTATAGGCTCCATATAACGGTACCTCCCGATATTCGCTATTTTGATGATTTTAGCGACATTTTTTACCGGAATTGTTTGAAATTTGGTATTTGAAGTTCGTAATGGATACTACAGCTTATGACAGAAAATTTTCTGTGCAGGTCCAGGACTTCGTATAGGCTCCATATAACGGTACCTCCCGATATTCGCTATTTTGATGATTTTAGCGACATTTTTTACCGGAATTGTTTGAAATTTGGTATTTGAAGTTCGTAATGGATACTACAGCTTATGACAGAAAATTTTCTGTGCAGGTCCAGGACTTCGTATAGGCTCCATATAACGGTACCTCCCGATATTCGCTATTTTGATGATTTTAGCGACATATATAACGGAATTGTTTCAAATTTGGTATTTGAAGTTGGTAATGGATATTACAGCCTATGATAGAAAGTTTTCTGTGTAGGTTCTGGACTTCGTATAGGCTCCATATAACGGTACCTCCCGATATTCGGTATTTTGATGATTTTAGCGACATTTTTTTTACCGGAATTGTTTGAAATTTGGTATTTGAAGTTGGTAATGGATATTACAGCCTATGACAGAAAATTGTCTGTGCAGGTCTACGTCTTCGTATAGCCCCCATATAACGGTACCTCCTTATTTTCGGCCCGACTTCTGACCTTTCCTTATTGGTGTATTTTTGTTTTGACAAATTGAAAAATTTAAAGGCATTTTAAACATTTATCGACTATTTATGTAATAGCTTTATAGTTTACATAATATTGCAATAACAAGAGTAGTTTGTAAGTCTTTATCAAATAAAGTTTTTATCAAAAAAAAAAAAAAAAAAAAAAAAAGACGAATCAGCGCTAATTGCAAAGTAGAGTTGGAACTTGGATATGATCTTAGCAATGAGCTGTGAGAGTATTTTGTTTTGAAGTGAAGCTTTAAGAATTTTACAATAAATGCTGATAAGACATTTAACAAAGACGTGTGACACAACGAATTTAAGTACGACTTTTTGAAATAATATAAAAAGAGATTATTTATTAAAAAAATGCAAAAACATAAAATATGAATACATATGAATATATAAATTATAATTGATTTGTGGGGCCTTTGCAGGAAAATGCTTCAACCACATACATACACATGCCATTAGGTGGAAAACGTGCCCACAAATGCATCACATGTTGGACAGAAATGATCCAAATTGGTACACGAATCCAAACAATAGGGTATACAACAGCAGCCACTTTTCAGAAGAATAAAGGAAAGAAACAACAAATATTTTTTTTGAATAACTCAACAAAGAAATATTTCGTCTCATCCGACTTACCAGCATGTCAGCAGAATACAAGCCAAATGAGTTTTCAATGTTGCTCTACGCTTAGTACGGGTCTTGTTGCGGCATCGACACTGGGGACAAGTCATTATTACGGGTTTTGGCCCAATGGGCTGATTGGTTTCCGTTCCAATGTTATGAATGTTGATCATAGGTGGTGACACTTGCGCTACACTCGATGTGGTGGGTGCTGCTGCCACCGGAGCATGGCCATGGGTTGGCACTGGATCGAATGTATCCATTTCCGGATAGATGTTATTGAGTTTATTATAAGGTGGTGGGGATGGTGCCGATTTTAGGGATGAATCCATTTTTCCCAATCTTAAAAATATAATATTTTAAAATAATTTTTTTTTGGAATGTATTTCAAGAATATTTCCCTGGCACCATGTGCACATAATGTTTAGTAAGCAGATTTTTTAAGCAACTTTGCATTTGTGAGTTTTTAGGATATGAGAGAGCGAGAACGAGAGAGATCGAACATACCACTTAAATATGTTTTTGTAACACTACTGAGATTATTTCCACTGCGTCTGAATAGTCCGATCCGATCTGATTCCGTTCACAGTTAGGCTGCAACTAAAAGCTTTGACTTTTGCAATGAAATGCGAATCCTTCTCACATGCCAAGTACACATCAGACTTATTTATGTTTACTTGGGCGTCGAAGTTATCAGCATTGCAGGAATTGAGATATTCATTGTTTTTCGTACTAATTAAATACACCGAGAAAATAAAGAACAGAAAAATTTATAAGAAACCATTCAGAAGTTTGGGACATTAAAAATAACTAAGAACTTTTCCATAATGGCCTTGAAATGTATGCCTTTTTGGATGAAATCCGTTTCATGGTCGCTTTTCTGTCTGAGCAACTGAGCATTGAACGAGTTCGATGAGGGGCATATGCATAAGAGGTTTTTAGACATCTTCTAGACAAGAGCCTATGTTGGAGGTTCCTTTTAGTAGACCTCTCGAAATAGAAGACCTTGGACCTGGGCCTTTTTTTAGACTAGAAGACCTCTCTTACATTTAAAGGACCATTTTGGCAAAGAAGACACTCTAGAGATCTTCTAAACATAGAAGACCATACAAAATTCTTCTAAACATAAAAAAATGCCCCCTAGAGATTGAAAGAACTTTGGGAGTTCTTCTGGGCTTCTTCTGTAAGTTCGGCTGGGCCGAACTTTGAATACCCTCCATCATTTAGAACGAATTTGGCAATTCTCAAAAAAAAATTCTTTAAAACTTCTGTTAAAATCTTAAAACTACCGAATGTAGCCGTTATATTAGGGTCACGACAACGTGGACCTGCATAGGCAACTCTTGTCATAAGCTATTACAATATTCAAATGCGAAAATCGATGACCAATGTAGCTAAAATCATCAAAATACCGAATATCGGGGGGTGCCGTTATATGGGGCTATACGAAGGCATGGAGCTGAACAGACAATTTTTTTTGTCTTGGGCCGTAGAATCCATGACGAACTTCAAATACCAAATTTGAAAAAATTCCGGTGAAAAATGTCGCTGAAACCATCAAAATACCGAATATCGGGAGGTATCGTTATATGGGGGGCTATATGAAGACGTGGTCCTGCACGGACAACTTTTGGTCATAGGCTGTAGTATCCATTACGAACTTCAAATACCAAATTTGAAACATTTCCGGTGAATTATGTCGCTAAAATCATCAAAATGCCAGATATCAGGAGGTACCGTTATATGGAGATGTGGACCTGCACAGACAATTTTCTGTCATAGGCTGTAGTATCCAGTATGAGCTTCAAATACCAAATTTGAAACATTTCCGGAGAATAATGCCGCTTAAATCACCAAAATACCGAAAATAGGAAGGAACCATCATATGGGAGCTATACCAAGACGTGGACCTACATGACCCATTTTCAATACCAAAAATTCTGCAAACATAACATACATTTGAGTCAAATTTTATCAACCTACTTCCTTTCGTTCGGAAGCTATAGTGATTTCCACAGACGGATAGACGGACGGACGTCGCTAAATCGACACAGAATGTTATGCTGATCAAGAATATATATTCTCTGCGGGGTCTAAAATGCATATTTCGAGGTGTTACAAACGGAATGACAAACTTAATATACCCTCAATACTACGGTGGAGGGTATAAAAAACGACATTGGCGTCATCTGCATATGAAAGATCCTCGGAATAAAACATGTTGAAAAGGTTGTATTTACATAAGAGGCTTATACAGACCTTCTAGACAAAGAAGGAGGTTCCATAGGTATATATTATAGCTTTTATTGGTCCTCTAGGTATGAAAGTCGTTCTGAACCTGTTTTAGACATAGAAAACATTTTAAGGTATCTTTTTGACATAGAAACCCCTCTGGAGATCTTGTAGGCTTGGAAGGCTCTCTAGAGTTTTTCCAGCCAAAAAATGAATCCCTGGGACTTCAACACACAGAAGATTTTCTAAATGTCTTGTAAGAATAGTATTCCCGGAAAAAGTTATATATACATTAGCGTTCTCCAGGGGGATTCTGGACAAAAAATATATTTTGGAGCTTTCCAAGGTATATAATTCCGTGTCATCTAAGTATAGAAGACGTTTTGGACATTTTTAGACATAGAGGACCTTCAATGATCCTCTTCAACGATAGTGGATATTTGTAAGGAATGCATTCGATATGCAGAAGACCTACAAGAAAATTTTCATCGAACTTTCAAAAAAAAAAAAAAAAAAATGTTTAAGAAAAAGTCAAAAGTCGGGCGGGACTGAATATATGATACCCTACACCAATATGCCTATTTAGTAGAGCTCCCGTAACAAAATAGTTTATATTGGAAATTTGTGGGAAGCAGATCATACCACCTATGATATGATATGACTTTGATAAGGATTATATCAAAAAATATTTATTGGAGCAATAGACATACCGGACCATGTTTGAGCAAATGGTAAAATTCTATTGAATCTATTAAATTTGGGCTGGTATTACATATATGGTGAGAAATAACCCTGAAATCGGATGAAGATGTATATCGAAGCTATGTAGACATCTGAAACGATCTCGATAAAATTATATGCATGGGAGCTATAGCTATATCTGAACCGATTTTTATAGAAATGCTTGTTTGGAAGTGCCAAAATTCTGTCTATTCGGAATGACATTAGCCATTTGGTGCACCAAAAAACATAAAATCGGATAAAGTTATATATGGGAGCCATATCCAAATCCGAAGCGATCTTGATAAATTTTGGCAGATGTATTTCTGAACTGTATCCGATATCCGGTATCAAATATCATTCTTGTGGAGTGCATATGACGCATGTGAGGGACTTAAAACCCCAAATCGGATGAAACATATATATGGGAGCTATAGCTATATCTGAACCGATTTTATCCAAATTTTATGTACTTGCTTCTAGATTGAATTCGGTCGGATGTGCCACAATTTAGGTCATTTGGACTGATATTGGTCATTTGGTGCCCAAAAAACATAAAATCGGATAAAGTTATATTTGGGAGCTATGTCTAAATCCGAACCTATCTTGACAAAATTTTGGGGAATTATTTCTGAGCTGGATCTGATATCTGGTACAAAAGATAATTGTTGTGGTGTGCATATTACGCATGGGAGGGACTTAAAACCCCAAATCGGATGAAACATATATATATGGGAGCTATAGCTATATCTGAACCGATTTTATCCAAATTTTATGTACTTGATTCTAGATGGAATTCGGTCGGATGTGCCACAATTCAGGTCATTTGGACTGATATTGGTCATTTGGTGCCCAAAAAACATAAAATCGGATCAAGTTATATTTGGGAGCTATATCCAAATCCGAACCTATCTTGACAAAATTTTGGGGAATTATTTCTGAGCTGGATCTGATATCTGATACAAAAGATAATTGTTGTGGAGTGCATATTACGCATGTGAGGGACTTAAAACCCCAAATCGGATGAAACACATATATGGGAACTATAGCTATATCTGAACCGATTTTATCCAAATTTTATGTACTTGCTTCTAGATTGAAATCGGTCGGATGTGCCACAATTCAGGTCATTTGGACTGATATTGGTCATTTGGTGCCCAAAAAACATAAAATCGGATCAAGTTATATTTGGGAGCTATATCCAAATCCGAACCTATCTTGACAAAATTTTGGGGAATTATTTCTGAGCTGGATCTGATATCTGGTACAAAAGATAATTGTTGTGGAGTGCATATTACGCATGTGAGTGTCTTAAAACCCCAAATCGGATGAAACATATATATATGGGATCTATCGCTATATCTGAACCGATTGAAATTTCATGTATTTGCTTCTAGATTGAATTCGGTCGGATGTGCCACAATTCAGGTCATTTGTACTGATATTTATTTGGTGTACAATTAACCCAAAATCGATTGAAGATATATGGGAGCTATATCTAAATTTGAACCGATTCCAATTTCACAGACACCAATTTCCATAGAGTTTGTCCTTGGGCCAAACAAATATTGCTTGGAAAATTTTATTTCATTCGGATAATAAATGCTACCTGCATTTTATTCACAAAAATATATGGACGGACAGACGGACTGACTGACATACATAAATCGACTCAGAAAGTGATTCTATGAAGACCCTCAAAAGTAACTATGGGTCTGTCTCGCTTCCTTCTCGATGTTACAAGCAAATTCACAAAATCATAATACCCACTATATGGTGTAGGGTATAAAAACCGATGTATATAAGTTCTTCGAAAATCCTTTAGGAGGTCTAATGGGATGTGTAAAAACCATGTAGCGTGAATTACTCTCAGTGTCATGTGCCATATGCATAGCATACGTTTCATTGCCGCCCCCCACACTCCATTGGCGGGGATGAGAGTGTCACGTTCACTGTGCTATAAACAGAACGTATTTTGTTAAGCGGCGCGCTTTCTCAAACGACTTACTGCAGCGAGGATACTAGAAGGCAAATTTTGCAATGTTTTGTTTATTATTTTTGTTTTGTTTATTATTTTGGTTTTTATTATTCTCTATGACGCCATGATGGAATTACGTGACTAGGGAATGTCTCAAAATTATGCAAAACAGTGCGCAAATAAGAAACACTTGCAAATATGAGAAACCGTTACAATTATGTAGCCACTCACTCACATACATACATTCATATATACATTAATACATACAAAGTCGTCCACATGTTAATCTGTGAAATGCCCAGAGAGAGAGAGAGAGAGAGAGAGGGAGAGAGAGAGAGAGAGAGAGAAGGAGAGAATATACAACAATAACTTTAAAGAGTGTCCTATACAATGACGTTTTCATAGAGATTGGAGACCATTTAAGGGTCGGCGGCAAGTATATAATGCCCTTAATAATTTCCTTCCTAAAAAAATGCCTTCCAAGAACATAAATTTAACTACGCCATTAATTAATGGCATTTCCCCTTGCCATTAACAAGTGTTGCAACTTCCGAGAAGATCTGTCTCTCTTTACTCTGTTTCATATAATAAAAAAAACCCCCACCATCATCTTCCCAAATACAAATCGCAAACACAGCTCTTTTCAGGAACAAACAAACATATACATTTTGTAGGACAATAAAATTATGAAATTCAAGTGTCAAATCACACAAACCATTTGTATTTTTGTAAATGAAAAAAAAAAAGAGAAACAAAATCACAACGATTTTAAAAAATATGCCCTCATATGCAATCATAATGGGGAGGGTGGCCACGTCAGGAAGTCACAACGGCGGATCAAGTCTATCACTTTGTGTTCATGAAAAATCGGAAAATATTATATTTAGACTACCTTTAGAATTCAGTCCAAATCTAGAAAACACCTAGGAGTTCTTCAATCCCCAGAGGACATCTTAAAAATTTTAGTATCGTAAATACCCATAGAAAGTCTGATTTGCCTGTAAGGCCTGGGGATATGCTTCTGTGATTGATTCTTATTATATTTTACCTACCTTTATAGGCTTTCTAAGTCTACGGAACCTTTAGAAGCTCTACAATTTACAGAAGCCCTCTAGAAGATTTTTCGTTCTGAAAAAACCATAAAAGTCTTCTTAATCTAGAAGACGTGCAAAAAGTCGCTTGTGCCCTTTAGACCTCAAGTCTAGAAGACTTGCAGAAAGTCTTAAGTATCTGGGAGATCGTAAGATTAGACTACCTTTAGAATTCCTTCCAAGTCTACAGGACATCAAGAGTCCTTTATTCCCTACGGGGAGTCTGATTTGTCTGAAAGATCTGCAGATATACAGTTAGATCTTCTTAATACGTTTTACCCACATTTAAAGGCCTTCTAAGTCTATTCAATTTATAGAAGGCCTCTAGAAATTGTTTCATTCTGAAAAACCCATAAAAGTCTTCTTAATCTAGAAGACTTGCAAAAAATCTCTTGTGCCCTTTTAGACCTCAGGAAGTGATTCCATAGGATCTTTCAAATGCCTTTCAGGTATCAAATACCTCTTGACCATGTTGTCTGTCCGAGAGATATATAAAAAGTATACTTATTTAAGAAGACCTTGTCTCCTGTGCTTGGAAGACCTTTTGGGAAGTATTCCATGTCTAGAAAGGTTTTTATTAAAGTCTTGTGAAGATTTCTCTGCCAAAAAGGCCCATAAGGTATAATTTAAGTCTAGAAGCCCTGCGAAAAGTATTCTTACCTTGAAGACCTGGAGAATGTTTTCCACGTATATATGAACTAAAAAATCCACCTATTTTTTTAGACCGCGCTTTAAATTCTTCATGTGACCCTTTTTGAGGTAGTAAGTTGGGGGGAAATGGTATATCGGTGGTTGGCTGTAGCTCTCGGATGGGAAGGACCTTTTCCACTGACCTAAGTATAAAAAAATTCCGTTCCTATGACATATTATATATCTGGGAATTCTTAAAATATATCTTCCATATTTGAGTAGGAGGCCTCTTGGAAAATCCGCTTTCTGAAATACCCATAGAAAGTCTGATTTGTCTGAAAGACCTGCAGCTATACAGTTAGGTCTTCTTATTATATTTTACTTACCTTCTAAGTCTAGCGAACCTCTAGTAGCTCTTCAATCTATAGAAGCCCTCTAGAAGATTTTTCGTTCTGAAAAATCCATAAACGTCTTCTGAATCTAGAAGACTTGCAAAAATCTCCATAGGGTGGAGAAGTGGCTCCATAGGGCCTTTCAAATGCCTTTCATGTATAAAATACTTTTTGAAAATGTCTGTCCGATAGACATATAAAAAGTATACTTAGTTAAGAAGACTTTGTTCCTGTGCCTGGGAGTCCTTTAGGAAGTATTCCATGTTTAGAAAATGTTTTTAATAAAGACTTGTGAAGATTTCTCTGTCCAAATGACTCATAAGGGATAATTTAAGTTTAGAAGGTCTGCGAAAAGTCTTCTTATCTAAAAGACCTGGAGAATGTTTTCCACGTACATATGAACTAACAAATTCCACCTATTTTTTAGACGACCCTTTAAATTCTTCATGTGACCCTTCTTGAGCTAGTAAGTTGGGGGAAATGGTATATTGGTGGTTGGCTGTAGCTCTCGGATGGGAAGGACCTTTTCCACTGACCTAAGTATAAAAAAATTCCGCTCCTATGACATATTCCAGCCATCTTTTGATATTTCCTTGTCAAAATGAACTCATTTGGAAGTAGTACATAGAGGCATTAATATACCAGTCCCATTGAAAATATAAATTAACTTTTTTTATTATACCCTCCACCATACTATGGAGGGTATATTAACTTTGTCATTCCGTTTGTAACTCCTCGAAATACTCATATATATTCTTGATCAGCGTAAAATTCTAAGTCGATTTAGCCATGCCCGTCTGTCCGTTTGTCTGTCTGTCTGTCTGTCTGTTGTAATCACTCTATCTTTCGAACGAATTGAGATAGAAGGCTAACAGTAGGCAGGTTAAGTTCGTAAATGGGCCATGTAGGTCCATGTTTTCATATAGCCCCCATATAACGGTATCTCCCGATATTCGGTATTTTGATGATTTTAGCGACATTATTCACCGGAATTGTTCCAACTTTGGTATTTGAAGTTCGAAATGGATACTACAGCCTAAGACAGAAAATTATCTGTGCAAGTCCACATCTTCGTATAGTATAAAACGGTACCTTCCGATATTCGGTATTTTGATAATTTAAGCGACATTATTCACCGGAATTGTTTCAACTTTGGTATTTGAAGTGCGAAATGGATACTACAGCCTAAGACAGAAAATTATCTGTGCAGGTCCACGTCTTCGTATAGCCCCCATATAACGGTACTTCCCGATATTCGGTATTTTGATGATTTAAGCGACATTATTCACCGGAATTTTTTTCAAATTTGGTATTTGAAGTTCGAAATAGATACTACAGCCTACAACAGAAAATTGTCTGTGCAGGACCACGTCTTCGTAGAGCCCCCATATAACGGTACCTCCCAAAATTGGGTATTTTGATGATTTTAGCGTCATTATTCACCGGAATTGTTTCAAACTACGAATTTAGAGTTCGTAATGGGAAGTACAGTCTGTGACAGAAAACTGTCTATGCAGGTCCAGGTCTTCGTATAGGCCCCATACATCAGTACCTCTCTATATTCAGTATTTTGACGAGTTTAGGTACAACAGCCACCAAAATTGTTTGAGATGTCGTATTTGAAGTTCGTAATGGATGCTATAGCCTGTGGCAGAAAATTGTCTATGCTGGTCCAGGTCTTCGCACAGCTACGATATAACGGTACATCCCTATATACGATATTTTGTTGATTTTAGCTACATTATTCACCGTTTATTTCAAGTTTCGGATTTGAATATGGTAGGGGCTTATGACAAACAATGCCCATGGTAGGTCCACGTCGTATAAACCCCAATATAACGGCTATATTCGGTATTTTTAAAATATTAACAGAATTTTTTAAGGATTTTATTTTTTTTTAATTTCCAAATTAGTTTGAACTGGTGGAGGGTATTCAAAGTTCGGCCCGGCCGAATTTACTGGATTTTAACTTGTTTTTTGTTTTTATAAAATAGTTTAAACAAATTATTTTAGTACTTTTTCGTGAATACCCCTATTGTCATTTTTATTTCAGTTCTAGGTGTAAATTAGCGCCTTAAGTTAGACTTTATAAAATTTGAAGTCATATTTTTTCTATATAAAGCCTATGATGGCTCTTTTTGATATCCAAAAGACCTCTTCTTAAACTTCCATGTACCATTTTAACATAAAGTCAACCTATTTTGATCCATTTCGAAAATTAGCCCAACATAAATCACATAATTGAGGTTATGCAGTGGACGTGGTCAATTGGTCACTTGGTTGGCAGGCCAAGCAAATACTGACAGCATAACGGACACATTACAATTTTTTCTGTTTTTTTTTTTTTATAAAATTACAAAAACACAATTGAACAAAAAAAATCTCTTTCACCGGCCTGCAACATGTTTTCTTTTATTTATGATTGTTGCTCATTTCGTTGCAATAACACCAGCAATTGGCTTTGCTGGTGTCACAGTTGGTGGAGCTGATGACAACGTCCAGGCAGGCTAACGACAATCACGAGTGGGAAGCCAATTCGCTTCAATTCATTCATTGATTTTTCTGCTGTGCGGAGCCGCACATTTGACCAACACCACCAATGATCCCAGAGCTAAGCAACACTAAAATCTGAAATCTATTTGGAAAGTGCTAGGCCATTATTGTTACATAAGTGCGATCATGCTTGCTTCATTGTTGGGCTATTTGTGTGTTGCTGTTGTTGTTACTTCATTTTGCAGACCCAGTCCTTGTTGCTGTTTCTTTTTTGGGAAAGGCGAAAAGAAAAAATAAACCAGTAAAGAAAGTCTTAAATTCGGACGGGCCGAATTTATGATACCCTACACCACTTTGCTACTCTAGTAGAGTTCCGCATAACAATTAAAAGTTTTTATGGGAGAATTTAATCATACGCGCTATGATTATAATTATAATTTAAAGTTCAATGGAATAAATATGCCAAGGCATTTGTATCTTCTAAATTCGGACTTGTATTGCCCATTTGGTGTACAATTAATTTGAAATCGGATAAAGATAAAGAAGGGAGCTATATCCAAATCGGAATCGAAAAAAATTTGGCAAAGATATTTCTGAGCTGTAGTTCATATATTTCCCTGAATATCGTTGTTACGGAGCGCAAATTACAACTGTGGGTAACAAATATAACAAATCGGATGAACAGTATATGGGAGCTATGGGAGCTATATCTGAACCGATCTTCACCAAATTTGACATACTAGCTTCTAGACTCAATTCGGACGTAAGTGCCAAATTCCATCCCATTTGGACAAATATTAGACGTTTGGTGAACAATAAAAGGTAAATCAGACGAAGTTATATATGGGAGCTCTATTTTTAAATCTGAACCGATCTCAATAAAATTTAACAGAGGTATTTCTGTGCTACATTTGATATATTTCCCCAAATATTGTTGTTACAGAGTGCATATTACGGCTGTGGAGGACACAAATAACAAATCGGATGAACAATATAAAGGGGAGCTATAGCTATATTTGAACCAATTTCGATCAAATTCGGCATACTTATTTTCAGGTCTAATTTTGTTGTATGTGCAAAATTCCATACTATTCGGGCTGATATTACACGTTTGGTGCACAATAAAAGGCAAAAGGCGGACGAAGATATATATAGGAGCTATATCTAAATTTTGACCGATTATCTCCAATTTCAATAGGGTTCGTTCTTGGGCCAAACAAATGATTTGTGCAAAATTTCATCTGGATAGGGCAATAAATGCGAACTGTACTTTGTTTACAAAAATACATGGACAGACGGAGGAACTATGGGTCTATCTCGTTTCCTTTTGCCTGTTACAAACAAATGCACAAAGACATAATGCCCTGACCACCTTGTGGTGTAGGGTATAAAAACGTTTAGTTGTTATTGTTTGAGAAAAAATAATTGAACTATAACAGACGTCTAAACCTAGTGAGCTATTTACATGGGGTCCCAGCTGAAGATATGGGGTCTCTTCAGATCCTATAATTAGAGGTTTATATAATAGTTTATAGATTTCTATAGAAATTTATGACCTAACTTTCCATACTCAAATTAGGCCACTATAAGGAAGAGGGAGGGCCTAAAGTCCCACAATATATCTATAAGATGTATGTTAAGACCACAAGATCAATGAATTTTTTTCTGAAAACCCCTTGAAAGTCTTCTTAGCCTCGAAGACTGGCCGAAAGTCTCTTTTGTCTGGGAGATCGTGAGATTTCAAGAAGGGCTTCCATATCTGGGAAATCTTTCAAAATGTCTTACATATTTAGACTACCTTTAGAATTCCTTCCAAATCTAAAAAAACAACTAGGAGGGCCTCTTAGAAATTTTATTGTCGTAAATACCTATAGAAAGTCTGATTTGTCTGGAAGACCTGGAGATATGCTCCTGCGATTAATTCTTAATATATTTTACATTCCTTTAAAGGCCTTCTAAGTCTATGGAACCTCTAGAAACTCTTCAATTTATAGAAGCCCTCTTCCCTCTTGCCATACAGAAATTAGATCACTTCAAGGGCGAGGGAGGACCTAAAGTCCCACAATATCTATAAGGTGTATGTTAAGGCTACAAAATCAATAAATTTTGATGTGGTAACTCTTATCCCTATAACGGCTTTGAGGTTTCTATCAAAGGCTACTTTAGACATCATGTTGGGATCGAATATATTTATCATTCTTCTAGCATACTTTTAGGCGTTCCCAAAAAACAACTATACTAAGATAAAATAAAACAAGTTAAAAAGTATTAGTGGGTATTGCCGACAGATATATACCCTCAGCCTATGTTCGATTAAATAATCGAAATATATTTGACTAGTGTTATAATTATTCAAACGTTTGATCCTCTATGGAGCCGGTTCCAAAGGAATGAGCCAATATTGTCCATTTTGTATCAGACCCAAAAATATGATATAAATATTCCAACGTTCCTGGTATGGATTATATTGACTCACTCCTTCACTTTTTATGAAATATGTAATAATTTTTAGAAAATGTTAAAATGTGCGTGATGTACCATATAGAGTCTACCGAAATATTCTATTTTTATACTTCATCTGACACAAATAAAAAATATTGAGCGAAATATGGGGCAAAATTACAAGAAAGGATATTTATGTCCAATTTTATGCGAAATCATAAATATATTTGGATGCTAATTTCGCTTTATTTGGGCGTTTTGTTTTTCAAAATCTTGAACGCTAAATGGTTCGATCTATACCACCTTTATAACAGATCTCTTGTTGATAGAAATATTGAGATGTGCCAAGTCTAAATGGAATCGGATCTTAATGTGGCGTTTTATGAGCTTCATGGGTATTCAAAATTTCGACACTTTGTGGGGGAGGTACCAGAAGGAGTGCACCGATACATTCCATGTTAACAGAAGATCGTAGTTTTTTAAAAATATTGGAATGTATGAAATTTGAAGACGTTCGGATCCTTACATCACATTTTATAAGAGTTATAATTATTCAAAATGTTGACCCTTTGTGTGGGAGGTACTTGATGGAGTGGACCGGTACTGTCCATTTTAGCACCTGACCTAGCACTGACGCAAATATTAGGATTTGCAAAGTTAGAGCAAAATCGGGTAACCGTTTCTCTTTCTGTGCAAAAAATTTCGACCTTTTGTGGGGGAGGTACCAAAAGGAGTGGACCGATGTATTCCCTCTTAACACCAGACCTTGCGTTAATAAAAATATTGGGATATGTGAAATTTGAAGACGTTCGGACTCTTACATCACATTATTTTAAGAGTTGTAATTATTCAAAATTTTGACCCTTTGTGGGGGAGGTACTTGATGGAGTGGACCGATATTGTCCATTTTCGTACTTGACCTAGAACTGATGCAAATATAAGGATTTGCAAAGTTTGAGCAAAATCGGATTATTGCTTCTGTGCAGAAAAAGAAAATATATATATTTTTGTTTTTGAAAATTTCGACCTTTTGTGGGGGAGTTACCCGAAGAAGTGGACCGATACATTCCATTTTCACACCAGACCTTGGGCTAATAAAATTATTGGGATGTGTGAAATTTGAAGACAATCGGACTCGTACATCACATTTTATGAGAGTTGTAATTATTCAAAATTTTG
Source organism: Musca domestica (assembly GCF_030504385.1). Taxonomy (NCBI): domain Eukaryota; kingdom Metazoa; phylum Arthropoda; class Insecta; order Diptera; family Muscidae; genus Musca; species Musca domestica. The sequence continues at coordinate 12,925,800 of NW_026712409.1, forward strand.
ACCATTTGTGGGGGAGGTACTTGATGGAGTGGACCGATAATGTCCATTTTCACACCTGACCGAGTACTGACGTAAATATTAGGATTCGCAAAGTTGGAGCAAAATCGGATTATCCCTTCTCTTTCTATGCAAAGAATATTTTTTTTTTTGCAAATTCCAACCTTTTGTGGGGGAGGTACCAGAAGGAGTGGACCGATATTGCCCATCTCCGAACTCGATCTAAGTTTGACAAAGATATTACGATGTACCAAGTTTGAACCAAATCGGATACTCCCATCGAGAGTTATCGTGCGCACCAGCCAACCAGACAGACAGACAGACAGACGGACGGACGGACGGACGGACGGACATCGCTAGATCGACTCCAAATGTTCTGAAACGGATTTGGTCCAAAGAGACCTAGGGTCTAAAACCGTTATTTCGACTAGGCACGTTTTGACCGTATCAAATGATATATACCCTCTGTAGCCATATGGCTGAGGGTATAAAAAACTGCAACAAAGTCAAAAGCCATAATTTTTAATTTTATGAAAGCAAAAAATGTCGGAAATTGCATCAAATTTTAGAACACGTTTAGATTTGTTCGAATTGGTCACCTTTGACACGAATTGTGGCCTACAAACGGCCAAAGAAAAACCACGCGTCACACACTGCCCGAATGTTGCTCTGCGGTATTTTGGCCAATTCCCGGCGAAGCGCTTGCATGAGGTGATCGACACTTTGGTATTTTTTAGTGCCAACCTTGCTTTCCAAAATACTCTAGACACCAAAGTCCAACGGATTGGTATCCGGAGGTTTTGGTGGCCATTTTGGGCTGGAAATGAAGCGAGGAACCTCATTTTGTAACCATTCTTGGGTGGCGCGAGCTGAATTCGTTGGTGCTGAACCCTGTTGGAATGTCCAAGGTCTGCGTTCAAAATGTTTGCGTGCCCAAGGCTTTAATAGAGTTTCCAGAATATTTTCACGATAATATTCGGCATTTATTCTGATGTCATGGTCGTTTAATACAAGCGAAGAGCGACCATCGGTTGTTATGGCGGCCCACCTCATCACCATGGCCGGCTTGAGTTGGTGCTGAGTCCTGTTGGAATGTTCAAGGTCTGCGGCCAAAATGTTTGCGTGCCCAAGGCTTTAATTCACCCTCCAGAATATTTTCAAGATAATATTCGGCATTTATTCTGATGTCACGGTCGTTTAATACGAGCGGAGAGCGACTATTTGTTATGGCGGCCCACACCATCACCATGGTCGGCTTGAGGCTTGAGTTCTGGTGGCCAACCGAAGGTGCACATTTTCAGCTGACCTCTTTGGCAAGTAAACACGATTATTTTGTTTGTTTACAAACTGCTGGACAACGAATGTTTTCTCATCGGAGAAAACCAAATTCGGAAGTTCCGCTGCCACTTTCGGCCAAGCGAAGCAACTCCTTAGCTCTTTTGAATCTATTTTCTTTCTGTTGCGGTGTAAGTTTTTGCACTTTTTGGAATTTCAGTGGCTTTACCTCTAGCTCATTTTTCAATATTTGCCGAATGGAATATTGCGATATGTTCAGCTCACCACGAGCCATTTTTCGGTCAATGCGACGCGGGTTTCGATCAAGTCGCCTCTTTACTTTTCGAACCATTTCTGCTAATGTTGCTGTTTTCTTCCGTCCACTTTCTTGACGTTGGGCTACGCTACCCATATCACGGTAACGAGCGATGGTACGAGACACAAAAGATTTCTTCACATTTAAATGCCGGAGTTCTCTAACGATAGCCAATTGTGGTTTTCCAGCCAAATATAAAGAAATCACACTATCACGCTTGAATTCCATCACGAATAATTTTTTTTTTGGACAATTCTCACCAAAATGCTTTTGTACGCTTCTAAACAATATAATGAGCTGTCACTGGAATCATTTCAACAGCTGTCGGACGAGTGGCTTAAAAATGGCCGCAGTCTGAAGTTGATTGCAGTTTTTCATCTCACCTTTTATATATATATTCCTCTGAAGTTCGGGGGGTATCTATGAGAGATCTGTGGCAGGAGAGTCCGAGGACTCCATGTAGACCTGTGGTGTTATGAAGACCTTAGGTCTCTATAGAAAGAAATTCCAGGAATTGTTAAGACTCTGTGTCTCCATAGAAAACCAGGGTAGTATAAAGTTGTTGGGGTTTCTTTATAGACTCTCGGTGTGAATGAGCCGTCTCTTATGTCCTCAGGATCTAACAAATTTTGATGTGTTTAAAAAATACCTGTGAACGACCTTGGGATCTCTACTAAGCATTGTGGTTTATATGAAGACCTTGGGGTCTCATGAGATCTCCTAAGGGCTTGGTTTCCCTTCAAATTCTGAATATGTCTCCAAATTTTTTTTGAAATCTCTCACCTGTAATCCTTACAAAGGTTCCTAGGTCTCTATAAAGAAAAGGGATCTCTGCAAAGTCCCCTTTATAGACTCTCGGCCTCAATGAGCCGTCTCTTATGTCCTCGGGATCTAACAAATTTTGATGTGTCTAAAAAATACCTGTGAACGACCTTGGGATCTCTACTAAGCATTGTGATTTATATGAAGACCTTTAAGTCACTTGAGATCTTCTATGGGCTTGGTTTCCCTTGAAATTCAAAATATGTCTCTAAAATATTTTGAAATCTCTCACCTGTAATCCTTACAAAGGTCTCTTGGTCTCTATTAAGAAAAGGGATCTGTGCAAAGTCCCCTGATCTCCATTTGCAACCGCCGATCCGCTCAAGCACTGACATCCTTTAACAATTTTATTTGTTTTATTTATTTCTTTTTATTCTCCACGTATTTGACAACCCAGCAGATCTCTTTAAAAGCTTGCCGACAGTTGTCGAACTTTCAGATTTTTGACGATGCCATTAAAACAAATCAATTTGATGGCAGTTAAATGAAAAATAATAGTTCGGTTTGTTTTGAAAGCTTGCTGTAGCAGTTCCGAAACTGAAAATTTTGCTCTCGCTCCTGTCACTGTTTGCTTGCTTTTTTTTGACTAGCTACTCAAATTAATTGTAAGTGTTGTAATTGTGTAATAATGGGGCAATTAACTCGGCGTATATGACTTATAGAACCATGTGGCGGTCTTTGACAGCATGACTAAGCATTCATTCGGTTGGGATTGTAAAGTTGGTGGTGAGTTATGGATGGTGACGTCGGTGTTTGGACGAAATGGAAATGGATTAAAGAGTGGTCAGTGGGAATACTAACATCAATAATGGGCTTAACAAATATTTCAACACTTTCAGCTTGACTACGGACAAAAAATAATTTTTTTATTCTTTTGTGGCGGATTTTGTGGCAGCTAGATTTCTAAATGCTTCCATGGCATGAATTAATGCGAAATGTAGCTTTACACATGTAAATAAAGAGGGAGGTATAAGAAGTTGGTAAATTGATTATGAAAATGAAGGGGAGATCCAATGTCGTTGGACCTGGCTAAGGTCCCTTGCGGACTCTATTAAATACCTTTGTCTTTTCTCAATGATCTTCGACCTTTACTACCTATTTCGAGACCTCTGGTATTCAATCAAAACATGTGGTTTTTGCTGAAGATCACTGCTTATGATTAAAGAAACCTAGGTTTTATTTGAGATCTCTAGATTTTTTTTTTTACATCTCGGGAGGTTTTCAGACGTCTGGCCTTTGCTCGATACCGTTGAGTTTGACATATCTAACTTGGAATGTGGAACTTTGGCCCTGAAAGTGGACATTTGGTCTTTACTAAAAACATATGACCTGGACTGGGGACCTCGGTCTTGACTAAGAACCTAACAAATTCTGGCTGGACTGTGGACCTCTGGCTTTTTTAAAGATCTCTGTCCCCGATCGTCGGCATGATCGGAAATGTGGTCCTCTGATAAAAATCTCTAAAGACCTCTGGCCCTGACATTTGAAATCTGATCTTGAATGTGGATCTCAGGCCCTGACAGTCGAGATCTCGCCTCTGGACTTTACTAGAGTCTTGTGAAGTTTAATTCGACCTATGACCTCTACTATAGGCCTTTTATAGGGTCCTCTGACCCTGCCAGAGGGCTCTGGCCCTAACCTATACTTTGGACGTCTCGTCATGACTATAGACCTCTAGTCTGGCCCTGGACTGTCGACCTCGGGTCTTGAGTAAGAAACTCTGGGTTTTTCTAAAGACCTCGATATCTGTCCTGGATTATGGACGTCAGGGTTTGACTAAAGATATTTGGTCTAGACTATGGATCGCTGTTCTCGAGATTAGGCAACTGTCCTGGACTGGGGGTCTTGGGTCCTGAAAGTCGCCATCTGTCATGGACTGGGGACGTCTGGCTTTGACTGAAGACCTCTGCTTACGACGGACGGCAAGTGGACTGGGTTGTCGGCTTCTAGCCATGACTAAAGACCTCTGACCCTGACATTCGACATCTTGCCTGGACTGTATTCATCTGTCTTTGACAGTCGACGTCTGGCCTTTTAAGGCCTCTGGTCCTGACAGTCAACCTCTGGCCTGGACTGTGGGTCTTGACTAGAAACCTGTAGCCGTGATATTCGACATTTGGCCTGGACTGTGGTATTCGGATCTTGAATAAAGGCTTCTTGTCTAGGCAGTCGACCTTGACCTGGACCGTTGACCGCAGGTATTGACTAAAGACCGTTGTTTCTGACTGTCGACAATTGGCCTCGACAGCCGGAGCCAACGGTTTTCTGGTCTTTTCTAAAGACCTCAATCCCCGTTAGTCTGGTACTAGATTTCGACACTTGTCTTAGACTGTGGGCCTCGGGTCTTGCCCTTTCTAAAGACCTCTGGCTCTGACATTTGGCCTGGACTGTGGACCTCAGGCTTTCACTAAGGACGTCTGGATTTTAAAACGATATCTGATCTTTACTCAGGACATCAGGCCGAAGACATCTGACTTTTAATAAGACCTTTAGCCCTTACTAAGAACCTCTGGCCTCCTTTACAAAGGACCTCTACTAAATATCTTTGACCTTTAATAAGACCTGTGGCATTTACCAAATATCTCAGATATTTATTTAAACCTCTGACCTTTATTTAGATCTCTGGCCTTCCCTAGACCCCTGACCCTTACTTAGACTGACACTCATAAGACATCTGACTCCTACCTAGAACTCTTACCTCTTATTTAGACCTCCGATCCTCAATACCAAATCTGACCTTTATTTAATACCTCTGACCCTTATTTAGACCTTTGTCCTTTACTAAAGACTTCTGACCCCTAATTAGACTTCTGGGCCTTACTAAAAACGTTTGATCCTTTATTAGACTTCTGGCCTCTACACAACACTTCTGACCCTAATTAGACCTCAGACCTATATTTAAACATCTGCACTTTGCTCAGGCTCTTTGGAGCATACGCATAAGGGATGTGACCTTTAATTCAACCTCTGATATTAACTATAAATCTTTTTTAACATTTTAAAGCCCCCAACTCCCCTCTGCTCTCTTACTTTTCCATTTCACCCCGAAATTCCCACAACACCCTCGCAGCAAATCCATTTATTTGCTAATATGCGAACATTTGCAATGACATGCGTGTGTTCGCTCCATACTCTACTCTCTTGTGGCCCAACATTGTCATACGTGCTCCCTCCATCTGCCTTCGAAATCTTATCCATATCGCCCCGTGTTAAGTGCCACACCGTCAGATCAGGCCAATCGTAATGGCATAACTTGGAATTATGTCCCCAGACACACAAGCGAACATGCATGCATACATACGTACTCTCACATATGTAGGTATGCAATCGAAATGTATGTTGGACACTGTCTTTTGGACTTCTACCTTCCATTGTGAGCTATACTTTGGAGTTGTCCCCGCTGTCTGTAGCTGGTCTGGTCTACTGTTACAATTTTGTCGCTATTTTCTGTTTTCGGATTTTTCTTCTCTTTTTTTTTTGTTGTTTGTAAATTTTCTTTTTGTCTCTGTCCATTTGTCTGTTCGCCTGGCCTGTTGTCTCGTTGTATCTAATGTTGTTGTCGTTGTTCAAGATATGCTGCTGATGTTGTTGTTGTTGTTCTTTTTTGGTTTGAACGAGCGTTTATCTCAGCAGTTTGATCTTGTCAGCACACAGACTTTACTAATCCATCATGTGTTGGAAATCGCTCTTGGACGTTTGTCTTGACTCGTAGCCGGATCGATTGGTTGGCTGGGTGCTTGGCTTGTTCGGTAATGTGTAACGATAGCAACAACAGCAAAAAAATGTAGCAATCTTAGCAACAGCCTTTAGAGGCATTTCTAGGTGCCTTAGTTGCCTTTTTTGCCAATTGCCGTTGGTTCGCCTTACCAATCTTCGGGCTGTTGGTATGTGCGTTTAACAATCTAAATTATCATATTTTAGAGGAGCTACAGTAACAACAACAACAACAACAACACGAAGAAAAATGCCGTTTTGCAGTTAATAATTTCCACATTTGTCCATTCTCCTATGATGAAATATTCTACAGGCTTTTTGTCGGATTCTGAGATTGAGTTTTTTTTTTCGTTCGGGCCTACAACAAGCTATTCGACCACCATTCGGTAGGCTAGCTAAGTCTCACACATAAATAACACTCCATATTGGAAAATCACTATTCTAGAATATGTGTGATCGCGCTGATCACCCCGCACACCATTATAATGATGGGTTATCTGGCTGCTCCAATTGACCGATTATTTTCCTATGTTAAAAAATTCAGTTGAATAAATTGTTCGGAGCAACAAAAAGTTATTTCAAAATTTATGTAGGCATTTCGTTGAGACTTGACAAAAAAGAAAAAAAAAAAAACGAAATAATAGCAACAACATGACTGCCATATGACGGACTGTGTCAACCAGTCAGTTAGTCACCCGTCTAACAATATTGGGGGAAAATTTGACAATAATTGCAACATTGTTGCAAATTTTGAGTAATTTCGAATAGAGGGTAATGAAAGAAGCAAAGCGAGGTAGACAAAAAAAATGAGGAAAAATCGGGTGTATTTATAGAGATCAGAGGGGATAACTAAAGTCCTGAGACCTTTCTTAAGGCTAGAGATCTTTAAAAGAGACCAAAGGTCCTTAGAAAAGGTCAGGGCCCATTAGACCAGAAGTCTTTAGTAAAGGTCGAAGGGCCTAAATGTAAGCGATAGTTAAAGGAATTTAAAACATTCCAAAGTTCTCTAGCTAAGGCTATAAAACTTAAGATAAGGAATTTAAACAGTCCTGAGTTCTCTAGCTAAGGCTACAGGCCTTACGGTAAGGTCAGAGGATTATGGTGAACGTCAGATGCCATTAACCAAAGTCAAACTGTTCTGTAAAAGGTTTTTGGTAAATGCCTGATGTATTTTGTAATGGGGCTATGGATCTCTAATAAAGTCATGGTGTCTATCATAGAGAAAAGAGGTCTGTAGATAAGGTCAGAGGTCCTTAGTTAAAGGAGAAAGCTCCGAAATGAAGGATACAGGTGCGAAAATAAGTCAAGAGGTCTTTAGAACGGAACAGAGTTTCCAGGTAATATGTCGACTGTTTGGGCCAGAAGTCATTAGTCGAGACCATAAGAGATCCATAATCCAGACCAGATGTTGACTGTCTGGGACCAAGGTCTTCAGGCGGACCAGAGTGCCCCAGTCTAGACCAGATACCTACTTTTTGGGCCGGAAAAGCCAGATATCTATAGAAAAGGCCGAGCCCAGAGGACTACGGTCCAGGTCAGAGGTCTTCAGGAAAGGCCAGATTTCGACTGATGGCGCGCGAGGTCTTTAGTCAACACCAAATGTCAGTCAAAACCAAAATCCAAACTCCAGACTAGATGCCGGCTGTCATGGTCTCAGGTTTTTAAATAAGACTAGAGGTCTACAATCCAGGCCAGATATGGACTGCCAGGGCCAGAGGTCTTTAGTCAAGACCAGAGGTCTACATCTCCGACGTCTGGATGTATGTCGGATGTCTGGTCCAGAGTTCTTTAGTCAAGGCCAGAGGTGTAGAGTCCAGTCCAGGTGTCGACTTCAGGGCCCGAGGTCTTCAGTCATGACCAAAGGTTCACAGTCCAGGCCAGAGAACTTTAGTCAAGACCGGAGGTCCAACGTCCAGGTCAGATGTCGACTATCAGTCAAATGCCAGAGGTCTTCAGTCAGGGCCAGAGGTCCAAAGGTCACTCCAGATGTCGATTGTCTGGGCCAGAGCTCTTTAGTCAGGGCCAGAGGTCCAAAGGTAACGCCAGATGTCGATTGTCTGGGCCAGAGTTCTTTAGTCAGGGCCAGAGGTCCAGAGTCAAGGCCAGAGATCTTTAGTCAAGACTGGAGGTCCAAAGTCCAGGTCAGATTTCGGCTATCAGGGCCAGAGTTGTTTAGTCAAGACCAGAGGTCCAGAGTAAAGACCAGGTGTCGATTTCAGGGCCAGAGGCCTTTAGTCAACACCAAAGGTCAGTGTCAGAGGTATTTAGTAAAGACTGGAGGTCCACAGTCCAGGCCAGATGTCTTTATTCAAGACCAGAGGTCTACAACCCCGACCAGATGTTGGATGTCTGGGCCAGAGTTCTTTTGTCAGGGCCAGAGGACCAGAGTTCAGACCAGGTGTCGGCTTCAGTGCCAGAGGTCTTCAGTCATGATCAAAGGTCCTCAGTCCAGGCCAGAGATCTTTAGTCAAGACCGAAGGTCCAACGTCCAGGTCAGATGCCGACTATCAGGGTCTGAGGTCTTTAGTCAAATGCCAGAAGTATTCAGTCAAGACCAGAGGTTCAAAGGTCACGCCAGATGTCGATTGTCTGGGTCAGAGTTCTATAGTCAGGGCCAGAGGTCCACAGTCCAAGCAAGCGATCTTTAGTCAAGACCGGAGGACCACAGTCCAGGCCAGATGGCGATTGTCTGGGCCAGAGGTCTTTAGTCAAGGGCCAGATATTTTAAGTCAAGATCAGAGGTCCAAAGTCCACGCCAAATGTCGATTGTCTCGGCCAGAGATCTTTAGTCAAGGCCAGAGTTCTTTAGTCAAGTCCCGAGTTCCACTGTCAAAATCAAGGCCAGATGTCGACTGTCAGGGCCAGAGTTCTATAGTCAAGACCAGAGGTCCAGACCAGGCGTCGACAATAATGGCCAGAGGTTTTCAGTCATAACCGAATCTCAGTGCAGACCAGATATCTTTAGTCGTGATCGGGGGTACTCAGTCCAGGCCAGATGTCGAATCTCTGAGTTAATGTTCTTAGTCAAAGCCAGAGCACCAAAATTAACGTCAAATATCGACAGTTGTGGTCAGAGGTATTCAAGGCTTTTAGGAGGAGGAGGAGGAGGCTTTTAGTCAAGGTCTGAGTCCCACAGTCCAGACCAAACGCCAATAGTCCAGGACATAGGTCTTTAGACAAGACCAGAAATCAAGATTAGAGGTTCACAGTCCAGGCCAAATTTCGATTGTTGGTGCCAAAGGTCTTTAGTCAAGCTCAGGTATCCACAGTCCGGGCAAAGTTTTGATCAGACCAGAGGTCAAGAGTTTCAAAGTCCAGGTCAGATATTGACTGTCGGTGCTAAATTTATTAAAAATGGACAGAGTTCTTTAGACGAGACCAGAGGTCTTTAGATGTGACCTGACCCCTTTGGACGAGACCAAATTCTTTTAGTCGCAGTTTTATGTTTAGTTTTTTGTCGCAGGACTTTAGTAAAGGCCAAAGGACTCTTGTAACGACATGAAGGTTAGCTGTCTAAATCGAACGCACGAGGTCTGTAGTAAACACCAGAGGTATTTAGTAAGGCCAAAAGTAAGAGGAAAAAGCCATAGGTCTTTAACAAAAGAAGCCTGGGATCTCTAATAGAACCACGGTTCCTTTGGGAAGTATATGGTTTTGAACAATATTGAAAATTAAATCCTTTCAGAAATTGAAATCCTTTCTCCTGCCATTAAATGTATTTTCATTTTTTTATTTTGGACTTAACATTTTTGCCTTGTTAATTCACTTTCAACATCGCTCAGCCAGACAGACGCCGCCAATTGGGAATTGAACAAAAAACAAAACATGCAAACAAACATATTTATTTTCTCATTAAAATGTAATAATGGCACACACACACATACACATGAAACCGAAATCGATTGGTTGTTAGGCTGAAGTGATTTGGAGTAAAAAATTGAAAAAAAAAGAAAAGAAAAACGAAATAAATGTTTGTTATGAGGGAGTTGCAACGTTTGTTGTTGCTGGCCACAACATATTACCGTCGTTGTTACATTTTTAATAGATTCTGCCAGTGATGCATTTGTATTGGGCACCCTCCCCCCTCTCTCGAATTGATTATGCGTAGTTGCTGCCGTTGATTTGATGTAATTGATTAGGAACAAGTTGGATATCAGCCTTTCCTCCCACACTCCAACATGGACACACCGACACACAGATAGACACATACACACATGTGGGTTCAACGCATATTACAACAATAAATTTGTTGTTGGCAATGTGTCTTGTACAAATTGCAATGAATCAATCATTCGTTTGCAATTTGTTCAGCTGGTAACGGAGAAGGGGGGAGGTTTGGCTTTTTTTGCTCCAAATATAAACACGTAATTATTTCTGTAATGAATTATTTTTTCAGAAAAAAAGGAATTTAACACCATACGTTGTTGTTGTAATGTTGTAATTTTCGTTGAATGTGAGGGAATTGCAATGCAATAAATCGTCTTTTTTTCTGAGTTTCCCACAATGTCGAAAAATCTGGATATTTTGTGTTTAAACAGCCATTACAGACCTTTGACTTCGTTTAAATGCTCCACAATTCATGCGTGATGTTAGAGTTGATAAATTATGTTTGGTCTAGTGTGAAATAATGGCTCATTTAAGCCGGAGTTGAGGTGTTGAGAGGAAGAGAATTTGATTTTAAGGAGACCATAGATATTTATTGATGACAGAGGACTTCAAATAAAGGACTTAATAGAGACCAGAGACATTTTAAAACGGCCCGAGGACCTTAATTATGGTTAGTGGTCTATCATAACCTGCAAAAAACCTTAAGGCGAGTCCGAGATTCAAAATAATATCTAAGGGCATTTTAAGAAAATGTGTTGAAGAAAGGAGAATTTACATTAAAATCTAAATTTTTTCTCAAAAAGACCAAAGAGGGTCAATGAGGGTCAGATGTCCAGAAAGTGACCAAAGAAAATCCAAGGTGTCTTTGAACGCTAGAGGTCTATATAAGCGAAGGACTTTAAAAAGGCCAGACAATTAAAAAAAAGTAAAGAAAGTCCTAAAATCGGGCGGGGCCGACCTTATGATACCCTACACCGCTTTGCTAATTTAGTAGAGCTCCACATAACAATTAAAAGTTTTTATGGGAGAATTCAATCATACACGCCATGATTATAATTGTAATTTAAAGTTCAAAGGACTAAATATGCCGAAGCATGTGTATCTTTTAAATTCGGACTTATATTGCCCTTTGGTGCAAAATTAATTTGAAATCAGATAAAGATATATGTGGGAGCTATATCCAAATCTGAACCGATCTCGATAAAATTTGGCAAAGATATTTCTGAGCTGTATTTAATATATTTTCCTGAATATCGTTGTTACGGAGTTCATATTACGGCTGTGGGTAACAAGTACAACAAATCGGATGAACAGTATATATGGGAGCTATAGCTATATCTGAACCGATCTTTACCAAATTTGACATACTAGCTTCTAGACTAAATTCGGTTGCAAGTGCCAAACTCCATCCCACTTGGGTAAATATTAGACGTTTGGTGCACATTAAAAAGTAAATCGGACGAAGTTATATATGGGAGCTATATCCAAATCTGAACCGATCTCGATAAAATTTAGCAAAGATATTTCTGAGCTGTATTTGATATCTGGTCCAAAATATTGTTGTTACAGAGTGCATATTACGGCTGCGGACTACAAAAATAACAAATCGGATGAACTATATATATGGGAGCTATAGCTATATCTGAACCGATTTCGATAAAATTTGACATACTTATTTGCAGGCCTAATTTGGTTGTATGTGCAAAATTCCATATTATTCGGGCTGATATTACACGTTTGGTGCACAATAAAAGGCAAATCGGACGAAGATATATATGGGAGCTATATCTAATTTTTGACCGATTATCTCCAATTTCAATAGGGTTCGTCCTTGGGCCAAGCAAATGATTTGTGCCAAATTTCATCTCAATCGGATAATAAATGCGATCTGCATTTTGTTCACAATAATACATGGACAGACGGACGGACGGACAGACGGACTGACATGCATTAATCAACTCCGAAAGTGATTCTATGGAGATCCTCAAAAGTAACTACGGGTCTATCTCATTTCCTTCTCCATGTTACAAACAAATGCACAAAGACAAAGACCCTGGTGGTGTAGGGTATAAAAACATTGGTACTTTCATCAATGGATGTATTAGTGATTTAAGTCCATAAAGGTCAGAGATCTCTAATTAAAGACAGAAGGCACAAATGCCAGTCTTTAGTAGAGCTAGAGGAAATTCCTTTAGGAGGGTAAAGAGTCATAAGAAAAGCCAGAAATTTTTAGCGTAGGTCAATGTTTTGTAGTAAAGGCAAGAGATATTCAAAAAGAATACGATGTCTGTGGAGAATACCAGAGGTCCTTAGCAAAGCCCAGAGTTGTTTAGAAAAGGTCTAAAGTCTTTAATAAATGCTCAATGACTCTGGTAATAGTTAGAAGTCTTAAGTAATCTTTAGAGGTGTTTAAGACCAAATAACTCTAGCCAGGGTCCACAGTTGTAATTTTTAAGAACTAGAGAGCTTTTGTAAAGGACGAAGTCGGGTGGTATTTGGTAAAGGCTCGATGTCTTTAGTAAAAAGTTGAGATATCTAAAATATGGACCAGAGGTCTTAAGGCAAGGCCAGATCCAATTGGGAACAAGTCAGGCCTATTAAGGTGTAATTTTTAAGAACTAGAAGGCTTTTGTACAGGGTGTTATTTGGCAAAAGCTCGAGGTCTTTAATAGAAGTCAGATATCTAAAATATGGACCAGAGGCCTTTGGACAAGGCCAGATCCAATGGGGATCTTAAGGTAGATCAGATGACAATCTCAATGCAATGAAAATAAGTCTATGGCTAAGGCCGGAGGTCTTCATCAAAAGACAGAATCTTGAATGAAAGTTCAGAGGATCTTAGAAAAGCCAGAGGACTTTCGTAAATCCAGAAATATCAAAACATCAATAGGTCTCAAAAATACTAGAAGTCCTTATCACAGACAGGTACTTAGATTTGGTCAGGACATCGTCGAAGAGTCCCAAGGTTTTTATAAAGAGCAAACGTCTTCTTCAGAGGTCTTTCCAGAGGTCTTTGTGGGACCAGGCGTCTTAAACGAGACCCCACGAATTTAAATAGGTACAAGCATCGACGTAATCAAAGATGCCTTTCAAAATCATTTCGGGGGACCTACCCGACAAAAGTTAGGTTTTAAAGTAAAATTGCGTACAAATATCTAAACACTAACCATATCGGAGGGGCTTGGGTCCCATGGCTACGTCTAAAGTCCCTGTAGAGACTAGATAGTCTATAGAAAACGAGGAATTTATGTGAGCTCGAGGTCATTTTAGAGATCTTTAAAGGGAACATAGAACTTTACTAGACTTTAGGTCATTTTTCAGGCCAGAGGTCATTATAAAAATCAGAGGTTATTTTAAATACCAGAAGACATTTTAAAGTCCAGAGATCATTTTAAACATCTGAGCTCATTTTTGAGATCGGAGGCCATTTATAGGACGAGAGAATAGAGGTCATTTTAAAGACCAGCGGTTATTTTGAGAGGACAGAGGTCATTTTTATGATCAGAGATCATTTTAAAGGCCAAAGGTCATCTAACGAAATGAGGTAATTTTAAAGACTTTTTTAAGACCGAAAGTCTTTTTAATACTGGAGGTCATTTTTAAAAACCAGACGTCTTTTGCAAGTCCAGAGGTCATTTCAAAGACTAGAGGTCATTTTGAAATTCAATTTTTAATACCAGAAGTCATTTTCAAGAACTGAGGTCACTATAAAGACTGGGGGCCTTTTTGAAGACCATTAATTCATTCAAGACCATCACAGATAAGCAAAGGTCATTTTAAAGACCAGAGGTCCAGGGAGGACCAAAGGTAATTTTCATGACCAGCGGTTATTTTTAGGACCAGGGTAATTTTTAAGACCAAAGGTCATTTTTAAGACCAAAGGTTATTTTTAAGACCAAAGGTCATTTTTAAGACCAAAGGTCATTTCTAAAACCAAAGGTCATTTTTAAGACCAAAGGTCATTTTTAAGACCAAGGTCATTTTTAAGACCAGAGGTCATTTTAAAGACCAGAGGTCATTTTTAAGACCAAAGGTAATTTTTAAGACCAAAGGTCATTTTTAAGACCAGAGGTCATTTCTAAGACCAGAGTTCAATTTTAAGACTAGATACCATTTTTAAGACCAGATACCATTTTAAGGACCAGAGGTCATTTTAAGGACCAGAGGTCATTTTAAAGACCAGAGGTCATTTTTAAGACCAAAGGTCATTTTTAAGACCAAAGGTCATTTTTAAGACCAAAGGTCATTTTTAAGACCAGAGGTCATTTTTAAGACCAAAGGTCATTTTTAAGACTAAAGGTCATTTTTAAGACCAGAGGTCATTTTTAAGACCAGAGGTCATTTTAAGACCAGAGGTCATTTTTAAGACCAGAGGTTATTTTAAGGACCAGAGGTCATTTTAAGGACCAGAGGTCATTTTAAAGACCAGAGGTCATTTTAAAGACCAAAGGTCATTTCTAAGACCAGAGTTCATTTTTGAGACCAGAGTTCATTTTAAAGGCCAGAGGTCATTTCAGAAACTACACGTCATTTTAAAGACCAGATGTCAGATCAGAGTTCATTTGAAGGGCCAGAGATCATTTTTAAAACTAGAGGTCATTGTTAAGACCAGAGTTCAAGACCAGAGTTCGTTTGAAGGGCCGGAGATCATTTTTAAGACTAGAGGTCATTTTTAAGACCAGAGGTCATTTTTAAGACCAGAGGTCATTTTTGAGACCAGAGGTAATTTTTAAGACCGGAGGTCATTTTTAAGACCAGAGGTCATTTTAAACAGCAGATATAATTTTTAAGACCAGGGGTTATTTTGAAGACCAGGGGTTATTTGTAAGACCAAGGGTCATTTTTAAGATCAAAGGTCATTTTTAAGATCGAAGGTCATTTTAAACGGCAGAGTTAATTTTTGACATCGAATGCCATCGATCCGGCGCTCCATTTAAAGATCAGAGGTAATTTTTAAGACCAGGGGTCATTTTTAAGACCAGGGGTCATTTTTAAGACCACCAGAGGTCATCTTACTGAACACAGGTCAGTTTAAAGATCAGGGGTTCAGGGCGGGGCCAACGGTAACTTTCAATACCAGCGGTTATTTTTAGGAACGGAGGTAATTTTTAGTACCAGAAGCCATTTTTAAGAACAGAGGTCATTTTAAGACCAGAGGTAAGTTAGCGACTAAATCATAGTAGTCGCTAGGAGCAACCGATAGATGCCAATGTTGTCAACTTAAATTTCTTTTTTATATCAATTTTTTTTATTTCAAAGTTATCGATTTTAGTCGGTAACCCAAAAAATTAGTAAGAAAATCCCACTACAGAAATCATTTTAAAGACCGGAGGGTTTTCTCAAGTCGAAAGCTATTTGTAACGATCACCATGTCTTTGTCAAGATCAGCCTTTCTGTATCAAGACCTAAAGGTATCAAGACCTAAAGGTATGTATCGAAATCAACAGGTCATTATCAAGACCAAGATTTTTTCAAGACCAACAGGTGAAGGTCTTCATCAAGAACACCATGTCTCGTTTTTAGGAATAACAGGTACTTATCAAGACCAAAGCTACTTTATGGAGACAACTAATCACAGGGTGGACCAGTTGGGTTTTTAAGATATATTTGCCTTATCAACCCTCCTTGGTCTTAATCAAAATCCATTGGCCTTTATAGGACCCCATTTTCTTAAAATCTCAATATACTCCGATGACCATAAATTACAATTTATGTTTTGCGTTTTCACTTTCTTTTAAAATGACAACAATTGTTGATTCATTTTAGAATGACACCAACGTATTTCACAATGATTAATGTAATTGCCGGCAAATGGCCATTATCCGAACTTTTACAATCATGTGTGAAAAATTTGCCTTGAGTTCTTCTCACTTTGTGGCATATCCCACTCCTAAACCACTAATCAAAAGATGAAACCAAAAGAAAAAAAAAAAAACAATACCACAAAACATCGACATCCCACAGAGTATG
Organism: Musca domestica; assembly: GCF_030504385.1. Classification (NCBI taxonomy): domain Eukaryota; kingdom Metazoa; phylum Arthropoda; class Insecta; order Diptera; family Muscidae; genus Musca; species Musca domestica. Next base: position 12,942,001 of record NW_026712409.1, read on the forward strand.
GGGAAAACAAAAGACTTAAGACACAAACTTTCAGCGAAATAGAGACAGACAACAATGTAACAAAACATTTCGTCGATTCATTCCCCCTCCAAAAAAAGCAAAAAGCAAAAAGATATCCACTTAATGAATGGTTTAATTAATTAAGCAACAAAATAACGCCGAAATTTCGGCTCTTTTATTACTTCAACACCAAATTGCCAGAAAACAATTTTAAGTTTTGTGCGACTTTCTTCACCTAACCCCAACATCATCACGGGGTTTGGGGTGACCCACAATGAAACACATGTTTCTCACGGCACACAGACATACACACAATTTATTTTGGCAGATAAATAAACGTTTTTTTGTAAAGTTTTTATTTTTTTTATTAATGATAAGTTGTAAAAAAATTAAATGTTTTGAAATTAAAAAAATGGGTTTAGTTTGAAATGTGTGTCTTTGTGGAGAAATGGTTGATTTTTGAATGTTTTTTTGGTTTGGACAGAGATTTTTTCCAAAGGAAACAAATTCGGGGTTGAGAGAATTGATTTCTTTGGAATTAGGGACCTGTTTCTGAATGAAGATATGAAATTGAGTGCGAAAGAAAAATAGCATTCCAAATAAGTTTTTCATATTTCTATAATTTTTGAGTACAGGGTGAGATAAAAAAACCTGCAACAAAGTCAAACGCCATAATTTTTACATTTTTTTTTAAATTTTATTGAATTAAAGCAAAAAATTTCGGAAAAAAGAACTTTAGAATAAGTTTAGATTTGTTTGAATTGTCCAACTTTGGCACGAATTATGGCCTTCAAACGGCCAATGAAACCGTCACAAGCTGCCCGAATGTTGCTCTGTGGTATTTTGGCCCATTCCCGGCGAAGCGCTTGTTTGAGGTGACACTTGGTATTTTTTAGTGCCAATCTTGCTTTCCAAAATTCTCCAGACACAATAGTCCAATGGATTGGTATCCGGAGATTTTGGTGGCCATTATGCGCTGGAAATGAAGCGGGGAATCTCATTTTGTAACCATTCATGGGTGGCGTGCTGAGTGCGAGTCCTGTTGGAATGTCCAAGGTCTGCGGACAAAATGTTTGCGTGCCCAAGGCTTTAATACACCGTCCAGAATATTTTGGCGGTAATATTCGGCATTTATTCTGATGCCACGGTCAATTAATACGACCAGAGGTCATTTTAAAGACCAGAGGTCATTTCAGAGACAAGAGGTCATTTTAAAGACCAGAGGTCATTTTAAAGACAAGAGGTCATTTTAAAGACCAGAGGTCATATTAAAGACCAGAGGTCATTTTAAAGACCAGAGGTCATTTTAAAGACCAGAGGTCATTTTAAAGACCAGAGGTCATTTTAAAGACCAGAGGTCATTTTAAAGACCAGAGGTCATTTTAAAGACCAGAGGTCATTTTAAAGACCAGAGGTCATTTTAAAGACCAGAGGTCATTTTAAAGACCAGAGGTCATTTTAAAGACCAGAGGTCATTTTGGAGATCGGAGGTCATTTTAAAGACCAGAGGTAATTTTAAAGACCAGAGGTCATTTTAAATACCTGAGGTCATTTTAAAGACCAGAGGTCATTTTAAAGACCAGAGGTCCTGTTAAAGACCACAGGTCATTTTAAAGACCAGAGGTCATTTTAAAGACCAGAGGTCATTTTAAAGACCAGAGGTCATTTTAAAGACCAGAGGTCATTTTAAAGACCAGAGGTCATTTTAAAGACCAGAGGTCATTTAAAGACCAGAGGTCATTTTAAAGACCAGAGGTCATTTTAAAAGACCAAAGGTCATTTTAAAAGACCAGAGGTCATTTTAAAGACCAGAGGTCATTTTAAAGACCAGAGGTCATTTTAAAGACCAGAGGTCATTTTAAAGACCAGAGGTCATTTTAAAGACCAGAGGTCATTTTAAAGACCAGAGGTCATTTAAGACCAGAGGTCATTTAAAGACCAGAGGTCATTTTAAAGACCAGAGGTCATTTTAAAGACCAGAGGTCATTTTAAAGACCAGAGGTCATTTTAAAGACCAGAGGTCATTTTAAAGACCAGAGGTCATTTTAAAGACCAGAGGTCATTTTAAAGACCAGAGGTCATTTTAAAGACCAGAGGTCATTTTAAAGACCAGAGGTCATTTTAAAGACCAGAGGTCATTTTAAAGACCAGAGGTCATTTTAAAGACCAGAGGTCATTTTAAAGACCAGAGGTCATTTTAAAGACCAGAGGTCATTTTAAAGACCAGAGGTCATTTTAAAGACCAGAGGTCATTTTAAAGACCAGAGGTCATTTTAGAGATCAGAGGTCATTTTAAAGACCAGATGTCATTTTAAGGACAAGAGATAATTTTGAAAGAACAGAGTTCGTTGTGAAAGACTAGAGGTAATTTTGAAAGACCAGAGGTCCTTTTTATAGACCAGAGGTCCTTTTTAATACCAGAGGTCTTTTTAAAGACCAGAGGTCATTTTAAAGAACCAGAGGTCATTTTAAAGACCAGAAGTCATTTTGAAAGACTAGGGGCCATTTTTAAGACCAAAGGTCATTTTCAAGATCATAGGCCCTTTTAAGAAGTCCAGAAGTCATTTTTAAGACCAGAGGACATTTTTAAGATCAGGTGGAATTTTAAACCTCAAAGGACAATTTGAAGACCCGAGTTCTGGTGGCCAACCGAAGGTGCACATTTTCAGCTGACCTCTTTGGCAAGGTTTCTCTCATAGGAGAAAACCAAATTCGGCAGTTTCGCTGCCGCTTTCGGCCAAGCGAAGCAACTTTTTAGCTATTTTGAGTCTATTTTTTTTTCTGTTGCGGTATAAGTTCTTGCACTTTTTGGAATTTCAATGGCTTTACCCCGATCTCATTTTTCAATATTTGCCGAATGGAATATTGCGATATGTTCAGCTCACGAGCCATTTTTCGGCCACTGCGACGCGGGTTTCGATCAAGTCGCTTCTTTATTTTTCGAACCATTTCTGCTGATATTGCTGTTTTCTTCAGTCCACTTCCTTGACGTCGGGCTACGCGGCCAGTGTCACGGTAACGAGCGATGGTACGAGACACAACACGAGATTTATTCACATTTAAATTCGGGAGTGCTCTAACGCTAGCCACTTGTGGTTTTCCAGCCAAATATAAAGAAATCACACTATCCCGCTTGAATTCCATCATGAATAACTTTTTTTTCTGGAAAATTCTCACCAAAGTGCTTTTGTACGCTTGTAAACAATATAATATAATCAGTGGAATAATTTTAACAGCTGTCGGACGAGTGGCTTAGAAATGACAGCAGTCTGCAGTTGGTTGCAGTTTTTTCATCTCACCCTGTAATAAACAAATTTTAAAAACCTCTTTTGAAATGGAGTTTTTCCTTCGCTTTTGTCATGCGGATACAGGCACTAATTTCCAGGTTTTCCATTTAAAGAGGCATTCTTTCTTCTGAGGACCTTTCAAAGATCTCTTGACCATAGACTTTCTTTTAAATCTCTTCAATCTACAAATATTAGTTACAGACTTCACCCATTAAAAATCTCCTTAATCTGCCGGCAACCTCACAGGCACCTACACCGAAAAACTCGCAGAAAAATCATAATTAATTACCCTCAAATTCTGTCAAGGAAATTTGATAGTCAAAAAAAAAAAAAAAAAAAAAATGCGGCTATCACCACTACGCCCACCACCATAAATGGAAAGGATAGCCCACAACTCCTCCGCAATAATGTTCAACAACTTCATATGAATCTACAGCATGCCACACAAAAATGGCAACAACACACGATTTCATGTTGAACAATTAAAGAAAAAAAAAAAAGAGAAGAAAACAACCGGGTGGCAGGAACAAATTGTTAATTCATTGCAAAAATTGTTAATTGAAATATGCGAATAATTAACCAACAACCGATTCGAATATACATCATCATCATCGGCAGCGGCAACGGCAGGCAGACATTCATTTATTTATTCGTCGATGTATTTATGAAGAGAATGAAAGCAAATGATAACAGGAGAGAGGGGTAAGGGGGGCTAATTGTCCAACCCAAAATAAGGAAAATAAAAACATTTCACATTCACCAGCCACAGATTGCCTGCACTCCCACTCTACCCCCCTTTTGTCAAGAAGCAAAATATAATCCACAACACGCCACATAACCCAGTATGAAAGCTCAACCACAGCGTAATCCAGCTCCACGACAATGTCTGCTGAAAGCAACAGCACCACGACCACGACTTAGTACCATCACCCACCTCCGATGACTCTGATATGGGTAACATGGTTAGTCCCATGCTTGGCTAAATATTAGCCAAAAAATTCAGGAAAGATAAATTGTATTTAAATAATTTCTTTGGGAGGGGCTCTTGATGACTGCAAGGAGCTGTATAGGAGAGCCAAAAATAAGAAAAATAAGAGATGGAGGATTTTCAGCGAACTTTCTATGGGCAGAGGATCTATAGACCAGAGAAGACCTCTGCAGGTCTTCTATAGAACCCTCTCCCGGTCTTTTATAGGCCTGATAATGACTTTACAGGTCCTCTATAGACCAGAGAAGACCTCCCCAGTTCTTCTATAAACCAGAGAAGACCTCTGCAGGTCTTCTATAGACCAGAGAAGACCTCTGCAGGTCTTCTATAGACCAGAGAAGACCTCTGCAGGTCTTCTATAGACCAGAGAAGACCTCTGCAGGTCTTCTATAGACCAGAGAAGACCTCTGCAGATCTTCTATAGACCAGAGAAGACCTCTGCAGGTCTTCTATAGACCAGAGAAGACCTCTGCAGGTCTTCTATAGACCAGAGAAGACCTCTGCAGGTCTTCTATAGACCAGAGAAGAGCTCTGCAGGTCTTCTATAGACCAGAGAAGAGCTCTGCAGGTCTTCTATAGACCAGAGAACACCTGCAGGTCTTCTATAGACCAGAGAAGACCTTCCCAGGTCTTCTATGAACCGGAGAAGATCTCCCAGGTCTTCTATAGACTAGAGAAGACTTCTCCAGGTCTTCTATAGACAATAGAAGGCCTCCAGGTCTTCTATAGACAACAGAAGACCTTCAGGTCTTCTATAGACAACAGAAGACCTTCAGGTCTTTTATAGACAACAGAAGACCTTCAGGTCTTCTATAGACAACAGAAAACCTTCAGGTCTTCTATAGACAACATAAGGCCCCCAGGACTTCTATAGACAATAGAAGGCCTCCAGGTCTTATTTAAACAATAGACGGCCTCCAGGTCTTCTATAGACAATAGAAGGCCTTCAGGTCTTCTATAGACAATAAAAAACCTCCAGGTCTTCTATAGACCAGAGAAGACCTCTGCAGGTCTTCTATAGACCAGAGAAGACCTCTGCAGGTCTTCTATAGAACCCTCTCCCGGTCTTTTATAGGCCTGATAAGGACTTTACAGGTCCTCTATAGACCAGAGAAGACCTCCCCAGTTCTTCTATAAACCAGAGAAGACCTCTGCAGGTCTTCTATAGACCAGAGAAGACCTCTGCAGGTCTTCTATAGACCAGAGAAGACCTCTGCAGGTCTTCTATAGACCAGAGAAGACCTCTGCAGGTCTTCTATAGACCAGAGAAGAGCTCTGCAGGTCTTCTATAGACCAGAGAAGAGCTCTGCAGGTCTTCTATAGACCAGAGAAGACCTTCCCAGGTCTTCTATGAACCGGAGAAGATCTCCCAGGTCTTCTATAGACTAGAGAAGACTTCTCCAGGTCTTCTATAGACAATAGAAGGCCTCCAGGTCTTCTATAGACAACAGAAGACCTTCAGGTCTTCTATAGACAATAGAAGGCCTCCAGGTCTTATTTAAACAATAGACGGCCTCCAGGTCTTCTATAGACAATAGAAGACCTTCAGTTCTTCTATAGACCAGACGTCTTCTAGGTCTTCTATAGACTAGAGAAGACCTCTCCAGGTCTTCTAGAGACTAGAAAATACCTCTCCAGGTCTTCTAGAGACTAGAGAAGACTTCTCCAGGTCTTCTATAGACAATAGAAGGCCACCAGGTCTTCTATAGACAATAGAAGGCCACCAGGTCTTCTATAGACAATAGAAGGCCACCAGGTCTTCTATAGACAATAGAAGGCCACCAGGTCTTCTATAGACAATAGAAGGCCTCCAGGTCTTCAATAGGCGATTAGAAGACCTCTAGGTCTTCAATAGGCGAGTAGAAGACCTCTAGGTCTTCAATAGGCGAGTAGAAGACCTCTAGGTCTTCAATAGGCGAGTAGAAGACCTCTAGGTCTTCTATGGGCGATTAGAAGACCTCCGACTCTTCTATGGACAATAGGAGACCTCCGGCTCTTATATGGACACTAGAAGATCTCCGCCTCTTCTATGGACAATAGAAGACCTCCGGCTCTTCTATGGCGAATAGAAGGCCTTCAGCTGGCCCCCGTCTCTCCTATGGGCAATAGAAAACCTCCGGCTCTTTGGACAGGGCGAATAGAAGACCTCCAGCTCTTCTATAGGCAATATAAGACCTCCAGCTCTTCTCTAGCTAATAGAAGACCTCCAGCTCTTCTATAGGCAATATAAGAAAACCTCCAGCTCTTCTATAGGCAATATAAGAAAACCTCCGGCTCTTCTATAGGCAATAGAAGACCTCCAGCTCTTCTATGGGCGAATAGAAGACCTCCGGCTCTTCTATGGGCGAATAGAAGACCTCCGGCTCTTCTATGGGCGAATAGAAGACCTCCGGCTCTTCTATGGGCGAATAGAAGACCTCCGGCTCTTCTATGGGCGAATAGAAGACCTCCGGCTCTTCTATGGGCGAATAGAAGACCTCCGGCTCTTCTATGGGCGAATAGAAGACCTCCAGCTCTTCTATGGGCGAATAGAAGACCTCCAGCTCTTCTATGGGCGAATAGAAGACCTCCAGCTCTTCTATGGGCGAATAGAAGACCTCCAGCTCTTCTATGGGCGAATAGAAGACCTCCATCTCTTCTATGGCGATTAGAAGACCTCCAGCTCTTCTATGGCGAAGAGAAGATCTCCGGCTCTTCTATGGGCGAATAGAAGACCTCCGGCTCTTCTATGGGCGAATAGAAGACCTCCGGCTCTTCTATGGGCGAATAGAAGACATCCAGTTCTTATATGGCGACCTCCAGCTCTTCTATATTTAATAGAAGACCCTCAACTTTCCATGAACAGTAGAGGATATTCAGTTTTTCTATGGTAAAGAGCTTCTATACGTAATACCCCTTTTATAAGTTTTCTTCCTTCTCTATTAATTCGTAGGGCATCTCCGAACCATATATGCCCCACTGAGACACCAAATCAACCAGCCATTCATGGATGTTATGCCGAGAGACAGAAATGTAACAACATGTAATGTGTAAGTGGGTGGATAGTTGTTGCCACTGACTAAAAATGGACGATTGCTAGCTGCAACAACGACGACGACGACAACAACAGTAGGCTTTGTCCAAAGCTGGCAACAAGCGATTGCAAGGCGTTGTTGTTCGTTTTTTTTTTTGCTATCGATTTGCAATGCTCATGTGCAACAAATGGAATTGTTGTTGCCTGGCCATATCTGCTGTTATTTCGTCGTTTGTTGTGCAGAGCTGATAATATGGACTTACATGCCAAATACAAAAACAACAACGATAACAACAAAACAAGGAATAACAAAAATTGTAATGATACAATTCACTTGTGGTCTGACAAACCACCAGCACCAGCAGCGACCACATCACCGTGCCACACCAAAAAAAAAACCAAAAACCCAATGAATAACCAAAACCAAGACAAAACAAAAAATCAAACTTCAATTCCATATCCAAATAGTTTTGGCCATCTGAATAAAAGTGGTTTAAATGTTTGTAATGTTGTTGTTATTGTTGTGGAGATTTTGGTTTCAAAGAAAAAAAAGCTGTAGATGCATTAAAGGAGGTGTAGCTAACGTAAAGTGTAGCACAGGGGTTAGGTGGAGGGAAATATTTTCTACATGTCTCTTTTAAGTAAAATAATTTCTGGCTAGGTTCTCAAGGTTCTTCCTGACTTTCACCTTTGATGGGGTGACTTTACAGGCTACCTATAGTTGCTAGACTTTTCGAACTTGTTCCGTACTATAATAAAAAAAATCAAAATAAAGTCCCCCCACCTTGCTCACGTTTCTCGGGGGTGCTGCTATTGGGGATAGATTTACAGTTAAAGGTATATTTATATCTTCATTAGACCTAGAGGTGGTCTTGTGTCTATATAGGGTGAGATAAAAAAAACTGCAACAAAGTTAAACGCCATAATTTTTAAATTTTTTTTTTTAATTTTATTGAAGAAAGCGAAAAATGTCGGAAATATCATCAAATTTTAAGGAAATATCATCAAGGTCTTCTATAGACCGTAGAAGACCTCAAGGTCTTCTATAGGCCGTGGAAGACCTCAAGGTCTTCTAGAGGTAATAGAAGATCTCCACGTTTTCTAAACACAGCAGAAGATCTCCACGTTTTCTAGAGACAGCAGAAGATCTCCACGTTTTCTAGAGACAGCAGAAGACCTCCACGTTTTCTAGAGACAGAAGAAAACCTCAAGGTTTTCTAGAGACAGTAGAAGAGCTCCAGCTCTTCTGGAGACAGTAGAAGAGCTCCAGCTCTTCTGGAGACAGTAGAAGAGCTCCAGCTCTTCTGGAGACAGTAGAAGAGCTCCAGCTCTTCTGGAGACAGTAGAAGAGCTCCAGCTCTTCTGGAGACAGTAGAAGAGCTCCAGCTCTTCTGGAGACAGTAGAAGAGCTCCAGCTCTTCTGGAGACAGTAGAAGAGCTCCAGCTCTTCTGGAGACAGTAGAAGAGCTCCAGCTCTTCTGGAGACAGTAGAAGAGCTCCAGCTCTTCTGGAGACAGTAGAAGAGCTCCAGCTCTTCTGGAGACAGTAGAAGAGCTCCAGCTCTTCTGGAGACAGTAGAAGAGCTCCAGCTCTTCTGGAGACAGTAGAAGAGCTCCAGCTCTTCTGGAGACAGTAGAAGAGCTCCAGCTCTTCTGGAGACAGTAGAAGAGCTCCAGCTCTTCTGGAGACAGTAGAAGAGCTCCAGCTTTTCTGGAGACAGTAGAAGAGCTCCAGCTCTTCTGGAGACAGTAGAAGAGCTCCAGCTCTTCTGGAGACAGTAGAAGAGCTCCAGCTCTTCTGGAGACAGTAGAAGAGCTCCAGCTCTTCTGGAGACAGTAGAAGAGCTCCAGCTCTTCTGGAGACAGTAGAAGAGCTCCAGCTCTTCTGGAGACAGTAGAAGAACTCCAGCTCTTCTGGAGACAGGAGGAGATCTCCAGCTCTTCTGGAGACAAGAGGAGATCTCCAGCTCTTCTGGAGACAAGAGGAGAACTCCAGCTCTTCTGGAGACAGGAGAAGAGCTCCAGCTCTTCTAGAGGTAAATAAGTTCAGATTAGTTCGACTTGGTCACCTTTGGCACGAATTATGGAATTCAAACGGCCAATGAAACCGTCACAAGCTGCCCGAATGTTGCTCTGCGGTATTTTGGCACATTGCCAGCGAAGCGCTTGCTTGAGATAATCGACACTTTGGTATTTTTAGTGCCAACCTTGCTTTCCCAAATTACTCCAGACACAATAGTCCAACGGATTGGTATCTGGAGATTTTGGTGGCCATTGTGCGCTGGAAATGAAGCGAGGAATCTCATTTTGTAACCATTCTTGGGTGGCACGTGCTGAGTGCGATGGTGCTGAGTCCAAGGTCTGCGGCCAAAATGTTTGCGTGCCCGGGGCTTTAATACACCCTCCAGAATATTTGCGTGATAATATTCGGTATTTATTCTTATGCCACGGTCGATTAATACAAGCGGAGGTAATTTTAAGGATCAGAGGTCATTTTAAAGGGCAGGGGTCATTTTAAGGACCAGAGCTCACTTTGAAAGAACAGAGTTCGCTTTGAAAGACTAGAGATAATATTGAAAGAACAGAGGCCATTTTAAAGACCAGAGGTCATTTTAAAGACCAGATGTCGTTTTTAAGACCAGAGGTCATTTTAAAGACCAGAGGTCATATTAAAGACCAGAGGTCATTTTAAAGACCAGAGGTCATTTTAAAGACCAGAGGTCATTTTAAAGACCAGAGGTCATTTTAAAGACTAGAGGCCATTTTAAAGACCAGAGGCCATTTTAAAGACCAGAGGTCATTTTAAAGACCAGAGGTCATTTTAAAGACCAGAGGTCATTTTAAAGACCAGAGGTCATTTTAAAGACCAGAGGTCATTTTAAAGACCAGAGGTCATTTTAAGACCAGAGGTCATTTTAAAGACCAGAGGTCATTTTAAAGACCAGAGGTCATTTTAAAGACCAGAGGTCATTTTAAAGACCAGAGGTCATTTTAAAGACCAGAGGTCATTTTAAAGACCAGAGGTCATTTTAAAGACCAGAGGTCATTTTAAAGACCAGAGGTCATTTTAAAGACCAGAGGTCATTTTAAAGACCAGAGGTCATTTTAAAGACCAGAGGTCATTTTAAAGACCAGAGGTCATTTTAAAGACCAGAGGTCATTTTAAAGACCAGAGGTCATTTTAAAGACCAGAGGTCATTTTAAAGACCAGAGGTCATTTTAAAGACCAGATGTCATTTTAAAGACCAGAGGTCATCTTAAAGACCAGAGGTCATCTTAAAGACCAGAGGTCATTTTTAAGACCAGAGGTCATTTTAAAGACCAGAGGTCATTTTAAAGACCAGAGGTCATTTTAAAGACCAGAGGTCATTTTAAAGACCAGAGGTTATTATAAGGACCAGAGGTCATTTTGAAAGAACTGATTTCGTTTTGAAAGAAAGGCCTTGTGAAAGACACAGGCCTTTTTACGAAACAGGGGTCATTTTTAGATCAGAAGTCATTTTTAAGACCAGAGGACATTGTTAAGATCAGGGGAAATTTTAATTCTTTAAGGCCCGAGTTCTGGTGGCCAACCTAAGGTGCACATATTCAGCTGGCCTCTTTGGCAAGTAAACACGACCATTTGGTTTGTTTACAAACTGCTGGACAACGAATGTTTTCTCATCGGAGAAAACAAAATTCGGCAGTTTCGCTGCCACTTTCGGCCAAGCGAAGTAACTCTTTAGCTCTTTTGAGTCTATTTTCTTTCTGGTGCGGTGCATTTTGGAATTTCAATGGCTTTACCCTGAGGTCATTTTTCAATATTTGCCGAATGGAATATTGCGATATGTTCAGCTCATTAGCCATTTTTCGGTCACTGTGACGCTGGTTTCGATCAAGTCGCTTCTTTACTTTTCGAGCCATTTCTGCTGATGTTGCTGTTTTCTTCCATCCATTTCCTTGACGGGTTGGGGGCTACCAGTATCACGGTAACGAGAGATGGCACGAGACACAAAAGATTTATTCACTCGTGGTTCTCCAACCAAATATAAAGAAATCACACTATCCCGCTTGAATTCGTTCACGAATAACTTTTTTTCTGGAAAATTCTCATTTTCGCTTTTGTACGCTTGTAAAAAATATAATGAGCTATCACTGGAATAATTTTAACAGCTGTCGGACGAGTGGCTTAGAAATGACATCAATCTGAAGTTGGTTGCAGTTTTTTCATCTCAACCTGTAGAGCTTTTCAATGGTTAAAACCCCTTATCCAGGTATTTCTTAGGCAGAGGTATTTTCCCCCATAAAAATAAGACAATTTTTAGGATTTTCTTAAAATGGATTCCTTCTCTGTGGAAAAATAGGCTATCCATAGGCCTGATCCCAGCATATTTTCAAAGAAACTAACGCTTCGAACCACTGTCTCGCACATCATCCCAAGTCATTTATTGAATCATTTCCACCATTCAAAATCGTCCTGTTGGTTGTCGTTGCTGTTTGCGCTGTTGTTTTTTTCGGTGGTTTGTGATATCTTTTTTTTCATTTCGTTGCTGTATTGCTTTTGTTGTTGTTCTCTTCTGGCTGTTACCAAGTTGGTCTCCAAACAACATTAAATTATTATACAAATATGGTTACAAATATTATGAATGCATTGCTTTGCGATTTTTTTCCATCGCACTTGCCTGAACAGTTGAAATTACGCTGGCCAAGCTGAGTTGCTGGCTGGCTGCCAGGCTGTCGAGCAATGTTGCTGTTACCGTTTCGGTCGATGTTGCCGATCAGGCAATGGTGGCGTTTGTCTGTTGTTACATTATGTGCGGAGCTTGTTGCTACCATAAAAATCATCGTAATACAATTCGACAAAATTGTGTGCCGCCTCCCTCCCTCTCTCCCCCTCCCCATTCTACTATTCTAAACAATGGCAGAGTGTGGTACACAGAAAAGATACACAGCTTGGTGCCCAGATTGACACGGCTAACTAAATCAATCGACATAAGTAGATATTTAATTTGCTTTTCTTTTATTGCGATCGTAGCGGATACCCTACCGGCTGTCGATAGAAGTTCTATATTCTACAAGAGAAAAGCTCCAGGTCTTCTAGATAGACTAGAAAACCTTTAGGTCTTGTAGAGAAATTGGAAGACCTCTAGGTCTGCTAGAGACCATAGAAGACTTCAAGGTCTTCTATAGACCGTAGGAGACCTCAAGGTCTCCTATAGACCGTAGAAGACCTCAAGGTATTCTATAGACCGTAGGAGACCTCAAGGTCCCCTATAGACCGTAGGAGACCCCAAGGTCCCCTATAGACCGTAGGAGACCTCAAGGTCCCCTATAGACCGTAGGAGACCTCAAGGTCTTCTATAGACCGTAGAAGATCTCAAGGTCTTCTATAGACCGTGGAAGACCACAAGGTACTCTAGAGGTAATAGAAGATCTCCACGTTTTGTAGAGACAGAAGAAAACCTCAAGGTTTTCTAGAGACCGTAGAAGAGCTCCAGCTCTTCTAGAGACCGTTGAAGAGCTCCAGCTCTTCTAGAGACCGTTGAAGAGCTCCAGCTCTTCTAGAGACCGTTGAAGAGCTCCAGCTCTTCTAGAGACCGTTGAAGAGCTCCAGCTCTTCTAGAGACCGTTGAAGAGCTCCAGCTCTTCTAGAGACCGTTGAAGAGCTCCAGCTCTTCTAGAGACCGTTTAAGAGCTCCAGCTCTTCTAGAGACCGTTGAAGAGCTCCAGCTCTTCTAGAGACAGTCGAAGAGCTCCAGCTCTTCTAGAGACAGTCGAAGAGCTCCAGCTCTTCTAGAGACAGTCTTCAGCTCTTCTAGAGACCAGAGAAGACCTGCAGCTCTTCCAGAGACCAGAGAAGACCTGCAGCTCTTCTAGAGACCAGAGAAGACCTGCAGCTCTTCTATGGACCAGAGAAGACCTGCAGCTCTTCTATGGATCAGAGAAGACCTCCAGCTCTTCTATGGACCAGAGAAGACCTCCAGCTCTTCTATTGCCGATAGAAGACCCCCAGCTCTTCTACGGCCGATAGAAGACCTCCAGCTCTTCTATGGACCATAGAAGACTTTTAGCTCTTTTATGGCCGATAGAAGACCTTCAGCTCTTCTATGGACGATAGAAGACCTTTAGCTCTTCTATGGACTATGGAAGACTTTCAGGTCTTCTATGGACTATGAAAGACTTTCAGCTCTTCTATGGATTATGTGAGACCTCCAGCTCTTCTATGGACTATAGAAAACTTTCGCGTGCCTACGTTGGAGGTCTTCTATCATATTTTTGTATTTCTTTATTATATTGCATATAGTGCCTCTTCTATTCTACCCATATCTGTCCAGCATATTTCGTTTTCTAGGTTTCCTTGTCTTTCTACAAAGCATTTGTGTTATAGCATTTTTTCTCCACTCTTCAGCAAAATGTTTGAAACACACCGACACACGTTCAAACCACACCAGCGAAACAGACGTACATTCGTTCGAACGAACAAAAAACCAAAATGTTGGGTATTTTCTGCATATTTTAGAAAGTAAAGCGCGTTACGTACCAATAAACGCCATAATTTGTGATTTTTCATTTCATTTTCCATTGATTTGCTGGACGGTTTCTTTTCTTAACAAACGAATGAACAATCGAAACTAAAGAAAACAAATTCAGGGAATGGAGCACAATTTTCTAAGTTTGGTGGCTAATGTCCGCATAGCACATATCCCCCGCAACAAAATGCTTAAGCTATGGCCGGCCAACGGCACTGGGTGCTGATGGTGCTATTCCTGGTGTGGCTGGATAGCGCCCCACTCTCTCGAACAGCTTGGGTGGGTGTTTAAGCCGCACAATAATGAATGGGCAATTGGAAATTTGCAAATTGAGTTTTTTTCGTTTTTTTTTTGTTTTTTTTTCAGATTTATTTTTTTCTGCTGCCCGTTGTTGTTCCAGTGGCTATTAAGAAAATTGCATTTATTAGTGAAGAGAAAAAAAAAGTGAAATGAAAAAAACGTAAGTAAATCATGTTCATGTTTCCATCACTTTAATTGCCAGCCGGGCTATTGCAAATTCAAAATCAAAGGAAAAATTATGGATAATTGTATTAAAATAAATATTGGAGTGGAGCTTATGAGGCAATAGGAAAAGTGGGCATATGTGAAGTAATTAACACTTATCAAAAATAAGAAAAAAAAGATATTAGAATGTAGTCAGGAATAAGTTGTTGTTATTTGAATTTAATTGCATAACCAAAATTATTGTTTCCATGTTTGTGTCTTAAGTCTTTTGTTTTTTATTTTAATTTTAACTATTTGTTGATTGAGAGCATTTGTTGCTAGTCTCATCACTGTGGCGGGCTTTTAATTACAGGTTTTGTACAAATCTATGTCATGCCTTTGATATCATATTGATCTGCTGTCATTTATTGTTAAAGTTGATATTGGTGACGATTTGAAAACAAATAACAATTTTTGAAGAAGATCCACAAATTGACCAATTATGGGATTTAACCTTGACCGAATAACAAATTGCAATTAATTTTGAAAAAAAGTATAATTCACAATTTTTTATACCTTAGTCGAAATAACGGAAAATAATTTATTGCACAGAAAGAGAAAGGACAATCCGACTTTCCTCGAACTTTGCGAATCCTAATATTTTCATCAGTTCTAGTTCAGGTGCGAAAATTGACAATATCGGTCCACTCCATCAGGGACCTCCCCCACAATGGGTCAAAATTTTGAATAATTACAACTCTTATAAAATGTGATGTAAGAGCACGATAGTCTTCAAATTTCACACATCGCAATAATTTTATTTGCACAAGGTTTGGTGCGCAAATGGAATGTATCGGTCCACTCCTTCTGGTACCTCCCCCACAAAAAATCGAAATTTCAAAAAATATTTTTTGCACAGAAAGAGAAACGATAATCCGATTTTGCTTGAACTTTGCAATTGCTAGTATTTTCATCAGTGCTAGGTAAGGTGCGAAAATGGACAATATCGGTCCACTCCTTCTGGTACCTCCCCCACAAAGTGTCGAAATTTTGAATACCCATGAAGCTCATAAAAATTAAGATCCGATTCCATTTAGAGTTGGCACATCTCAATATTTCTATCAACACAAGATCTGTTATAAAGGTGGTATAGATCGAACCATTTCTTCTGGTACCTCTCCTATACATAGGGTTCAAGATTTTGAAAAACAAAACGCACAAATAAAGCTAAATAAGCATCCAACTCTTTTCAAATTTCACACACACAAATATTTTTGTTAACACAAAATCTGTTGTGAAGTTTATACAAAGGGTCACAATTTTCAATAATTTTATCTGCCATAACTTTCGAAACAATTTAGCAATTCTCTACTATTTGCTATGCTCAAATATTTCTCTCAATAAGAAGCCTGATATGAATATGAAATTTATCGGAATTTATGATTTCGAATAACTTTTCTTGTAATTTTGCTCAATATCAATATCGCTCAATATCAGATGAAGTATAAAAATGGAATATTTCGGTAGACTCTATATGGCACATCACACACTTTTTAACGTTTTCTAAAAATTATTACATATCTCATATAAAGTAAGGGCTGAGTCGATATAATCCATACCAGGAACGTTAGAATATTTATATCATATTTTTGAGTCTGATACGAAATGGACAATTGACGAAATGGCCCATTCCTTCGAAACCGGCTCCATAGAGGGTCAAACGTTTGAATAATTGTAACACTAGTCAAATATATTTCGATTATTAATTCGAACATAGACTGAGGGTATATATCTGTCGGCAATACCGACTGATACTTTTTAACTTGTTTTTTTTTTTTTTAAACAGTCGATTTTTTTTATCAAAAGAACACTTCTTTTAAGGAACTTTGTGAACACAGAATCTACAAAAGAACTTTAATTCTCCAAAAAGGTCATTAGTGGACGGAAATGTGGAAAATTGCATAATAGAATAAAATATCTTATTGAAACCTGCTGAAGACCTTCGTTAGATAAAAAAATCTGTTTAAGGTCGAACTTTGAATATCCTCCACCATTTGGTACAAATTTGGCAATTTTCAAAAAAAAAAAAAAAAATCCCTTAAAAATTCTGTTAAGGTCTATACGACGACGTGGATCTGCATAGGCGAGTTTTGTCACAAGCTATTACAATATTCAAATGCGAAACTTGCAAAAAAAAAATCTGTTTATAATGTAGCTAAAATCATAAAAATACCGAACATAGGGAGGTACCATGGGGGTTATAAAACGTGGACCGGTACAGACGATTTTCTGTCATAGGCTGTAGTATCCATTACGAACTTCAAATGCGAAATTTGAAACAATTTCGGTAAATAATGTCACTAAATTCATCTAAATACCGAATATCGGGAGGTACTGTTATATGGGGGCTATACGAAGACGTGGACCTGCACTGATAATTTTCTTTCTCAGACTGCAGTATCCATTTCGAACTTAAAATGCCAAATTTGAAACAATTCTGGTTAATAATGTCGCTAAAATCATCAAAATACCGAATATAGGGAGGTACATGATGGCTATAAGAAGACGTGGACCTACATGGTCCAACTTAACCTGCCTCCTGGAAAAATAAACATGTGTGCAAAATTTTAGCCTTCTACAGGGTTGCCCATATTCGACGGACCCATCTGGCAACGCCATAACTTTTGACAGAGATGTCACATCGCTTAATGACATACCGCGTTTGAAGCGTCAGTCCGAGTCAGTGTTGAGAGGTCCCCAAGAACATCCCAAAAACGCCGTTCTCAGCAGTTGGGCATGGCTCGATCCACTTTACAACGGATTATTCGCATTGATTTGCATTTGCTCCCGTACAAAATTCAATTGACGCAAAGAATGTTGCCTGCGGACAAGCCTCGTCGATTGGAATGGGTCCAAAGAGTCATCGAAATGGCCGAAGATGACGAGCAATTTTGGAACAAAATTATCATGTCCGATGAAGCCCATTTCACATTGAATGGGACCGTAAATAAGCAAAACTGCCATTTTTATGCCACTGAAAATCCTCAGGAGATTCAAGAAGTGCCTCTTCATGACGAAAAAGTAACAGTTTGGCGCGGCGTTAGTGCGTAAACGGTCATTGGGCCGTTTTTCTTCCAAACTGAAAATGGCCATGCTGTGTATTCAGGGTATACCGGAATATCAAATTTCAGAATTTAACCTCTATTCCATCACAAAATATCAAATTTAGAACCACTTAGTACCTTTCCTACAATTATGGTACACTTTTTCAAAATCACTTATATGTCTTAATACAAAATACCAAAATAGACCTCAAATCAGGATTCCAGCTCTATTCCTTCACCCAATACCGCTTTTAGTACTACTTAGTACTTTTTGAACAATTATAGTACACATTTCCAAAACCTCCACCATATCTTAACCACAGACACCAACATTGACATATATATCAAATTTCATGATTTCTGCTATAATCCATCACTTGATATCAAATTTAGTACTTTTCTTACAACATATCTCAATTTCAGATACCAACAGAGACCTCAATTTCAAATTTCGCGATTCAATTCTTATGCCTCAACTCAATATAAAATTTAGTACAATTGTGTACTTTTCCAACAATTATAGTAAGCATTTCCAAAACCTCTTACAAATCTTAACCACAGACACCAACAGTGGCATCTATATGAAATTTCAGGATTTCAGCTCTATTCCGTCACCCAATACCATATTAAGTACAAATTTGTACTTTTCGTGTACAAGGTGAGATGAAAAAACTGCAACCAATTTCAGACTGCTGTCATTTCTAAGTCACTCGTCCGACAGCTGTTAAAATTATTCCAGTGACAGATCATTATATTGTTCACAAGCGTACAAAAGCATTTGCGTGAGAATTATCCAGAAAAAAGTAATTCGTGATGGAGTTTAAGCGTGACAATGTGATTTCTTTATATTTGGCTGGAAAACCGCATGTGGCTATCGTTAGAGCACTCCAGCATTTAAATGTGAATAAATCTTTTGTGTCTCGTACCATTGCTCGTTACCGTGAAACTGGTAGCGTAGCCCGACATATGTCAAGGAAGTGGACGGAAGAAAACAGCAACATCAGCAGAAATGGTTCGAAAAGTAAAGAAGCGACTTGATCGAAACCCACGTCGCAGTGGCCGAAAAAATGTCTCGTAAGCTGAATTTATCGCAATATTCCATTCGGCAAATATTGAAAACTGAGCTCGGGGTAAACCCATTGAAATTTCAAAAAGTGCAAAAACTTATGCCGCAACAGAAAAAAATAGACTCAGAAGAGCTAAGAGATGTTTCGCTTGGTCGAAAGTGGTGAACTGCCGCAAAATGGCTCGTGAGTTGAACATATCGCAATATTCCATTCGGCAAATATTGAAAAATGAGCTCGGGGTAAAGCCATCGTAATTCCAAAAAGTGCAAGAACTTACACCGCAACAGAAAGAAAATAGACTCAAAAGAGCTAAAGAGTTACTTCGCTTGGCCGAATGTGGTGAACTGCCGAATTTGGTTTTCTCCGATGAGAAAACATTCGTTGTCCAGCAGTTTGTAAACAAACAAAATGATCGGGTTTACTTGCCAAAGAGGTCAGCTGAAAATGTGCACCTTCGGTTGGCCATCAGAACTCAAGCCTTAAGCCGGCCATGGTGATGGTGTGGACCGCCAGAACAGCCGATGGTCGCTCTCCGCTCGTATTAATCGACCGTGGCATCAGAATATATGCCGAATATTATCGCGAAGGGTGGAGGGTGTATTAAAGCCTTAAGGGGCAGGCAAACATTTTGGCCGCAGACCTTGGACATTCCAAGAATTGTTACAAAATGAGGTTCCTCGCTTCATTTCCAGCACACAATGGCCACCAAAATCTCCGGATACCAATTCGTTGAACTATTGTGTCTGGAGTATTTTGGAAAGCAAGGTTGACACTAAAAAATACCAAAGTGTCGATCACCTCAATCAAGCTCTTCGCCGGGAATGGGCCAAAATGCCGCACAACAACATTCGGGCAGGGTATTTTCAGGAGCGTATTTTGAAGGACTTCCTAGTAAATAATAGTATTTTTTTAAAGCACCGAAGTGGGTGATGAAATTGTCATTCTATAGTCATTGAAATTAATTTTTCTCTGAAGAATAGAAGAAGGTCTTCCGTCTGTAGAATACCTCCCTAGAAACGTTTCAAAAAATAGGAAATAATCTTCCAGTCTTTACAAAATTACAAAATTAGGTTCCTCGCTTCATTTCCAGCACACAATGGCCACCAAAATCTCCGCATACCTATCCGTTGGACTATTGTGTCTGGAGTATTTTGGAAAGCAAAGTTGGCACTAAAAATACCAAAGTGTCGATCACCTCAAGCAAGCGCTTCGCCGAGAATGGGCCAAAATAGCGCAGAGCAACTTTCGGGCAGGGTTTGACATTGTTGCAGTTTGACATTGTTGCAGTTTTTTTTATCTCACCCTGTATTATATCCCCACAAATGGTCAACAGGTCGAAAAATCGAGAATCATTGGAGGATGTCGTGACAAATATCGTAGATTTATTTTGTTTGTGAGTAATGACCAAAAACTACGGATTTTTAAGAAAATATCCTCTTGACCGTTTTTTAAAACATTTTTAAAGACGTCCAAGAATTTATTGACTAAAAACTGTGGACTTTCTTAAAATAGTCACAAAGATATTTTCCCAGAAGAATTGGGTTATTTTTACCACCATCCATTAAAAGATAAAATTTCATACAAATATTTTTTTTTGAAAAAAAAAATCTGTAGAAAGAACACATTTTCAAAAAAAGATAATTTTTTTTGGAAAATCTTCTCTACATAAGAAACCCTGTAGAAAAGTTCATCTGTTTTTGAACAGAATATTTCTAATATGGGCAGTAAACTTGTCAACAATTCTTCCATATATATTAGTCTTTCCTGCAGGTCTAATATGGATAATTAAGTCTTCCTTCAGGATTTTTTTATGGAAAGAACATCCCTCAAATATTTGCTGCATATGCAGGAACTTTCTAAAGTTCCTCTAAAAATAGTTTCACTTTCAATGGGTTTCCATTAAAAAAAAAATAAAAAATTTTCAAAATTAATTTCAGTACAAAAAAAAATTCAAAATTTCTACGTGCCTACAAAAAAATCTAAGCATTTTGGTTGTAATTGTTAAAAAAAGAAACGAAATTATCAAATTCAACTAACAAGACGTTATGGATTGCCCCGAAAACCACAGCAGCCAAATAAAAAAGAGGCACCCAGATTTCAACCTCAACGTCATGAACTCTAATTGCTGCGGGGGCTCTTTAAATCAACAGCAACAGTCAATCTTCGGTTCAGAGTAGGTTTTTTGGTTAAACGGTTTTTTTGGTGTTGTTGTGCCAAACAAATTTAAACGTCATCCCAACCGACTCTGTCGAGCAACGGTAATGATAGACTGAAAGACGGCCAGACAAGTTGTAACAACAACGATGACGACGATATGCTGATGATACACTTGGTTCGATGATGATCATCATCACCTTTTTCTTCATAGGCGCTTGCTGGCGCTAATGACGATCATGATTATCATCGCTGTGTTTTTAGTTGTTGTTGTTAGTTGTCTTGTTTTTTTGTTGTTGTTGTTGGTGTTCAAGAGGTTACATGAAAAATAATTTATTAGCACTTGAGGTGTTCAGTTGTGGCAAAATGTTTAAATATTTGTATTTGAATGGCGTTTGGGGTTACGCTGTGATAAATGCTAGGGATGTCAGAGGCTATTGTTGTTGCTGGTGGCATCGTTTTCAATAGATTTTTTTTGTTGTGTTTGGACATTTCTAATTGGAGAAAACTTTTCAATTTTTTTTTGTTCGATTTTTGTTTTTGTTGTCACAAATATTTATTTTAAGCCTTGAAGTGGGCTAAAGAGAATATTTTTGAGAACGTCTTCATCATACAATCGTAGGCATTTTAAAAATAATTCGACGGACGTTCTGACTCAATATCCCGAATTTTTTAAGGATATTTTGAAGCAGCCCCAAGTAAGAATTGTTGTGTTTTATTAATATTTTGAATTTCGTCCGGACCAAAGATCTTAGCTATCTAATTATTCCTATTTAGAGTTTTTTATAATTTCATGAATAAAAATTGATTTCCTCCGGGACTTTATTGTAGAAATCTTGTGACTTATTGAATTTTTTTTTTATTTTAAAGATCAAAAAAAATTTGTTGAAGATATTTTTTTTAAATCGTAGACATTTTAAGGATTCTCTGATTAAATATCGTAGATTTGTTTAAGAATGTTATGAAGGAGTCCTGAATAAAATTCTTGAATTTTTAGGGAACATTATTAAAATATTTAGACGGACTTTGTAAAGAATTGATTTTAAAAGGAATATTTTAAGGATTTTCTTTTTTGAATTTCTGTTAAATGTCATGTTTTTTTTAAAACTTCTTTTAGGGTCTTCTTGCTAAATAATGGCTATTATAAGTCCTGATATGGATGTAGTGATCTTTTTAATACCCTCAAACATATGGCCAAAGCGTGCCTCATCGAAATAACGGTTTTAGACCCTAGGTCTCTTTGGACCAAATCCGTTTTAGGACATTTGGAGTCGATCTAGCGATGTCCGTCCGTCCGTCTGTCTGTCTGTCTGGCTGGTGCATACGATAACTCTCGAAGGGTGTATCCGATTTGGTCCAAACTTTGTACATCGTAATATTATAATCAAACTTAGATCGAGTTCGGAGATGGGCAATATCGGTCCACTCCTTTAGGTACCTTAGAAATTTTCAAAAAAAGTATATGTATTTTACTGCACAGAAAGAGAAAGGATAATCGAATTTTGTTCCAATTTTGCAAACCATAATATTTGCATCAATGCTTGGTCAGGTGCGAAAATGGACAATATCGGTCCACTCCATCATATACCTCTCCCACGAAGGGTCAAATTTTTGAATATCCATGAAGCTCATAAAACGCGAAATCAGTATCCGATTCCATTCAGACTTGGCACATCTCAACATTTCCATCAAACAAGATTTGATATTAAGATGGTAGAGATCGGACTGTCTCTTCTGGTAGCTTCCCACATAGGGTCAAATTTTCGAATAACCAACATTATAATAAAATCAGAAAGAAGCATCCGGTTCTGTTCATATTTCACACATCCCACAATTTTCTACTAACACAAAATCTGCTGAGCAGATGGAATATATCGGACCACTTCTTCTTGCACCTCCTGAATATCCATGAAGCTTATAAAACGCGAAATTAACATTGAATTCCATTCAGACTTAGCACTTCATAATATTTCTATCAGCACAAGATCTGTTATAAAGATGGTAGAGATCGGATCCTTCCTTCTGGTACCTCCCCCGCATAGGATTAAAGATTTTAAAAACAAATTCTCTTTAAATTTTAAATATACACAAACATTTTTGCTAATACAAGATCGATTGTGAAGATGATATATATCTGCGAACCCAACAGCTTCGGAGCCTCTCCCATAAAAAGTCAACAGTTTGAATAATACATCTAGGCTGGGGGTATGCATCTGTCGGCAAAACCAACTGATACTATTTTACTCGTTTTTGTTAGAAAAGAGGCCTATAAAATACATTTAACAAGACTATGGAAACCTCGAATATTTGTTTCCTCCATGGGAATCTCGGAAAAGTCTTCTCTCTTCTAGAAGTCGAAGAAAGGGTCTTTTGTAAATTAAAGAGGTCTTCTCATTTATAAAATAAGTTCATAACTCCCTTTATAAAGAACCTCCGGAAGTTCTTGCGTCCATATAAACTTAGAAAAGTCCTCTCTCTCTCTTTGTAGAACTTAAAAAGGGAAAGGAACCTCTTTCAAAGGTCCTCTCTCTACATATAATACTTTGAAATGACTTTTTCTATACTGCGTCTGTAAAATACCCCTCTAGAAATAATTATATTCCATAGAAGGCTTCATGACTTTTTCCGAAAAGATCTTCCTTAAAAAGAAACACTCGGAAGTTCCTTCTCTCCATAAAGACCTACAGAATGTATTTGCCTATTGAAGACCTTGAAAAGTTTCCTGTCCATAGAATACCTTTCAAAGGTCCTTTCTCTATATTGACCATTAAAGGAGTTTTTCTTAAAAGAACAGAAAACACCATAAAATATTAATAAAATTTGTTTCTTCATAGGGGACCTCAAGAAGGTACAACGATATACACATATCGAAAAAATCTTCTCCACATGGGAGACAATTCCTTTTTGAAGAGGCCTCTCTCTTAGGAAGATCTCGAAAATGTCTTCTTACCATCTCTCCCTACGGATTTGTTATCCAAAGATGACTTTTTAAAGTTTTACTCTCTGGAAAAGACCTCGAAAAGATATTTTTCCCATAGAAGTCCTGGACAAATTCTTCCAGAAGTCATTGGAAAGGTATTTTTCTATAGAAGACCATGGAAAGTGTTTCTCTCCCTAGAAAACCTGGAAAAGGTATGCTCTTCCCAGAATGTCTGTTTTGTTAAAAAAAGGTTTCTCTCTGAAGAAGAGTTCAAAGGTGTAGTAAGTGTAACTTCCCATGAAAACCCATTGAAAAAACTTCTCTCTGTTAAAGAATCTATAAAAATCGTTTTTGTATAGAAGTCCTTAAAAAATCGCCTGTCCACAATCGACCGCTAGAAATTTTTTTCTAAAGAAGACCTCGGAATGGAGATGTCTTTTTCTCTACCTTAAAAAGATTAGCTTTCTTTAAAAATTCTTGTTTTTTTAGTAGAAAATTTTTAAGGATCTTTTCTCAGTAAAAGTCCTGGAAAAGTATCTCTCTACACCTTTTTCGGATGTAATTCGAAACATTTAATTGTAATTTGAGAATTCTATTTGTAATTCGAATAATTCTACTTGTAATTAGAATAATTCGAAAATTACAATTCCAATTATTTGAGTTGCAATTCGAATTATTCCATTTGTTATTCGAATGGTTCCATTTAAAAATCGAAGAAAAAATTAAATAATTTGAATTACAAATGAAATAATTCGAATTGTAACTGGAATGCTCGAATTGAATTCTCGAATTACAACTGAAATAATTCGAATTACAAATTGAATACTTTCATTACAAATGGAATTTTACGAATTAAATCAAAAATTATTCTGAACAAGAAGACATTGAAAAAGGTTTTTTTTTTGTAAAAATTCGGAATGGTAGTATCTCTAGAAGACTCTTGAAAATTCTTTACTCCTAACAAGAACTTGAAAACTCTAGAATATCTTTATGGTTCTTCTCTCAATAAAAGTTCTTGAATAGATTTTCCTCTTAGAGAACCTTCAACGGGTCTTTCTTCAAGAGGTCTTCCCTGTATAAAAGACCTGAAAAGGGCTTTTTTCTATAGAATTAATTAAAAAAATCCTTTAAAGTCTCTTCTATTTAGAAAAGCTTGAAAAGATATTTTCTCTATTGAAGATCGAGGAAGGTTTTTTTTTAAAGGGGTACCTTGAAATGTCTTTCTCTAGAGAATATGTTGAAAGAACTTCTCTTTATATAACCCACTGTTAATGTCGTCTCTCTTGAGGTGACCTAAAAATCTGTTATCTTCCAAGAAAATAGATTTGTCCCTAAAGTGAACACGGAAAAGATCTTCTTTCAATGAAAATAATTTAAAATTCTTCTGCTCTGATTGCAAATACCTTGAAAAAATCGTTCAAGTATATAGAAGACATAAAAGTTCGTCGATCTTCTTTATAGCAAAATGTAAAAAATCTTCCATATAGAAGACCTTGCAAGGTATTGTCTTAAACATTTTTCTATAGACGACCTTTAAAAAGCAATCTCCATTGACGACTTTTACAATGACTACCATCTCTAGAAGACCTATAGAAGGCCCCTCTATATAAAACCTTATTTTAAATGGGGATCCCTCTATTGTAGACCTCATCCAGATCTTCTCTCTATCGATCTATCTAAAAAGGGCCTTCTCTCTTCAAAAGGCCTTTAAATGGCATTTGAAAAACATAGTTTTTAAGGAAGAGATTTTTTTTCGGAATTGGCATCCCTATATATATGTTTATTTATTTTTTTTTTTTTGAAGTTACTGCTTTGGATCACTCGCTTGGGTTAGCAATCAATAACATGAACGATAATTACAACAGCAGCTCATCACAAGCTATGATCAAACTGTTTTATCTCTTCTGATCGGATTGATGCAATGGTTTTAATTGAAACACATGTTTCCAACTGTGGTTTTGTTCGAAACACCACTGGCCGCCCTTTTATTTGGAAACAATTCAAATAACAATCAGCAGCTTCTTCTTCGAAAAAAATAAAAATTGAGAAAATTATTTAACAACTTCATTAGAGGATGTATATGTACGAAATAAAAAAATGGGGACTACAGAAGCATGTGGAGTAAATTCAAATTTATATTGCAAATCCAATAGATGACCAAACTGGCGGTCACCTAAAATGGTCAGTTGGCATGACTAGGCACTATTTTTCATTCATTCAGAAAAATATTAGTTTTTTTGGAAGACAATTTCTCTGCTTGATTAAGTTGAAAGCAGATGATCTGCATTATCCTCCAAAAAAATATAATTAGTGGACTTGAGCTACGTGGGGGATTATTGTAATTGACATAGGTGAAAAGTTTTGGATAATTAAGTAAAAAATCGTTCCAATTAGGAATGATGACTGTGAAGGAACAACTCCAAGTGGCTCTAAAGACGAAACCCCCAAAATAGATTCTGGAAATGGGAAATTATTAATTATCACTGAGGATTAAAATCCAATTTAATTCCCACTGAATTCATTCAACAAATGCTAATTCCTCAACGACAGATATTAATGGCCAGAAGTCTCTGATGCAAATATACAATCTAATCCTCATCTCCAATTCCCTCCAACTATTTTTTAATGCTACTCTAAATATTCGCAATCAACAAAATCTTGTCATCCAATTTATATGTATTACAATTGTGCATACTTCCCCCCTTCCGGACCCCTCCTCCAGCCCATCACATGCCGCTTGCAATCATTTCAACAAAAACAAAAAGAATTGCCTCAAATCTTTTTCTCCAACTCCATGGCAATTATTAAAACGCTGAGAATTTATGCTGTTGTTGACTCGTTTTTAAATAACTTTATTTGAAATTAGATGACTTCTGAGAAACGTCGAGCAAAACCATGCAAGCAAGCTAGCATCCATCCACACAGTTACCGCCAACGTCGCTCAGGTGCTCTAGACCAATCAAAAAAGAAAAAAACTAAAGCAAACTCCAAATTTTGTTTTTTTTGAAACAACGAAAACAAAAACAAGACTCCGGTCAATGGATGAAGTCGTGGCAAAGCCCTACTCGAACTGCAGTCACCACCACCAACAACAACAACTAAATAGCAACAAAGTCTAGTATAAACGGTTAATATCACAATTAAGGCGATTTATTTTTTCCGACTTTTGTGGACTTTTGTTAGCGATACTAGAAGGTAAAAAGTTATATATTTAATAAAACGACATTAAGGTGGGTCGAGAGAATAATAAAATTGATGGGGCTTGTTAGAAGATACGTGTCAAAAATAATTTTAAGAATTGACTTCATGGACACTTGAGGTCAATCCATTGATATCTTGTCAATATCTTGACCTCTAGTCAATAAATTGACCTCTAGTCAATAAATTGACCTCAAGTCAATATATTGACCTCTAGTCAAAATATTGATCTCTTGTCAATATATTGACCTCTAGTCAATATATTGACCTCTAGTCAATATAATGACCTCTAGTCAATATAATGGCCTCTGGTCAATATAATGACCTCTGGTCAATATAATGACCTCTCGTCAATATAGTGACCTCTGGTCAATATAATGACCTCTGGTCAATGTAATGACCTTTGGCCTCTAGTCAATAAATTGACCTCTAGTCAATATATTGACCTCTAGTCAATAAATTGACCTCTAGTCAATAAATTGACCTCTAGTCAATAAATTGACCTCTAGTCAATAAATTGACCTCTAGTCAATAAATTAACCTCTAGTCAATAAATTAACCTCTAGTCAATATATTGACCTCTAGTCAATAAATTAACCTCTAGTCAGTATATTGACCTCTAGTCAATATATTGACCTCTAGTCAATACATTGACCTCTAGTCAATAAATTGACCTCTAGTCAATATATTGACCTCTAGTCAATAAATTGACCTCTAGTCAATAAATTGACCTCTAGTCAATAAATTGACCTCTAGTCAATAAATTGACCTCTAGGCAATAAATTGACCTCTAGTCAATAAATTGACTCCTGTCGTCGACAAATTGATCTCTAGTCAATAAATTGACATTTGGTCAATATAATGACCTCTGGTCAATATAATGACCTCTGGTCAATATAATGACCTCTGGTCAATATAATGACCTCTGGTCAATATAATGACCGCTGGTCAATATAATGACCTCTGGTCAATATAATGACTCTGGTCAATATAATGACCTCTGGTCAATAAAATGACCTCTGGTCAATATAATGACCTCTAGTCGATAAATTGACCTCTAGTCAATAAATTAACCTCTAGTCAATATATTGACCTCTAGTCAATATATTGACCTCTAGTCAATATATTGACCTCTAGTCAATATATTGACCTTTAGTCAATATAATGACCTCTAGTCAATGTATTGGCCTCTAGTCAATAAATTGACCTCTAGTCATTAAATTGACCTCTAGTCATTAAATTGACCTCTAGGCAATAAATTGACCTCTAGTCAATAAATTGACCCCGGTCGTCGACAAATTGATCTCTAGTCAATAAATTGACATTTGGTCAATATAATGACCTCTGGTCAATACAATGACCTCTGGTCAATATAATGACCTCTGATCAATAAAATGACCTCTGACTAGAGGTCATTATATTGACTAGAGGTCAATATATTGACTAGAGGTTTATTTATTGACTAGAGGTTAATTTATTGACTAGAGGTCAATTTATTGACTAGAGGTCAATTTAATGACTAGAGGTCAATTTATTGACTAGAGGCCAATACGTTGACTAGAGGTCATTATATTGACTGGAGGTCATTATATTGACTAGAGGTCAATATATTGACTAGAGGTTAATTTATTGACTAGAGGTTAATTTATTGACTAGAGGTCAATTTATTGACTAGAGGTTAATTTATTGACTAGAGGTCAATTTATTGACTAGAGGTCAATTTATTGACTAGAGGTCAATATATTGATTAGAGGTCAATATATTGACTAGAGGTCAATATATTGACTAGAGTCAATATATTGACTAGAGGTTAATTTATTGACTAGAGGTCAATATATTGACTACAGGTTAATTTATTGACTAGAGGTCAATATATTAACAAGGGGTCATTATATTGACCAGAGATCATTATATTGACCAGAGGTCATTATATTGACCAGAGGTCATTTTATTGACCAGAGGTCATTATATTGACCAGAGGTCATTATATTGACCAGAGGTCATTATATTGACCAGAGGTCATTATATTGACCAGAGGTCATTTTATTGACCTCTAGTCAATAAATTGACCTCTAGTCATTAAATTGACCTCTAGTCAATAAATTGACCTCTAGTCAATAAATTGACCTCTAGTCAATAAATTGACCTCTAGTCAATAAATTGACCTGTAGTCAATAAATTGACCTCAAGTCAATAAATTGACCTCAAGTCAATAAATTGACCTCTAGTCAAAAAATTGACCTCTAGTCAATATATTGACCTCTAGTCAATAAATTGACCTCTTGTCAATAAATTGACCTCTAGTCAATAAATTGACCTCTAGTCAATAAATTGACCTCTAGGCAATAAATTGACCTCTAGTCAATAAATTGACCTCTAGGCAAAAAAAAGACCCCTGTAGTCGACAAATTGATCTCTAGTCAATAAATTGACATTTAGTCAATATAATGACCTCTAGACAATAAATTGACCTCTAGTCAATAAATTAACCACTAGTCAATATATTGACCTCTAGTCAATAAATTAACCTCTAGTCAATATAATGACCTCTAGTCAATGTATTGGCCTCTAGTCAATAAATTGACCTCTAGTCATTAAATTGACCTCTAGTCAATAAATTGACCTCTAGTCAATAAATTGACCTGTAGTCAATAAATTGACCTCTAGTCAAAAAATGGACCTCTAGTCAATATATTGACCTCTAGTCAATATATTGACCTCTAGTCAATAAATTGACCTCTAGTCAATAAATTGACCTCTAGGCAATAAATTGACCTCTAGGCAATAAATTGACCTCTAGTCAATAAATTGACATTTGGTCAATATAATGACCTCAGGTCAATATAATGACCTCTGGTCAATATAATGACCTCTGGTCAATATAATGACCTCTGGTCAATATAATGACCTCTGGTTAATATAATGACCTCTGGTCAATATAATGACCTCTGGTCAATATAATGATCTCTGGTCAATATAATGACCTCTGGTCAATATAATGACCCGTGGTTAATATAATAACCTCTGATAAATATAACGACCTCTGGTCAGTATATTGACCTCCAGTCAATATATTTTAATTTTTTCCGCTCCACTTGCCGTCCTCCCCACTCTTACATACACCCAGTCGCAAATACTGTTTGCAGGCTTACAAGCATAACTACATACATAGCTACACATATCAAATGTGATTATTTCTAAACGGATATGATATGAAAATTAGGGGGGTTCTGACGCTGCAGTTTGTAATTTACGCTTGGAAATTTTCCAAGCCTTTAGGAGAGCAACAATCTTACACTTTTTCTTTTAAATTTATAAAACTGGTGAACTCCATTGCTTCTATATTTTTTGATTTGATCTCGATGACAAATTGTACCATGTGATCCAGGTTTATATTGCCGAGATTGCAGACACTTGCCCATCTGATACTCCTTTGAGAGCGATGAAATCGACAAGAAATATTCCGTGCGGTGCTGTTTGTAGCTGGCCCAGTTTCCATTGTCGGGCAGCAATAGCATCAGCATGGCAATTCACAATTGCCTGCCACGATTATAAATTGTCCATGTTTCAACGTTTTCAGTTCGGTTTTTCTTTCTTTGGCCAACACTATTATTTGCCGAGTCCGAAGTTACAGATTACCACTTCAAATGTGGAGCATTGTTTTATTTTAATTCCATCGTTTAATGACAATTAATGGTGGTACAATTGTTCCAACGTTTTTAGTGAAGTTTGGTTTTGGCCTCTTGAAGTTTTTCTAGCTTTTGTCTTTCAAAGACTTCGTTGGCCCAAATCTAAGGTTCCAGCTGGAAATTCTAACATATCCCCCATTGGTCCCTTGTAGTAGATTTGCAATTCGACCAAAATTATCAACAATTTTTAATTTCGTGTTAATCTGAAGGTGTTTTATTTGGCTTTGTTTCGAATTTGATTTTTTTGGCAACAATCGATTGGGAAATCGCCAAACGACAAAACGGGGATTTGTGTTCGATTTTCCTTTTATGTTTTTTCTGTTACAATTCGTTTGCTGGCGTTCGCTATTAGGTATTTTTTTTCGGTTTCTAACAAATCAATCGATATTGTAAAATCAAATTTTCAACATTCATTCGAATCGAAGTGACATCGAATTGGTTCGCCAGCAGTGTTTGACGTTAGTTTGGTATCTCAAGAAAAGTGCGCATTGAACTCAGGCCGATGGTAATCTCTTCGGATTTCTAAATGTTTTGCAACTTTGTAGGACAGAAAAAAAGATAAAAAATCGAAATGCTTCTGATGAAGTAAACACAAATGTATTACATTTCTATTCATCGATTTGGGAAATGTATTAAGTACTCAATGCAATATACTACCATTTCTTCAGTTGAAGTCAATAATGGACAGATTTCAATATTGATTAGAAGTCAATGTGGAGTAGAGGCTAATATTGTTTTCTAACCAATGATGATCAGAAGCAAATGTAATTCGACAAGACCTTATCATCAATATAATACATTGACTACAAGTCAAAGTTTTGGGCTAATTTAAAAAATTCGGCCTCTTTTGAATTGATTGGCCTGTAATATTTTTTTGGATCTCCATTAAACATAATTACCTTTGGATCCTAATCAATATACTGATCTAGTCCATAGATTAACCAGTAATCCATCTATTGATATATGGTCATTATGTTTACATCTAGTCAGAAAATGGACCTCAAATCAATACATTGTTCGCTTGTGAAAGTGTTGGCCTCAAGGCAATTTATTGACCTCCCATCTACATTTTGACCTCTAATCAATTCACAGACGTCTTGATTATATTTTGATCTCCCGTCAATATTTTGACCTATAATTAATGTTTTAATCTAGAGTATAAGCAATATATTGACGTCTAGTTAGTATAATGACCTTCTTTCAATATTTTGACCCCTAGTCAATATATTGACCTCCTATTGACCTATATTAATAGTGACCTTTAGTCAATATTTAAAGTCTATAGTTTGACCTCTAGTCAGTATTTAGACCTTTAGACATTATATTGACCTCAGGTGAATATTTTGACCTCTGACCTATATTTTGTCGTCTCTTCAACATAATTTGGCCCTGTCACTACACTTGACTTCTATGATTTCTATACAATATTTTGACCTCTAGTCAATATGTTGATCTTCAGTCGGTACAATGTCCCCTAAATAACCTCTTTGACATCTGCTCAGTATTTTTGCCTCTGGTCAATATATTGACTTCTCGTCAAATTTTTGACTACAGTGACCTCTAGTCAAAAAAGTGACCTCTTGTCAATATATTGACCTCTTGTCAATAAATATATTGACCTCTTGTCAACGTGTTGACGTCTTGTAAACGTATTGACCTCAAGTCAATCTATTGACCTCAAGTCAATCTATTGACCTCAAATCAATCTATTGACCTGAAGTCAATCTATTGACCTCAAGTCAATCTATTGACCTCAAGTCAATCTATTGACCTCAAGTCCATCTATTGACCTCAAGTCCATCTATTGACCTCAAGTCAATCTATTGACCTCAAGTCAATCTATTGACCTCAAGTCAATCTATTGACCTCAATTCAATCTATTGACCTCAAGTCAATCTATTGACCTCAAGTCAACATATTGACCTCAAGTCAATATATTGACCTCAAGTCAATATATTGACCTCAAGTCAACATATTGACCTCAAGTCAATATATTGACCTCAATTCAATATATTGAACTCAAGTCAATATATTGACCTCAAGTCAACATATTGACCTCAAGTCAATATATTGATCTCAAGTCAATGTATTGACCACTAGTCAATATATTGACTTCAAGTCGATATATTGACCTCAAGTCGATATATTGACCTTAAGTCGATATATTGACCTCAAGTCGATATTTTGACCTCAAGTCAAAATATTGACCTCAAGTCAAAATATTAACCTCAAGTCAAAATATTAACCTCAAGTCAATATATTGACCTCAAGTCAACATATTGACCTCAAGTCAACATATTGACCTCAAGTCAATATATTAACCTCTTGTCAATATATTGACCTCTTGTCAATTTATTGACCTCTTGTCAATTTATTGACATCCAGTCAACATATTGACCTCAAGTCAACATATTGACCTCAAGTCAATATATTAACCTCTTGTCAATATATTGACCTCTTGTCAATTTATTGACCTCTTGTCAATTTATTGACATCCAGTCAATATATTGACCTCAAGGCAATATATTGACCTCTTGTCATTGTATTGACTTTTGGTCAGTCTATTGACCTCAAGTCAATATATTGACCTCTTGTCAACGTATTGACGTCTTGTCAATATATTGACCTCTTGTCAATATATTGACCTCTTGTTAATATATTGACCTCTTGTCAATATATTGACCTTTTGTCAATATTTTGACCTCTTGTCAATTTTTTGTATTTTTGTCAACATATTGACCCCTTGACAATATATTGACCTCAAGTCAATAAATTGACCTCAATCATTGACCTTAAGTCAATATATTGATCTCAAGTCAATATATTGACATCCCGTCAATATTTTGACCTCAAGACAATATATTGACCTCTTGTATTGACCTCTTTTCAATATAATGACCCCTTGTCAATATATTGACCTTTAGAAATATATTGACCTCAAGTCAATATATTGACCTCAAGTCAATATAATGACCTCAAGTCAATATTTTAACCTCAAGTCAATATATTGACCTGAAGCCAAAATATTGACCTCAAGTCAAAATATTGACCTTAAGCCAATATATTGATCTTCCATCCATATTTTAATTTCTTGACTATATTTTGACTACAAGTCAATCTTTTTTCTATTAATATTAATATTATTATTATTATTATTATTATTATTATTATTATTATTCTCAATATTACTCACATTCCAACCCCTCTTTAATCTCCCCAGAATCATAATGGTAATTAAAAATCTTAACTTAAATTATGATTGATTAAGCAAAAGCTTAATTAATAATCATTAAAAAATTAAAAACGACCACTTTACAAAATTCCCCCTCTCGTCGTGAGAGTTGAAATAGAGAATAAAATCAAAAGACTTAAGACACAAACGTGCCCACCTACGTACCGCAAATAAACGACAAATACAATCGCCAAAGATAAATACACAATACTATGGCAAAAAAGCCGTAAACAAACGGTATAATTGCCGGGCGCATTTGAAATGAGATGGCAATGGAACATTCCCCCATTTCATTCATTGATTTCATAGAAAAAAAAAACACACACACAAATTCGGAGGAGAGTGTGGAGATCACTCTCGCGTTTGGCCTGAGAGCGAGTGAGTGAGTCGAGTCGGCTTTTCTTATGTTTGTTTTGATTTTGTTATTCTTAGCCAACACAACATAATTGTGTAGAGTTGTGAATATACACCACTGTTTTGTTGTGTGTTGGCTAGTGGGGAGTTTCTCTGCAGAGGGACTGTTAAGTTTATGTGGTGTTACTGCTATTGAAATAATGGCCAAACAGCTGAGCTCTAGCATTTGCTTGTGTTGCTGAAAACTCTGGTAAAGAAACAATTTTTCATATTGGCCTACTGGAAATCTTTGATGTGTGTGTGTGAGTGTGCGTGTGTACATTGCTTGTATTTGCGAGGTTTTTGGGGGCCCTCCATGCTGCCGTAATGGTCTTTCTGTGTGCGCTATGCTGCTGCTGGCTGGCTGGCTGACTGACTGGCTGTCTGTGGCCAATATGAGTTGCATTGACGTCGTCTGTTAACAGAACTGTTTTGACCATTAAACCGTACGGTTGCAAACGCCTAATAACGCTCGCGATTTACGTCTTTTTAGTTTTGAGAGTTTTATGAAAAGAGGTTTTTAGATTTTTTCTTTGATTTTAGTGCAGCATAAAAAATTTATGATTTTGGTATTTTGTCGTAGAGAAATAAAGTTTTGGATAAAAAGTATTTTAATCAGAATATAAAATTTAATAAAAACATAATTTTTACCAATTTTAATTCCAAATGCAATCAATCCAAAAAAATATTAAAAATGAAACCCCAATCTTGTTTTGTGTGTTGATTTGTTAATTTTATTTTTGCTGTGTTTTTTGTGATTTGTTGGTGATTTTGTCGAATTTTCGCGCAAAAAAAAATAGAAAACCTTATAAAGAAAACCTAAATAAATATGCGATGCGATGTCTAATGGCAATCATGGAAGAAGAAAATATTTTTTTTTTGAAAATCCCAAAAAAATGTTCACAAATATATTTGTTGAACTTGTTTTTGTTTTGGCGAATGCCTATCTCTCTGTGTTAAGAAAAACACAACAGCAACAACAAAAAAAAAGTGGAAAAACAAAAAAATAAGCGATAGATTTCGATTTGGTAACAGTTCGCCACCATAATATTGCCTAATAGTATCGCGAAAAACAAAATCGAGTTTGCAAGAAATCTATCAATGAAATGAGATTAGAGAAGTAACCAAAACAGAGCAAACAAAAAATGAAAAAAAAAAAAATGAAAAAAAAAAAAATAAAAATTCAACAAAAAAATATAGAAGAAATCAATACTCAAAAAATGTGGAATAAGTGGCAAATGCATTAAACCAATAACAGAAACAACAACGACAACAACAAAAAATCGCATTGAGCATAACATGTTCACCGAAAGATAAATCAAAGCCTGATTTTTATTTTGGCGAGATGAAAAGCCCCACGAGGAAAACTGGCTGCCGCATTTCAACACCATACCGGGTGATTTGGCCATTAGAAAAATCCAAAAAATAAAATAAAAAAATACAAATATATACAATTATACTTTGTATGGATCTGGAAATCTGAAATCAAATAGAATCAAGAAATAAAGAAAGATGAGGGCAATTTCATTTGGTTGAAAAAATTTGGAAAATTTGAGGTGTTTAAAAAAGAATTAGATAAATTGGAAATACAATTCTTAAAATAATATTAAAAAAAAAATAAATAAATAAAAAAGAGAAAGAGAAACATTGAAGAACTGAAAATATTGAATGAATATTGAAAAAAAGTATTAGAAAAAAATCTAATGTCTTGATAACATATACAATTTTGAAACGTCATTTCTATACATTTGTGAAACCTTTAGTCCATTAGAAAGAAATCTGTTCTTGGGGTGCAATTCTTGTTCTACGAAATTGTGAAAAGATTAAGGAAAGAAAAGTCAAATGAAAAATCTCAAAAAGGAAGTATTTTTCATTTTTCTCCTTATCATAAAACAAGAACATTCTGTGTGGATGACAGAATTCATGCAAAAATGTTCCTCATAATATTTTTACTAAAATAAGTTCAAGTAGGAAAATAAATTTTATGGAGGCATTGCTTCGTAAAATTCTCAAATAAAGAGTGAATACTAAAAAAAAAACAAGTAGGTTCTGAATTTTTTATACCATCTAAAATTATAACGAGTCGGGGATCTCCAAATCCTTTAAAATTTTGGGAATTGAATGATCCATATTTCTATACCTGTAAATACTGAATATTTTGGCCAACTAGCTTTTCCCCCTTTTTCTAAACCCAAATACTAAAATCTTTGAACATGCAAATAGGACTTTCCAACTGCAATTTATCGTTCCATGGGGTTCATTTGAAAAATTAGATCTACACTTTTTTTGTAAGGATGTGTCCTCCTAATTATATTTCAAAATATTAAATTGGCTGGAAGAAGTGGGTAGAATCACATAAAATCGGTCGTTAGCGTTATAATTTTGGAGCTATACCAAATAATGGACCCATATTACCCATTTTCTGTAGAAAGGATTAATATTCACTTGAACTAATTGGACTGAAAATACGTTCACAACCGTTCACAAAAATCCAAAGGACACTTATGTGGGACCAATGGCAAATAGGTGATCAATATTGACCAATTTTCAACCGAAAGAGATTTTACGAATTCAGAACCTTAACATTTAAGCTGGAACATTAAACATACCAAAAACTCAGAGGAAAACTTTGTTGCTTCAATATTTAAGCTTTGTGGAAATAAAGCATTTTGCATTTTTTAGTCAAAATCGCCAACATTGATACCTCCCGATTCACGATATATTTCAAAGTTGAATCTTCATTTTTAAATTAAATCGATTTTAAATTCGAGTATAGAAGAAGCTCATAGTTGTTTTGTTTCTTGGACAACACTCAAATCACGTTTTTATACCTTCAGCCATCTGACTAGCGATTTGATACGGCCAAAACGTGCCTTATCGAAAAAACGTTTTTAGAGGTCTCTTTGGACCAAATCCGTTTCAAGACATTTGGAGTCGATCTACGGGTGTCTGTCCGTCCGCCTGTCTTCGGCTGGCTGGTGCGCATTATAACTTTCGAAGGGAGTATCCGATTTAGTCCAAACTTGGTACATCGTAATATTATTATCAAACTTAGATGGACAATATTGGTAAAATTTCCAAAGAATATTTTAAGTCACAGAAGGAGAAAGGAAAATCCGATTTTTCTCCAACTTTTCAGATCCTAATATTCGCATAAGTTTTAGGTCGGGTGGGAAAATGAACAATATCGGTCCCCTCCATCAAGTACATCCCCCACAAAGGTCCAAGATTTTGAATAATTAGACCCTTAGCCATATGGCTACAGAGGGTATATATATCATTTGATACGGTCAAAATGTGCCTAGTCGAAATAACAGTTTTATACCAAATCCGTTTCAGGAGTCGATCTACGGGTGTCTGTCCGTCCGCCTGTCTGTCTGCCTGGCTGGTGTTCACAATAACTCTCGAAAGGAGTATCAAATTTGGTCCAAACTTGGTACATCGTAGTATTATTATCAAACATAGATATAGTTCGGAGATGTGTAATAAAGGTCCACTCCCCCTGGTACCTCCCCCGCAAAAGGTCGAAATTTTCAAAGAAAATATTTTACTACACAGAAAGATTTTGCTACAATTTTGCAAATCCTAATATCTGCATTAGTTCTAGGTCAGGTACGAAAATGGACAATATCGGTCCACTCCCTCAAGTACATCCCCCCCCAAAGGGTCAAGATTTTGATTAATTATAACTCTTTTAAAATGCGAAGTAAGTGCCCGATTCTTTTCAAATTACACACATCACAATCATTTGATCAACCCAAGGTCTGATGGAAAGATGGAATATATCGGTCCACTTCTTCTGGTACCTCCCCCACAAAGGGTCAAAATTTTGAAAATATAATATAAAGTCTTCTTATAAAGTCTACTTATGGTATATAGATCATAAAGGGTAGATAAAAAATATAAGGGTTTATCCAGAAGATCTCTTGAAGGTCTTTTAATTTTTTTTATTCCGATTAACTTCTATAACCGAATAACCGATTGTTTTCACAGAAGGCTTATAAAATATGTATAATCAAAAAAAAAAAAAAAAAAAAAACATTGAAAAGGTACCTAAAACTTAATATATCCTATGTAGGTCCTCTTCTAAGGGGGGGGGGGGGGGGGGGGGGGGAGTCTTTGTCTTTGGAAGGTATTACTAAATGTATGGAAGATTCATTAAAGGTGTAGATATGGAGGAAGTATGCAAAGTCTATATATAGAAGAACTGGGGGCCATACCAAAACGGCAACCTCTATAGACAAGTTTATACTTCAAGTATTTCAATCTACCAAATCTTCTAAAATAACGAATTTGAAACAAATTGTGGGTAAATGTGACTAGGATTATCAAAATACCGAATATCGGTGGGTATCGTTATATGGGCGCTATAGAAAAACGTGGACCTAAGTATTCAATCATCAAAATACTGAATATCCCGCGGTAACATTATGTGGCAGCTATACGAAAACGTGGACATACTGTGTTTCGCCACGGGAGCTAGAACCAATTACTACCAATTTTTAGACAAATCCATGGAAAAATGTGGCAAAAATCACCGATTATCGGGAGGTACCGTTATATGGCGACTATACCAAAACGTGGACCGATATATCTCATTTTTAATACCAACCAACCTAAACACAAATGGTTTTGCCAAATTTTGAAGCTCTACATCAAATAATGTGGGCTGTATCGTAATTTCAAAAGACAGACTGACAGACAGAAAGACTTACATCGTTAAATCGACTGATCACGAATATATAAATCCTTTTCTATTGCGGATATTTAGAGGTCTTACAAAGGGAATGGCAAAATTAATATTCCCTCCTTTCCAAGGTGGAGTATATAATAATGGGATGTGTGAAATATGAAGAGAACCCGATGTTTTTTTTTGTATTTTATAATCGTTTTGATTATTCAAAATGTTGAATCTTTGTGGGGAAAGTGCCAGAAGGAATGATAACAGATCTTGTGTTGGTAGAAATATTCCGATGTGCTATGTCTGAATGAAATCGAATGGTAATTTCCTGTTTTATGAGCTTCATGGTTATTCAAAATTTTCAAC
This sequence comes from Musca domestica, assembly GCF_030504385.1. Taxonomy (NCBI): domain Eukaryota; kingdom Metazoa; phylum Arthropoda; class Insecta; order Diptera; family Muscidae; genus Musca; species Musca domestica. The sequence goes on from NW_026712409.1 coordinate 12,981,045, forward strand.
CTTTGGTGGGAAGGTACTAGAAGCAGTCTTCACACCAGACCTTGGATTAATAAAAAATATTGTGATGTGTGATTTAAAGAGAAACGGATGCATAATTCCGATTTTATGATCGTTTTTATACCCTCCACCATACTATGGAGGTTATATTAACTTTGTCATTCCGTTTCTAACTTCTCGAAATACTCATGTCAGACCCAACAAAGCACAAATATTCTTGATCAGCGTAAAATTCGAAGTCGATTTAGCGATGTCCGTCTGTCTGTCTGCCTGTCCGTCTCTCTGTCTGTTGTAATCACGCTATCTTTCGAACGAATTGAGATAGAAGGCTAAAATTTTGCACACATGTTTATTTTTCCAGTAGGCAGGTTAAGTTCGTAAATGGGCCATGTAGGTCCACGTTTTCATATAGCCCCCATATAACGGTACCTCCCGATATGCGGTATTTTGATGATTTTAGCGACATTATTCAACGGAATTGTTTCAAATTTTGTATTTGAAGTTCGAAATGGATACTACAGCCTAAGGCAGAAAATTGTCTGTGCTGGTCCAGATCTTCGCACAGCTCCGATATAACGGTACCTCCCTATATTCGGTATTTTGATGATTTTAGCTACATTGTTCACCGTTTATTTCAAGTTTCGAATTTGAATATGTTAATGGCTTATGACAAACAATGCCTATGTAGGTCCAAGTCGTATACACCCCAATATAACTATTATCTTCGGTATTTTTAAAATTGTAACAGATTTTTAAAGGAATTTAATTTTTTGAAAATTTCCAAATTCGTTCTAAATGGTGGAGGGTACTCAAAGTTCGGCCCGGCCGAACTTACTGCTTTTGAACTTGTTGTTATTCAATACTCTGACTTACAGGATGAATGTTTCGATCTCTATCATTATTATAACAGATTATGTGTTAAGTGAAATATTGAGATGTGCTAAGTCTGAATGGAATCGGATGTTGATTTCGTGCTTTATGAGCATTGTGGGGGAGGTACCAGAAGGATATCTGAAGTTCCACAATTTTTGATAGGTTTGAAAAAATTAGTTTGCGAAGGTAACTTTACAATTTCAACCATAACCTTTGCATCTGATCGTATTTTTCTAAATCTATGGGACCAAGTAGGACGTTTCTTTATACACTCACGTGTCAAGGAATTTGCGTCGTACTGATAAAAACTCAAAACGCAGTAATTGACAGTGAACAAAATATTCCATTCAATAAAAAAATAATCGATTTCATTCTGCGTATTAATTTTTTAAACAAATTCGGCATTACAGAACAAAAAAATAAATACACCCATTAAAATATTTGATGCCTATCTATATAACAAAAAATGCATAACAATTAATGAATTTGATTTCGGAACAATTGTAACCAGTTTTCGGAACGATTTCTAATTTTAATTCACAAAAAAAAAAAACAAAATTGCATTTATTACTTCCAACATTTTTTAATATTTCATTTTTCAAAAAAAAAAAAAAAAAGTTCATATAATAACGTAAACACTTCCGTTGACATAGACGGTTGAGGTAAAAAAAAACCGAAAAAAAAAATTGGCCATGACTGATATTTGTTTTGTGAATGAATTTCGCAAGCCATAATCGACATCGGCCAATAATTTGTGATATCGACAAGAAAATTATTGAATTCATTATTTTTTCGGGGGGGTTGTTGTGTGTAATAATATCTAGACTTCATTATGTCTATCTTACGTGTCATTATTCTGCATATCCGCCTGTCTGTATGTCGATCGATCTAAACGCCCCTTCATGGCCTAGCCGATGGCTGTGGTTAGTTAGTTACCGTTTACATGTTCTTTAGTCTTCGATTTGTCGTTGTAATGCCGTTTTCTAGACTTCTTCTCTTCTTTTGGCCAGAATTAAGTGCAATCGAAAAAAATAACAACAACAACAACAGCCATTGCAATTTTAAAACATTTTTTGAAAGTCTCACAATTTCTGGTGTTCTTTTTCTGTCAATAGTGGAGTCGGAACGAGTCGAGTCGAAGTTGAGTTGTGTTGCAGTTTTTCTGCTTAATTTACGAAACTCATTTGTCTCAAAATTCCACTTCCTTTCATTTTCAGAAATAACAACAATGACAACAAAAAAATCGTAGTTAGTTTAAGTTTCTTGTTGTAACTTGGCTACATTGCCCGCCATTCCGTTGACTTGTTAAAATACCCATAAAAATGTATCTCAAACCGAAATTCTTAATAGACAATTTTCGAAATTAAATTGCACTTAAAAGCCTTCTGCTGCAACCCCTTGCTCCCACTTGAATAAAATTCGCTACCACCTCAGTATCTCAGTAAGGAAATTCGGAAATCTAGCTCAATTTGTTGACAGACACCCATTAAGAACATGAAAAATAACGGCTGGTAATTTTTGTGATAGTTCTAGTTGTTGCTGTTATGGTTTTGAATTTTTTTTTGCCAAATTTATGGCCAAAACTAATGTTCTTTAATTTATCAGGCGATTCTTAGGTGGTGGTAGGCTAAAAATAAAAATGCAACTGCTGTAGTTTTTTTTTTCGATACAAAATTTAGATATAGTCGTAAGGGAGGGTCATTTTGCATACGATATAAGACAAACATAAGGAAAAAGGCTTTAAATTCAGCCAAATATAAGAAGAAGGTCTTTAAATTCCGCTATGCTAAGCATTTGAGGTGTAAAATTTGAAATTAAAAAAAATAAAAAATAAAAATTTGATTCCTGACCGCCAAGTACCCACTGCCTAAAAATCTTATGTGAATATTTTTCAATATCCGCTATTTTTGAAAGCATTTCTTTGAACCCCTCACGGTTTCATGGAAAGGAAATTCTGGAATAAAATCAGACACTGGAATTTTTGTTAGGATGTGTTTGAGAATATTTTTACAAAGTCCACGATTTTTAAATATAAAGACTTTAAAAACAACCCTTATTAAAGTCCACAATTTTTTTTATACCCTCCACCATACTATGGAGGGTATATTAATTTTGTCATTCCGTTTGTAACTCCTCGAAATACTCATGGCAGACCCAAAAAAGTATATATATTCTTGATCAGCGTAAAATTCTAAGACGATTTAGCCATGTCCGTCTATCTGTCTGTCTGTAGGTCTGTCTATCCCTCTGTCTGTCTGTCTGTCTGTTGTAATCACGCTATCTTTCGAACAAATTGAGATAGAAGGCTAAAATTTTGCACACATGTATATTTTGCCAGTAGGCAGGTTAAGTTCGTAAATGGGCCAGGTAGTTCCAAGTTATCATATAGCCCCCATATAACGGTACCTCCCGATATTCGGTATTTTGATGATTTTAGCGACATTATTCATCGGAATTGTTTCAAATTTGGCATTTGAAGTTCGTAAGGGATACTACAGCCTAGGACAGAAAATTATCTGTGCAGGTCCACGTCTTCGTATAGGCCCCATATAATGGTACCCCCCGATATTCGGTATTTTGATGATTTTAGCGACATTATTTACCGGAATCGTTTCAAATTTGGATAATGGATACTACATCGTAAGTCAAAAAATGAGCTATGTAGGTCCACGTCTTCATATAGCCCCCATATAACGGTACCTCCCGATATTCGGTATTTTGATGATTTTAGCGTCTTTATTAACCACAATTTTTTCAAATTACGCATTTAGAGTTCGTAATGGAAACTCCAGTCTGTGACAGAAAATTGTCTATGCAGGTTCAGGTCTTCGTATAGGCCCCATATACCAGTACCTCCCTATATTCGGTATTTTGACGAGTTTAGGTACAATACTCACCGAAATTGTTTGAAATTTCGTATTTGAAGTTCGTAATGGATGCTACAAAATATGACAAAAAATTGTCTACGCAGGTTCAGGTCTTCGAACAGCTACGATATAACGGTACCTCTATATTCTATATTTTGATCATCGTTTATTTCAAGTTCCGAATTTGAATTTGGTAATGACTTATGACAAATAATGCCCGTGTGGGTCCACGTCATATAGGCACCAATATAACGGCAATAGTCGGTATTTTTAAAATTTTACCAAAGTTTTTTTCAGGATTTTATTTCCAAATTCGTTCCAAATGGTGGAGGGTATTCAAAGTTCGGCCCGGCCGAACTTACTGCTTTTTAACTTGTTGAATTTAAACTTTCAATTTTTCAGGATTTCAACTCTATTCCTTCACCCAATATTAAATTCAGTACTATTTAATACTTTTCGAACAATACACATTTTCAAAACCACCTCCATTCGAACAGAGACCTCATTATCAAATTTGAGGATTTCAGCTCTATTTGTTCACTCAATACACAATTTAGTATCACTTAGTACTTTTCGAACAATTATATTACGCATTTGCATAACAACCTCAATATCACCAAATATCAAATGTAGCACCATTCTGTACTTTTCGTACAATTATAGCACACATTTCTAAAACCAAATCTATCACCAACAGGGACCCCAATATATTATTTCAATAATCCAGCTTCACCCTAAACCAGACTGTTTCAAATTTAGTACCACTTAGTACAGTTCGAAATTTTGAGAATTTTGTAGGGAGGTGCCGGAAGGAGTGGATCGATATATTCCATCTTCACAGCAGATCTTGTGTTTGTAAAAATAATGGGATGTGTGAAATATAATTTTATGATCGACTTAGTTATTCAAAATGCTAACCCCTTGTGAGAGAGGTACCAGAAGAAATGATCCGATTTCTACCATCTTTATAACAGATCTTGTGTTGATACAAATATTGAGATTTGAAAATTTTGAACAGAATCGGATGTTATTTTTGAGTTTTATAAGTTTCATGGATATTTACAATTTTGACCTTTTGTGGGGGAGGTACTATATGGAATTTTCCGATCTCTACCATCTGTATAACAGATCTTGTGTTGATAAAAATATAGAGATGTGCGATGTCTGAGTGGAATCGAATTTTAACCCTGTGTTTTATGAGAATATTCAAAATTCTGACCCTTTGTGTGGGAGGTACAAGAAGGAGTGGACCGATATATTCCGTCTTAATACCAGATCTTGGGTTCGTAAAGATATTAGGATGTGTGAAATTTGAAGACAATCGGACTCTTGCATCACATTTTATAAGAGTTGTGATTATTCAAAATTTTGAACCTTTGTGGGAGAGGCACGTGATGGAGTGTACCGATATTATCCATTTTCGCACCTGACCTATCACTGACGCAAATATTCGAATTTGCAAAGTTGGAGCAAAATCGGATTATAGTATATCTTTCTGTGCAGAAAAAATATTTTGTTGAAAATTTTGAGGTTTTGTGCGGGAGGTACCAGAAGGGGAGGACCGATACTGCCCATCTCCGAACTTGATCTAAGATTGACAATAATATTACGATGTACCTAATTTGGATCAAATCGGCTACTCCCTTTAAGAGATATCAGACGGACATCGCTAGATCGACTCCGAATGTCCTGAAACGGATTTGGTCCAAAGAGACCTAGGGTTTAAAACCGTTATTTCGATGAGGCACGTTTTGGCCCTAATAAATGATATATACGCTCTGTGGCCATATGGCTGAGGCATAATAACAAGTAAAAAAGTAGCTAAGTTCGGCCGGGCCGGACTTTTAATACCCTAAACCATTTTGAAGGATCTTGGAGGAGGAAGGATTTGAAAAAATAAAAAAAATCCGTCGAAAAATACCACTTAATAAGGTTATATGGGGGCTATACGAAGACGTGGACCTGTATAAATATTGTTTTGTCATAGGCTACCAATTCCGATCTTTAAATATGACATTTGAAATAATTCTGTTGAATAATGTCGCTAATATCATCAAAATACCGAATTTTCGGAGGTACCGTTGTATGAGGCTATACGATATCGTACCATATACACACTTCACACTTCCACACGAAGACATGGACCTGTATAAATAATTTTTTGTCATAGGCTGTAGTATCGATTCCGATCTTTAAATATCACATTTGAAATAATTTTGTTGAATAATATCATCAAAATACCGAATTTTGGGAGGTACCCCCCTTATATTGGGGGCTATACGAAATCGTGTACCTATAAAGACAATTCTCTTCCAGGGGGGTAATGCACTCAGAAGACACGCCTTGTGTGGATTTGTAGATGATTCCACTGAAAAATTCAAAATACCGAATATTGGAGGGTACCGTTATATACGGGCTATACAATATCGTGGACGTATATAGGCCATTCTCCATTCGATGTCGTGAACCTATATAGACAATCCTCTTCCAGGGGGTACTCCTTGTGTGGCATTTCAGACAATTCCATTGGAAAATGTGCCTAAAATCATCAAAATACCGAATATTGGGACGTACCGTTATATGGTGGGAGCGTTATAGCCCATCTTTGAACTCGACCTGATCCAAAGCGACCTAGGGTCTAAAACCATTATTACGAGGAGCCATGTTTTGGCCGTATCAAAAGATATATACCCTCTCTAACCATATGGCTGAGGGTATAATAAATAACACATTTTATCCTTGACCCTTAATTTTTTGCATTATTTTTTAAAAAAAATATTCTAAAAATATATTTATTCAATATTTGTATTTTTTTGCGAAATGGCAAACTCATTTGGGGTAATTAAAATTTTTGAAATATTTTATTAAAAAACGAAGATCCAAAGCCTCTTTTATTCTAAATGGTCATCGGCAAGTCAGCTGTGCATTAACTTAAACTCTTGATTATTCCGACTTATTCGCTAATAAGCTACTAAAACCGTGAACGCCAAGCCAACATGTTCTCTGTCACAAATGCGGCGGCCAGGCAAAGTTGCCGATAAAACCACAACAAACCAAGTCAATCGAAATACATGCCAATAAAAAAAATACAAAAAAAAAAAATCAAAATAAAAAAACTCAAAGAAATACAAAAATAAAACCGGCTATGAACCACCAGAAAACAAAATCAATGAATTAAATAAAAACAAATTAAAACTCAAAAAGTACCAACAACACACAAATAAAAATTTGCCAAAAAAATATTATCCAAAAAAAAAAAAAAAAAAAGAAAAAATATTCTCAGAAAAGAGAGAGACGAGAAACCAAAACAGAGAAGCCAAAATCAAAACAAAATAAATTTGCAAAAAAAAAAAATTAAAAAAAAAATAATTTCCAATCTATAAAACGTTTAATTTTTGTGGTTCTCTTTATTTTTTTGCAGCCAACAAAAAAAAAAAACTGGTCTCAAGAATTTTACAAAGTGAACAAACTACAACAACAACAGCAATAACTATCATATAGTGGCTAGAAATAATAACAACAATAACATATTAACTTAACTGCAAATTAGACTAAACAATTTTAAGAAAAACTGAAAAAGTTTCAATATTTTTTATTCTTCGTCTTCTGATATCGAAACCCAAACACCCAGCCGTGATATACATTAAAGTGGACTTGAAAAAGCAACAGAACAACAACAACAACAACACCCATACATTCAACTCCAGCAATAACCTTAGTCCAAGCACCCATATTCTTGTTGTAGTACAAAAATAACAGCAACAACAACATGAGGTCGGCCTTTAAGGCCAACGTTGCAATGAAAGCAACGGCGGCAGCAGCAGCTCCACATGGAGGAGGTGCTGTTTCTGCAATCAGCAACAGTTTGAAGAATATGACAAAAAACGAGAACAGGTTCTTGGCTAGCAATAACAACAACAACACCAAAACCAACAACAACAACAACAACAACAACAACATCTGCAGCAATATTAATTCCAGTGCAAATAACAGAAGCCAACAAAAGAAACAACAAAACATCAGTAACAACGACAAGAACAATAAAACAGCAAAGAACAGCAAAGATCATGTAATGCAAAAAGCAACAACAACAACAACAACAACATATTCTGCCAGTTCATCTTCATCTTGGTCACCCAAAAGGCCAACGAATTCTACACTGGCCAGAACAACATCATCATCATCATCATCGCCGTCATCAACGCCGTTGTCGTTCTCGTCGTCACCCTTGTTGTTTTTGTCAACGGCATTGTTATCTTTGTTGGGTTCTTCAACAACGTCATCATCATCGGCTACAACATCATCATCGTCATCACGTTTGTCTTCATCATCATCGCCTTCGTCCTCATCTATGACCGTTGCTCTTCTATTGATCGTCTGCATTCTAAACAGCCACGTTGTTGTTGGCGTTACAACAACGGGCGCTGTCCGTCCCGGCACCGGCAATCCCTCGGCACGTCTGCCACGTACCAGTGCCAGCCAGCTGAATAGCGGTAATACGACCGGCAACAGCAATGCCTACAAGTTGGCAGCCAAATCGCTGAACAACAACAACACCAACAATCGCAATGGCAATTTACGCACAAGGTGAGTGATGGAGCGGAGTGACTTGTTGTTTTTGTTTATTTGTTTTTTTCAAGTTTTTGTTGTAATTTTATAAACCAGAGTCTAATAGTGTGAGGCTACTTTTGGAGATGAATTCTTGAAGTTTGGTTTTTTAATGAAATCAAGAAAAAAAGAAGATGTTACATTGGGGTGGGGTGAGACCCCTTGAGGATCTTTTTTGGATGGAGGGCATATTAATGTCTAACATACTGGTTTGTGGGTCTTAATGGTCTACTACAGATATAATTTTTTGAGACCCTCCGTCATTTCGTTTGTAACTCATCGAAATAATAAGACCGGACAAAGTTTATACATTCTTGATCAGCGTAAAATTCTAAGATGGTGTAGCGCGGTCCGTCCACCCGTCCGTCTGTTTGAATCAAGCTAGAGTCAAAACAAATAAAGATAGGAAGCTACTATTTTGCACCGACCTGTCTTTTGTTTGCAGGCAAGTCAAGTTCGGAGATGGACTATATCGGTCCACTATATATTTCAATGGAATTGGTTGAAATTCTACACAAGGAGTACTCTGTGAGTACTTTACCCCCTGCAAGATAATTGTCTATGTAGGTCCACGATATCGTATAGCTCCCATATCCGTTATTCGATATTTTGATAATTTTAACCACATTTTTCGATGGAATTGGCTGAAATTCTACGCAAAGAATTCTTCGTGACTACTTTATCTCCTAACAAGGATAGACTGTAATAGTCCGCAAAATCGTATATTCTCCATATAATATTCGGTATTTTGATGATTCTAGTCACACTTTCCAATGACATTGCCTCAAAATTCACACAAGGAGTTCCCTCTGAGTACCCAACCCCCTAAAAGAGAATTGTCTATATAGGTCCACGATATCGCATATCCCCCATATAACTGTACCTCCCTATATTCGATATTTTGATGATTTTAGTCACACTTTGGCATTGTCCGAAATTCTACTCAAGGAGTTATATGTGAGTACTTTACCTACTAAAAGAGAATTTTCTTTATAGGTCCATCATATCGTATAGCCCCCATACAATGATGCCCCTCGATATTCGGTATTTTGACGATTTTAGCCATATTTTTCAGTGGAATGGTCTGAAAATACACACAAGGAGTTCATTCTGAATACTTTACCCCCCCTGGAAGGGAATTGTCTATATGGGTCTACGTTTTTGAATAGCAGGATTTTCTTGACATTATTTGCCGGATTTGCGTTAAATTACATATTTCAAGTTCGGAATCGTTACTACAGCCTATCACAAAAATGTGTTTATCCAGCCTTCGTATAGCCTCCATATAAAGGTTTTCATTTGAGCGGTACTTCTCGACGGATTTTTTTTAAGTTTTAAATTCCTTCCGAATAATGGAGGTCCTAAAACTTAGCTACTTTTTATATCCTCAGCCGCATGGCTACATAGCCAAAACGTGTCTCATCGAAATGACGGTTTTAGACCCTAGGTCTCTTTGGACCAAATACGTTTCAGGACATTTGGAATCAATCTAGCGATGTCCGTCCGTCTGTCTGGCTCGAATGGAGTTTCCGATTTGGTCCAAACTTGGTATATCGTAATATTTTTGTCAAATTTACATCGAGTTCGGAGATGGGAAATATCCGTCCACTTCTTCTGGTACCTCCACCACAAAATGACAATATTTTCAAAGAAAGAAAGAGAAAGGATAATCCGATTTTGCTCCATCTTTGCAAATCCTAATATTTGCATCAGTGCTAAGTCAGGTGTGAAAATGGATAATATCGGACTGCTCCATCAAGTTCTTACCCCACAAAGGGTCAAAATTTTTAATAATTATAACTATTATAAAATGTGATGTAAGAGTCTGATTGCCTTTAAATTTCACAAGTCCCACTATTTTTATTAACCCCAGGTCTGGTGTATAGATCTACTCCTACTGGTACCTTTCCCACAAAAGGTGAACATTTTGAATAAACAAAACGATCATAAAATCCTTAATAAGCATCCGGTTCTCTTCACATTTTCCATTTTCATTCCATTCTTACTACTAACAGAAGATCTGCTATGAAGATGGGATATATCTGCTACCTCCCCAACAAAGGGTCAAAATTTAGAGCATCCATGGAGCTCATAAGACTGGAAATTAACATCCGATTCCATTCAGACTTGGCATGTCTCAATATTTCCAACAACACAAGATTTGTTATAAAGATGCTGAGATCGGACCATTCTTTTTGGTACCTCCCCCACAAAGGGTCAAAGTTTTGAATAACAAAAACGATCATAAAATCCGAAATAAGCATCTGTTTTTTTTTTCATATTTCACACATTCCATTATTTCTACTAACACAAGATCTGCTGTAAGGATGGGATATATCGATCCACTCATTTTGTTACCTCCCCACCGAGGATCAAAATTTTGAATATCCATAAAGCCCATAAAACGTGTAATTAACATCCGATTCTATTTGGACTTGGTTCCATCTCAATATTTTTCTCAACACAACATCTGCTATAAAGATGGTAGAGATCGGACCATTCATTCCGATACCAACCCACATAGGATTCAAGATTTCGAAAAAAAAATCCTGAGCCAGAAACCTGACATGAATATGAAATTTATGATTTCGCATTAAATTTGATATAAATATTCGATTTTCTTGTAACCTTGGCCGTACCAGTATTTATATCTGTATTAGATGAAGTATGAAAGTGGAATACTTCGGTCGGTCCACTTTTTGGAATCCATAAATTATTAAATATCTCATATAAAGTGAAGGAAGTATAGTCGAAACTTGGCACGTCGCAATATTTATAGCATATTTATTTAAGTCCGATACGATATGGACAACATTGGTCCATGCCTTCGGAACCTACTCCATAGATGTTCAAGAATTTGAATAATGATAAGGCAAATCAAAATATATTTAAAGTAATCAAACTTTGACAAATTTCCCTTAGGTGTTATTTCTGTGGCATACTTCACACAATTTTTTTCTTATGGTCCTTATAAAGGTAGTACCTATTAAATTTTATGCATCGAAATCCTTTTAAAGGACATCTGGGTTAAGACTGTTACTTGATAGGTATGTAATTTCTACAAGACCTTAAAATGTCGTTTATATAAGGATAACCTAATAAATCCATGACTTTTTGATTTAGAGATCTTGATAAGGTATTTTAAGTGCAAAGGATGTATTTTAGACTTTTTTTTGGGTATATGAGACCTTTGAAGCTATTCTAGATATGGAAAACCTCTTAAATGACTTCTTTAATTATGAGTAGTAGTGCGATGATTAACATAAATAAAGCGTCTGTGGGGCGTATACGTTTTATTAATGAACTTTCAACTGTGACGTATACGTTATATTATTTATTTTATTACTGAACTATTTTGCAACAACAAAATAACTGCGGTATCCCAAACAAAAATGCCAACGTTGTTTTTTATCACATTTTTTGATTTTCAACATCTTCTGCTTCGATCCACCCCAATATTGCCATCATCGCCAATTCTTCAAATTCTCACTCAGTTGCGTTTGTTATCTCAACAATGCTTTTGCAATCATCTTTATTGTTTATTGTTGTTGTGTCTTGAAAGTGTAATGGCATCTTCTGTTGTTGTTCTGGTTGGACGTTGTGCCTGCCACGAGTTGGCCACTGCCATTCATTGCCAAAAAAGGAAATTAAGTTAGACATGGCGGCTTATTTTTGGATAATTGTTTAAAAGTGCCAATGATTAATTGTTTTTCGACTGGGGTGTAGAAAACTTTTGAGTGGAGAAGGGGAGAAGAATTTGGAGATTTTGCGTAATATCGAAGATATCTGAGAAGAATTTAGAAGTTTATAAGGGAGTGAGACATCTGCAAAATAGGATGATCTGAGGATGGTTTCCTGTCTATAAATGACCTGGGGCACGTTCTCTATCTATATAAGACCGTTGGAGACGCATTTGTCTTTTAAATACTTTGAAACTTTAAATTTATGGAAGACCTGGAGAAGATCTCTTATTTATAGGAGGACTGTAGAAAAAACGTCTGAGAATAGAAGACCTGTTCAGGGCCTTTATGTGAAGAATACCTTTGACAGAAAAGTTACCCATGTCATGTTTGTTTCGAATTTCGTATACAAGGTGAGATGAAAAAACTGCAACCAACTTCAGACTGCTGTCATTTCTAAGCCACTCATCCGACAGCTGTTAAAATTATTCCAGTGACAGCTCATTATATTGTTTACAAGCGTACAAAAGCATTTTGGTGATAATTTTCCAGAAAACAAGTTATTCGTGATGAAATTCAAGCGTGATAGTGTGATTTCTTTATATTTGGCTGGAAAACCTCAAGTGGCTATCGTTAGAGCACTCCAGCATTTAAATGTGAATAAATTTTTTGTCTTGTACCATCGCTCGTTACCGTGATACTGATACTGGTAGCGTAGCCCTACGTCAAGAAAGTGCACGGAAGAAAACAGCAACATCAGCAGGAATGGTTCGAAAAGTAAAGAAGCGACGTGATCGAAACCCGCGTCGCAGTGGCCGAAAAATGGCTCGTGGTGAGCTGAACATATCGAAATATTCCATTCGGCAAAGATTGAAAAATAAGCTCGGGGTAAAGCCATTGAAATTCCAAAAAGTGCAAGAACTTACACCGCATCGGAAAGAAAATAGACTCAAAAGAGCTAAGGAGTTGCTTCGCTTGACCGAAAGTGGCAGCGGAACTGCCGAATTTGGTTTTCTCCGATGAGAAACACTCGTTGTCCAGCAGTTTCTGAACAAACCAAATGATCGTGTTTACTTGCCAAAAAGGTCAGCTGAAAATGTGAACCTTCGGTTGGCCACCAGAACTCCAGCCTAAAGCCGGCCATGGTGATGTTGTGGGACGCCATAACAGCCGGTGGTCGCTCTACGCTCGTATTAATCGACCGTGTCATTAGAATAAATGGAGAATATTATTCGCCACCGTGTCATCAGAATAAATGCCGAATATTATCGCGAAAATATTCTGGAGGGTGTATTGAAGCCTTGGGCCACGCAAATATTTTGGCCGCAGACCTTGGACATTCCAACAGGACTCAGAGCACCATCACACTCAGCACGCGCCATCCAAGAATTGTCACAAAATGAGGTTCCTCGCTTCATTTCCAGTGCACAATGGCCATACAAATCTCCGGTTACCAACCCGTTGGACTATTGTGTCTGGAGAACTTTTGGAAAGCAAGGTTGGCACTAAAAAATACCAAAGTGTCGATCATCTCAAGCAAGCGTTTCGCCGGGAATGGGCCAAAATACCGCAGAGCAACATTCGGGCAGTGTGTGACGTGTTCATTTGCAGTTCGAAGGCCATAATTCATTCCAATGGTGACCAATTCGAACAAATCTAAACTTATTCTAAAATTTGATGTTATTTCCGATATTTTTTGCTTTCATTCAATACAATTTATGTAAAAATTATGGCGTTTGATTTTGTTGCAGTTTTTTTATCTCACCCTGTATTTAAGGACGTGAGACATCTGCTACATAGGAAGATCTGAGAATGGTTATCTGTCTATAAAAGACTTGAGGAAGCTTCTCTATCTATAGAAAACCGTTGGAGACTCATATGTCTATTGAATGCTGTTAAGCGTCTTCAATTTATGGAAGACCTGGAGTTGATCTCTTTTTTATTGAAGGCCTGTGGGAAAACGTTTGAGAATAAAAGACCTGTTCAGAGTTTTAATCTGAAGAATACCTTCAACAGAAATATGACCTAGATCGTGTCTGTTTTGACTTTCGTATAGGCTATCAAATTTCAAAAAGGTCAATTTTTTCTAAACCGAAACCGGTTCTATATCCATGGAGTTTAAAACTTCTTTTCATTGCTGTCCGCAATAAATGTTATAAATGTTTATCAATCAACGCAGTCACACTTTATGAGCGGGAAACACCCCAAAAATGTGTCTTGATTACAAAATGGAAAACACAACAACCTCATGCGAGGATTTTGAGGCTGACTGACTTGACCACTCTTCGAAATGTGAAGATGCCATCTCTGCCGGAGAATGGCTTGGGGTGTTATTAACTGGAAAATATGGAGATAAATTTTATTAAATTCAGTTACAAATTCAGCAACAACTTCGTCAATCATCGGCAGGGAGGTTCTACCAAAAAATATAAGAATTAATAATTTATTTAAATGTATATTTTTTTGATAATAGACTTGTTTTGCGTTAAAGACTTTGGTGACATTAACAAATAAATATTTTGGCCTTTTCGGTTGGATGGCACAATAAAGAAGCCATGATTGGAAAATAATTTTTCCATTATTTCGGCTTCAAGTTTGCAGCTGAAATACATATTTTTCGTATTTGTTTAATATAAAAATGAATATTAATAAAAAAATTTAATAATTAATATTATAATTGTTAATTTGTCAATGGCTCACAACTTCGATAAATTTATGTTGCGCCACATCTTCGTTTCAATTGCCAAAAGTTACCGCAAAAAAAAAAAGAACTGCATAATTTACGCATATTTTTTTCGCCAAAAACATCTTCAAGACTACCCCCCTAGATGACCATCTGCTGACAACCACAAATACATAAAAAATATATAAATTTGTTGCTTTTGAAGAAAGAATAAAAATACGCTGTGAATGCCTGAGGCCAGCCAAAAATAAACCAACATATCCGTTATCAATTAAACACACACCACTAAAAAATAAAGAAATAAAAAAAAAACTATAAAAAAAGAAGAAACGTGAAGAAGCAACAAAGTTCAGATGTCGGCTATCAATAGCCCAGCTTCAACATTTGCTAAGACACTGTTCAAACTTACGTGTTAACATTAAATAAATTTGTGTAATTTTAGCAACTCAATATCGGATGGGAAAACAAGTTGAAATATGTTTGGCATGATCGATTGATAACACTGGGCAATACATATTTTTTATTTGGGATGGAGATTTTGTTGACTGACGGGAGACCTCCTGGGGGACAGAATAAGAAGAAGAGAACCACTTCTTCTTCTGGGGGACAGAAGAAGAAGACAACCTCTTCTTCTTCTGGGGGTCAGAAAAAAATGACCTCCTCTTCTTCTGAGCTACAGAAGAAGATGACCACTTCATTTTCTAGGCGACAGAAGAAGACGACCACTTCTTCTTCTGGGGGACAGAAGAAGAAGAGGAAGACCACTTCTGGGGGACAGAAGAAGAAGAGGAAGACCACTTCTGGGGGACAGAAGAAGAAGAGGAAGACCTCTTCTTCTGCTGGGGGACAGAAGAAGAAGAGGCAGACCACTTCTTCTGCTGGGGGACAGAAGAAGAAGAAGAGGAAGACCACTTCGTCTTCTGTGTGACAGAAGAAGAAGAGGAAGAC
Organism: Musca domestica; assembly: GCF_030504385.1. Lineage (NCBI taxonomy): Eukaryota > Metazoa > Arthropoda > Insecta > Diptera > Muscidae > Musca > Musca domestica. Next base: position 12,996,701 of record NW_026712409.1, read on the forward strand.
CTCTTCTTCTGCTGGGGGACAGAAGAAGAAGAGGAAGACCACTTCTTCTGCTGGGGGACAGAAGAAGAAGAAGAGGAAGACCACTTCGTCTTCTGGGTGACAGAAGAAGAAGAGGAAGACCTCTTCTTCTGCTGGGGGACAGAAGAAGAAGAGGAAGACCTCTTCTTCTGCTGGGGGACAGAAGAAGAAGAGGAAGACCTCTTCTGGGGGACAGAAGAAGAAGAGGAAGACCTCTTCTTCTGCTGGGGGACAGAAGAAGAAGAGGCAGACCACTTCTTCTGCTGGGGGACAGAAGAAGAAGAAGAGGAAGACCACTTCGTCTTCTGGGTGACAGAAGAAGAAGAGGAAGACCTCTTCTTCTGCTGGGGGACAGAAGAAGAAGAGGAAGACCTCTTCTTCTGCTGGGGGACAGAAGAAGAAGAGGAAGACCTCTTCTTCTGCTGGGGGACAGAAGAAGAAGAGGAAGACCTCTTCTTCTGCTGAGGGACAGAAGAAGAAGAGGAAGACCTCTTCTTCTGCTGGGGGACAGCAGAAGAAGAGGAAGACCTCTTCTTCTGCTGAGGGACAGAAGAAGAAGAGGAAGACCACTTCTTCTTCTGGGGGGACAGAAGAAGAAGAGGAAGACCACTTCTTCTTCTGGGGGGACAGAAGAAGAAGAGGAAGACCACTTCTTCTTCTGGGGGGACAGAAGAAGAAGAGGAAGACCACTTCTTCTTCTGGGGGGACAGAAGAAGAAGAGGAAGACCACTTCTTCTTCTGGGAGGACAGAAGAAGAAGAGGAAGACCACTTCTTCTTCTGGGGGGACAGAAGAAGAAGAGGAAGACCACTTCTTCTTCTGGGGGAACAGAAGAAGAAGAGGAAGACCACTTCTTCTTCTGGGGGGACAGAAGAAGAAGAGGAAGACCACTTCTTCTTCTGGGGGGACAGAAGAAGAATAAGAAGACCACTTCTTCTTCTGGGGGGGACAGAAGAAGAAGAAGAAGACCACTTCTTCTTCTGGGGGGACAGAAGAAGAATAAGAAGACCACCTCTTCTTCTGGGGGGACAGAAGAAGAATAAGAAGACCACCTCTTCTTCTGGGGGGACAGAAGAAGAAGAAGACCACTTCTTCTTCTGGGGGACAGAAGGAGAAGGGGAACACTTCTTCTTCTTCTTCTGGGGGACAGAAGGAGAAGGGGAACACTTCTTCTTCTTCTTCTTCTTCTGGGGGACAGAATGAGAAGAGGAACACTTCTTCTTCTTCTGGGGGACAGAAGGAGAAGAGGAACACTTCTTCTTCTTCTGGGGGACAGAAGGAGAAGAGGAACACTTCTTCTTCTTCTGGGGGACAGAAGAAGAAGAAGAAGACCTCCCCTTCTTCTTCTGGGGGACAGAAGAAGAAGAAGAAGACCTCCCCTTCTTCTTCTGGGGGACAGAAGAAGAAGAAGAAGACCTCCCCTTCTTCTTCTGGGGGACAGAAGAAGAAGAAGACCTCCCCTTCTTCTTCTGGGGGACAGAAGAAGAAGAAGACCTCCCCTTCTTCTTCTGGGGGACAGAAGAAGAAGAAGACCTCCCCTTCTTCTTCTGGGGGACAGAAGAAGAAGAGGGCCACTTCTTCTTCTTCTGGGGCAGAAGAAGAAGAGGAAGACCACTTCTTCTTCTGGGGGACAGAAGAAGAAGACGATCTCTTCTTCTGGGGGACAGAAGAAGAAGACGATCTCTTCTTCTGGGGGACAGAAGAAGAAGACGATCTCTTCTTCTGGGGGACAGAAGAAGAAGACGATCTCTTCTTCTGGGGGACAGAAGAAGAAGACGATCTCTTCTTCTGGGGGACAGAAGAAGAAGAGGAAGACCACTTCTTCTTCTGGGGGACAGAAGAAGACCACTTCTTCTTCTGGTGGGGGACAGAAGAAGAAGACCACTTCTTCTTCTGGTGGGGGACAGAAGAAGAAGACCACTTCTTCTTCTTCTGGGGGACAGAAGAAGACCACTTCTTCTTCTGGTGGGGGACAGAAGAAGAAGAAGACCACTTCTTCTTCTGGTGGGGGACAGAAGAAGAAGAAGAAGACCACTTCTTCTTCTGGGGGGACAGAAGACACAGAAGAAGAGGAGGTTATCTTCTTCTGTCGACACAGAAGAAGAGGAAATCGTCTTCTTCTTTCGTCACAGAAGAAGAGGAGTTCGTCTTCTTCAGAAGAAGAGGAGTTCGTCTTCTTCAGAAGAAGAGGAGTTCGTCTTCTTCAGAAGAAGAGGAGTTCGTCTTCTTCAGAAGAAGAGGAGTTCGTCTTCTTCTGTAGGTATAATAGGTATCGTCTCTGTCCAGAAGAAGACCTCTCAAGTGGCATTGTGCATATTTTTTAAACCTTTCTACTTTTATTTTCATTTGACTCAATACCTATTGATATCTTATCTCTCCTCTACTGACCCATTTTTTCGCCTTTGCAAATGATAGTTAACGGTTCATTAACCTGGTCAAATCGTATGGCTAATTTACATGAAAATATCATAATTATGGCCATCATCAGCAACATGACATCTCAGATCTCAGTTTGAAAACACAAGCCTAAAAAATTAACATAATCTCATAATAATTATTCAAAATCCCACAAGCAGTGGCGGTAAAAACGGTAAATCAAAACTAAAGAAAGAAATATGTATGGAAAAAGAGGATAGAGGGGAGAGAGATTTAAGAAAAATAATCGAAAATAGTAAATGCCATACAAGACCTTCGAAAAATCTATAATCTTTCATGAAACAGAACTGTCATGTCATGGAGTGCTTTCTGATTAACTGGAGACATATCATTTTAGGCAGAATTTTACTATTCTTGACATAGGCTTTAAATTATTGCGATTTTGTTGCCAACTTTCTTCGGTTCTATTCAAAAAGAAATCATGAATTTTCTGAAAAAAAAAATCCAAAAAACACACACTTATTTTCAAATAAGAAAAACAACGATGCAAGACAAACAACAAATGAAAACATTCTAAATTCTGCAGAAATACGTAAAAAATATACCCCTCAACAAACAAAACAGTAGCCAGACAAAATTGTCATATTCTTGCTATTTTTTGTTGTTTTTTTTTTTTTTTTTTGTTGGAAAATTGTTTTGAAAATGAAATAGACAAATCAAACTCTACAATGAAGCAACAAAAACTAACAACAACACCACACACACACACACACAAGCGACGACACAACAGACAAACGAAACGACTCACATTCACAAATAGTTGCCGAAACAGGTTTGTTGCTTAAGTCTTTCGTTTTGATTATTGACTTGCAATGTCGCAGACGCTCTCAACACCATCGTTAGAGTTTTCGCCGTTGTTGCTTTTGTTGGTTTTTTTCTTTGCAGACACATTCAAAACGAATATGAAAATGACAGAATAATGACATTAACTACAGAAGTAAACAAAATACTCACTGAAATCGAAACCCTGCCGAAAAAAAAGAAACTCTCCACGCTCATTGAGTAGCGCGTTTTTATTTTTGTGCAATCCAGACAAAATTACAGTTACAGACTATTTTTTTTTGTTCTGCAACACACGACACACAACTCAGGGTGAATGGTTCGGAATTGAAATGATCTGTTTTCACTTTAATGCGGATTGGGAGATGAAAAGGAGAATTTGATTTGAAATGATTTTCTGGCGAATAAATTGGGAGAAGGAAAAATGATTGTTCGTCTTCCAGCTTTAAGGGATATAGATTGACATAATTTAACGGATCTTCTGTAGAAAAACTCTTTGATGAATTCTTCCATAGAATATGTTTTATGGGCTTTGATAAACCACACTAATAAGATTTTCCATTAATAGAACGCTTTTGAGTGGGTTTCTCCAAATAGAAGACAGCTTCAAAGTTCTCCAAAGATGATTTTTTTTCCAAAGGACTTTTGCAGATAGAATTAATAAAATAGAAGATTTTTTACGAATAGACGCGATTCTAAAGCATCTTTTACAGCTCTTCTGTAGAAAACAGGTCTTTCGACGATTTTCTAATGATAAACAATTTTTCTTCTTAAGAAATTTCGAAATACTTAAGAGATTTTATTTTTATATAAAGACATCCACTATCATTACAGATCTACAATTGGCAGGGTAGCTGTTTTTCCAATTTCTAAAGACGGAAAACCTATACATGTCTTATTTCCACAGCAGGCCTTTTATTAATCTTCCTCAGAAAAAACACCCTTTCTTTTTTGTACAAATTAGAGACCTTTTACAGGGTTCTTTTTATAGAGAGGAAGCTTTTTCTGGGTCTTCTTAATGGGGACAATACCTTTATCAGATCTTTCCAAGAGGATCTTCTATATAGAAATGATCTTTCACAAATTGATAGAATTTTATTTCCAGGACTATTGTGCGGGAATACATTTTTCAAGGGATTCTTTAGAGAAGACCTTTTTCATTCTAGGGACCAGAAAACGTGTACATTTCTTCTATAGACAGAAGAGCTATTCCTAGTCTTCTGTAGAGAAAGAAGATACATTTCAGGCCTTTATAGAAAGAATATAATCGGATATTCTACAGAGTGAAACTTCATTCCCGAACTTTTGCCTAGGGAGATTGTGTTATATAAGACCTTTTCGAAACTTTCTACTTAGAGGAGTCATATTTCAGTCCTTCTATACAGACAATTCCATTTAGAGGTCTCTAATGGAAAAACTAACCTTTCAAGGTCTTTCCAATTCTTCTGAACAGAGAAACCCTTTTTTTAAGTTTTATATATATCTTCTACGGGGTGAGATGAAAAAACTGCAACCAACTTCAGACTGCTGTCATTTCTAAGCACTCGTCCGACAGCTGTTAAAATTATTCCAGTGACAGCTAATTATATTGTTTACAAGCGTGCAAAACCATTTTGGGGAGAATTTTCCAGAAAAAGGTTATTCGTGCTGGAAAAACCGCAAGTGGCTATCGTTAGAGCACTCCAGCATTTAAATGAGAATAAATCTTTTGTATCTCGTACCATCGCTCGTTACCGTGATACTGGTAGCGTAGCCCGACATCAAAGAAGTGGACGGAAGAAAAAGCAACATCAGCAGAAATGGTTCAAAAATTAAAGAAGCGAATTCATCGAAAACCGCGTCGCAGTGGCCGAAAAATGGCTCGTGAGCTGAATATTCCATTCGGCAAATATTGAAAGATGAGCTCTGGGTAAAGCCATTGAAATTCTAAAAAGTGCAAGAATTAAACCGCAACGGAAAGAAAATAGACTCAAAAGAGCTAAAACATTCGTTGTCCAGCGGTTTGTAAACGAGCAAAATGATCGTGATTACTTGCCAAAGAGGTCAGCTGAAAATGTGCACCTTCGGTTGCCCACCAGAACTCAAGCCTCGAGCCGGCCATGGTGATGGTGTGGGCTACCATAACAGCCAATGGTCGCTCTCCGGTCGTATTAATCGACAGTGGCATCAGAATAAATGACGAATATTTTCGCGAAAATATTCTGGAGGGTGTATTGAGGGTGTATTAAAGCTTTGGTCACGCAAACATTTTGGCCGCAGACCTTGGACATCAGCACCATCGCACTCAGCACGCGCCACCCAAGAATGGTTACAAAATGAGGTTCCTAGCTTCATTTCCACCTCACAATGGCCACCAAAATCTCCGGATACAAATCCATTGGACTTTTGTGTCTGGAGTATTTCGGAAAGCAAGGTTGGCACTAAAAAATACCAAAGTGTCGATCACCTCAAACAAGCGCTTCGCCGGGAATGGTCCAAAATACCGCAGAGCAACGCAGAGGCTTTATTGGCCGTTTGAAGGCCATAATTCGTGCCAAAGGTGACTAATTCGAACAATTCTAAACTTATTCTAGAATTTGATGATATTTCCGACGTTTTTTGCTTCCATGTAAATAAAATTAAAAAAAAAAAATGTAAAAATTATGGCGTTTGACTTTGTTGTAGTTTTTTTATCTCACCCTGTATGTTCTTTAAATGTTCACAGCAGTCCATTAAAAAATAGTCTTTAAAAACCACGTGTACTGTGTCTTTGAAAGATATTCCGCTCTAAAGGTCCTTTGAAAAATGTCGAAAGTGAAAAATGAAAAATATATAGAAATATTCCTAAAAATCAATTTTAACTGCTTTGAAGGTCCTTTCCTTTTTTATCTCACCCTGTATATTCTTTAAATGTTCACAGCAGTCCATTAAAAAATATTCTTTAAAAATCATGTTTACTGTGTCTTTGAAAGATATTCTCCACATATATTGCTCTGAAGCTCCTTTGAAAAATGTCCAAAGTGGAAAATGAAAAATATTAAAAAATATTTCTAAAAATTAACTTTAATCGCTTTAAAGGTCCTATCAAAAAAAAAAAAAAAAAAATACAAAAGTACCCGTTAACTGCTCTGAAGGCCTTTTGAAAAATATTCTTTAAAAAAATCCCCAAGCATTGCTCTGAAGGTCCTTCGAAAAATATTCTTTAAAAATGCACTTTTTCTGCTCTGAAGAATGTTTTTTTTTAAAATCTACATTTACTGCTCTGAAGGTCCTTCGAAAAATATTGTCAAAATATCAAAATTTACTCTCTCGAAGGTTCTTTGAAAAGTATTCTTTAAAACTATACGTTTACTGATCTGAAGGTCCTTTGAAAACTATTTTTTTTAAATCCACATTTTTATTGCTGTGAAGCCCCTTTGAAAAATGTTCTTTAAAAATCCACTAAAGGTAGTTTAAAATATATTCTTTATATATATTCTCTCTGTTCCCTGATGGTCCTTTAAGAATATATATAGAGAAAATATTTTACAGAGAAAAAATAATTTCCAGGTCTGCTCTGATCAATTTGCTTGTTTGAAGAAGGCGGATTATCTATGTAAAAGCTCTGTCACTGGTCTTCTATTGATAGATATCGTTTCCCTGTTGTTGGGAGACGTTTTTTTTGGCTTTCAGGACATAGACGACCATTTTCAGTCTTCTATTGATTCAAAATTTATCTCAGGATTTCTTTATGTTTAGAAGACTTGATAGGGGTCTCTTGTTAAATGGAAGATATTTTATAGCTCCTTTGTGTTTGGAAGGCCTGCATGACCTGCAAATAGCTATCTTTGAAGGGAAGACTTTTTGTAAAGCTTTAAATGTTTCGAAAGTATTAAATATAGCTTTTTATATTTAAAAGTGGTGTTTTTATTTGATTTGGCTCCTGTTCTATAGTTGTAAATTGTTGTAAAAGAACAACAACAAAACCCCCTATCGACCACACCTTCAATTAGCACTCAATGTGCTAACAGCCTCATAAACTTGGTGCAGAACAATGGACCGGATCAAGAACACGTGTTGTGGTTACTGTTTGAAAGACGGCTAAAACAAGAGACCGGCACACTTGTTTCACATCTCAAAATGAAAGTGAATGTGCCGGGAGAGCGAAAAAAAAATAAACCTGACGCCATCCACTACCACTTTGCATATTGTCGGGGAGATTGTAAAATCCAACACCATTCCCGCAAAACATTTTTCATTCATTGTTTCGGCTGCTGGGCAGAGGGCAAAAAGACAACATCAGCCAAAGGAAATACACTCGCTTCATGTTCGCAACGCATCTCAGATAAGACGATGGACGACTGCCGATGGACAATGTTGTGAAGTTCGGACATGGAAATTTGTTTTTTTTTTTTTGCTTTCATGACTGAATTTCTACGCTTAACGATGTTAATGTTGTGGGTGTGCCGCCAAAAAGACAATTAACATTTTATTTTCTTGAAAGGCCTGAAATGCTGTCTTTAGTTGTTTTATCTTCGTTTCACATAAAATGTCATTAATTAAAAATGTAAACGTTTGGCTTTTGTCTTTGCTTTGTAGGAAGGGGAAACACTTTACTTTTGATCATTTGAAATGTGGTGTTTAATTAATTAAATGGTTATCACTTTGGGCAAGAAATACCTTTTTTGTTTTATATTTGGCTTTTGTTGTGGATCAATCTTTGTTTTTTTTTTTTTCAATTTGTTTGAAATATTTAAGGTTTAAGTTTATATAGCGGTTTTGACATGGATATTTGTTAAAGGATGCTGATTGATATATTCTGTTTTTTGTTTTAAACAATTTTTGAAAACTCTACATTCGACATTTTTAGAAAATTTGGAAAGACGAATCAAGAAAAAATTAAAATAAAAAATATTTGTCAAAAAAAAAAAAAAAAAAAAATTTCCTTGATTTTACAGAAAATTCCCAAAAGCAGTAGACTTCTGGACTTGTTCGGAATATTTTTCAGAGAACTATTGGAAGGGTAAAAGTGATTTTTTTAAAAACAATTTAGAGAAGTACCAAAGAAATTGTGCTGAAATTTTTAAAGGGAAGTCGATGCATTTATCCTTTTACTGTCTGTGGAGGAGATTTTTCCAAGGACTAACTAGTAATTGTGCTGAATTTTTTAAATTTATATTTAAAGAAATATCATTGCATTTATCCGGCAGTTCTGAAAGACTACTTCTCCACTGAGGAGCAAGCCAGGACTTTTTAAAGAATTTTTCTAATATAAATATCTATATAATATATAGTCCATATTATATAGATATTTTTATCCTGAATTTTTTAAGAATCCTTTTTAAAGGTTATTTTAAGAAAATTTTTCAAGGCGGCAAATTTTGATTTTTTTAAGGATAGCCTAGGTTTAGATATTATTTTTTTTAGATAGATATTTTTATCCTGAATTTTTTAAGAATCCTTTTTAAAGGTGATTTTAAGAAAATTTTTCAAAGCGGCAAATTTGGATTTTTTTAAGGATAGCATGGATTTTTATGTATATATTTCGAAGGATTACTCTATTAATTTTCAAATAATATTTTCTAGGACTATCAACTTCCGACTATACTGCATTTTTTAAAGACTATTTTTCATGGATTAGAGAAGCAATTATCCTCGATTTTTTTATAATAAATTGAAGAGCAGTATGTGCGAATTTTTTGAAGGATTTTTGTTTTAAAGCAGCAAATCTCAGATCTGTAATCGTGGATTTTAAAGAATGTTTTTCGAAAGGCTGTCAAAATAATGTTTAAAGAATATTTTCTATAAGCAGCGAGCCAGGACTATTTTAAAAATATTCTCAAAGGACTATTAGAATATTTTATTCTGAATTGTTAAAGAATCTTTTTAAAGGTTATCAAAGCAATAAGTGTGGTGTTTCTAATGAAATTTTTCAATGCCGCGGACCGGATTTTTTTAAAGAAATTTTTCAAAGCAGCAAACCTCAGATCTGTAGTCGTTGATTTTTAAAGACTATATTTCCAAGGACTATCAGAGTAAATTTTTAAGGAATATTTTCAGAATTTTTAAGGACTATTTTCCATGGATTATAGTAGCAATTACCGGGGATTAATAAATGTGAGAGCAGTATTTGCGGATTTTTGTAAAGAATATTTTTTAAAATATCAAATCCAGAAAAGAAATCGTAGATTTTTTTATGAATATATAATTTTTAAAGAATATTTTCCAGGACTATCATACTAATTATACAGGGTTTTTGTTAAGACTATTTTTCAAGGACTATAGTAGCAATTATCCTGGATTTTTTTTTAACAAATGTGAGTGCAGTGTACGTTGATTTTTAAAGAAACATAGCAACAGACTATCCAAATAAATATTTTGGATTTTTTTAGTTATATTTTAAAAATGACTTTGAGAGCAATGAACGTGGGTTCTTGAATATATTTTTCAGAACAATATAAGTTTTAAAGATTTTTAATGAATATACTTGTTGGGAATAGTAGAGCTGTACACGTGGATTTAAAAAAAATATCAAGCAAATATTTTTCAAAGGATTAAACGATAATTGCTTTAAAAAATCAGCAAAAGGTCTATTAAAACAATTATCCAGAGATTTAAAATAATATTTTTTAAAGGACATTAAGGGATTTCTTTAGAATATTTTTAAAGTGATCAGAAGAGCTCAGAACGCGAATTTAAACGTTTTTTGAAAAATTTTCATGCCAATTATTCTGGATTTTCCAAAGAATAATTTTCCAGGTTTAAGAAGTCAATTGTCAGGGACCTTCATAACAATTATTTTGCCAAAAAAAAGGTATTCTGGATTTTTTAAAGTAAGTTTTCCAGGACTCTTACACCAGGATATTTTTAGGGGCTATAAGACCGATTATACTGTATTTCACATTAATAATTTTCAAATCACTTTGAGAGTATTGAAAGTGTTTTTTGAAAAAAAAAAATATTTTCGGAGGAGCTTCAAGCAGTTAATTTTTAAAACAATAATTCAGCATGAATAAAAATATCAATTATCCTGTATTTTTAAACAATATTTCAACACCTGTAAACTTGAATATTCAGGAATATTTTTTCGGAGGACATTCCAAGCAGTAAACGTGGATCTTTAAAGAATTTTTTTCATGGACTTTTTCTTAAGAAATGTTGATTTTGATTTTTAAAGAATATTTTTCAAAGGACTTTGAGTGCGATTTTCAAAGAGCAGATAACGTGATTTTTTAAATAATGTTTTTCAAAGGACCCTAAGAGAATATAGAAGAATATTAAAAAAAAAAAAACCGTTAGGGCAGTAAACGTGTATTTTTGAACAAATTTTTAAAGGACCTTCAGAGCAGTAAACATGAATTTTTAAAGAATATTTTTCGATGGACGTTCAGTATAGAAAACGTGGATTTTCCAAAAAGACCTTTAGAGCAACGCTCGGAGACTTTTTAAAGAATATTTTTCAAAGTACCTTCAGAACAGTAGAAGTGGATTTTTAGAAATATTTATAAAGAGGCGTTATAGCAATGCTCGGGATTTTTTTAAACAATATTTTGCAGTAGACGTGGATTTTAAGGAATAGAGGGGCTTAGAGCAATGCTCGGGAATTTTTAAAAGAATATTTTTCAAAGACTGTTTGGAGCTCTAAAAGTGAATTTTTAAAGAAATCGTAGTAATTTAAGGAACATTTTTAAGGGAATGTCAATGTAATTAAAGGACTATCGAAGATGTTCTTACAATATTTAAAAAAAAATATCCAGGAAGAAATCGAAAATTTTATTAAAATATATTTTCAAGGACTATTACACCAATTATCCTGGATTTTAAAATTATCCTCAATTTTTAGGCATTTTTGTAGAATATTTTTTAAAAGTGTTTTTTTTTTAAGAATACTAGAATCTTCCAATTATCACAAATTTTAAAATTATTCTCGATTTTTAATATTTGTTTTTTAGATTATTTTATGAAAAAAATTTTATAAAATATTTTCGAGGAAACTTCAAAACAATTGTACCAATTTTTTTTTAATATTTTTCAAAGAACCATAACGGCAATTATCCAGCTTGTTAAAGAATATTTCCAAAAGAATATCTGTGCAGTTTTTTTTTTATTTTTTTTATACAATTTTTAGGCAACTATCCTGTTTAATTACGAATATTTTAAAGGACTTTCAGATCAATAATCGTGGATTTTTAAAGCATTTTTCTGAAGGAATATTGGGACGTAAAATTGTTTCCTAAATATTTATTTTTTTTAAGAAAAAATATCCTCATGAACTTAACACATACCTCCTAAATATCTATTAGTTCAACTAAAGTCCTCACCAACAAAAACTTATATGTTGCCAAAGGAACTTAACTTTTAAACCGTATTTAAAAATTTATTTCAATATTTCACTACTCCACCATCAGACCATTAGCAAATCAACCATTTTACAACCTTGTTCCAATTCACATGACACCCACAACAACACACTCCACATCTCAAGAGGTATTTAAATCTTATCATTAATCTGCAAAACTCTTAATAATGAAAATAATCAAATCAATGATTTCTGTTACAAATTGCGAATACCTTTTTTTTTTTCTTCGTTTAAAAGAGATTGACAATGTCTGTCAAATAAATTTCATTTGAGATGACATCACAGATACTCTAGCAACGGTGGATGCACTGTGTGGACAATGGCCTGATACGGTTTCGAAATAAGTTTGCCTTATCAAATTTAATTATAATTTATGATGAATTTTTAAACTTTTTCAAAATTCACTTTTGTTGCTCTGAGATTGCGTTGAAAAGTTTTTCTAAAAATCGAGGCTCCACATCATTTCTTCAGAAATTACTATTTCATAAAAAGTTATGGTCATATCTGCACCCAAAACTATCCTTATCTGAAAATGCCTTAATAAAATAAATTTATTCAATTAAAAAAAATTAATTTAAAATTGAAAAAAATAGCCTCTCCTGAAATGTTTGCATTGAGTAAAAATGCACACTTTATTGATATTGATCTTCGATTCAATTTGAAAATTCATTCATGCTCTCAGCATGGGTAGTGGAGCACTCATGCTGTTCGAAGAGATGTTGATTAAAACTCTGAACAGATAGAAAAGCCGACTAAGAAGCAAATGCATGAATGACTTGTTAAGCAATGTGCAGATTATGAATGCGAATGGATTTTTCACAGATCCATTTTTTTTTTTAAATTGAATATTTTTTGTAAATCACAAAAAACAAAAAAAAAAAAAAAAATTGAAAAATGTTTTCAAAAATTTATGATAGAAAAATTCATAAAATCCTTGACAAAATCCCAAAAGAAATCTTTACCCTTGTCTTCTGGCTGTAGGCAAAGATCTTCCATTTTTAGAAGACCTGGAGAAGGTCTTTTAGCCCTCGAAGACTTGTTAGAAGACATGAAGAAGGCTTTCTGGACCTGAAGAAGGCTTTCTGGACCTGGAAAAGGCATTATAGCCTTTGAAGACTCGCCAAAGTCTTTTGGCTAGAAGACCTGAAGAAGATCTTCCAGCCATGGAAAACGTGGGGAAAGTCTTCGAGCCTTAAAAGATGTGACGAAAGTCTTCTATCTATGGAAGACCTGAAGAAGGCCTTTGGGCTGGAGACCTGGTCTTCTTGCCCTCGAAGACTTGAAGAAGGTTTTTTTGCTTGAAGACCTGAAGAAGTCGTTTTGGACCTGGAAAAGGCATCCTAGCCTTAGAAGACCCGGTGAAGGTCTTTTTGTTAGAAGACCTAAAAAAGATCTTCTAGCCATAGAAAACCTGGGGAAAGTCTTCTAGCTTTAAAAAATCTGACGAAAGTCTTCTATCTATGGAAGACCTGAAGAAGGCCTTTGGGCTGGAGACCTGGTCTTCTTGCCCTCGAAGACTTGAAGAAGGTTTTTTTGGTTGAAGACATGAAGAAGGCTTTCTGGAACTGGAAAAGACATCCTAGCCTTAGAAGACCCGGCGAAGGTCTTATGGTTAGAAGACCTGAAGAAGATCTTCTAGCCACAGAAAACCTGGGGAAGATCTTCTAGCCTTCAAAGACCTGACGAAGTTCTTCTATCTATGGTAGATCTGGAGAATGTCTTTGGGTTAGAGACCTGGTGAAGGTCTTCTAGCCCTCGAAGACTTGGAGAAGGTTTTTTTGCTTCAAGACATGAAGAAGGCTTTCTGGAACTGGAAAAGGCATTCTAGCCTTAGAAGACCCGGCGAAGGTCTTTTGGTTAGAAGACCTGAAGAAGATTTCCCCAGATCCTGGGGAAGGTCTTCTAGCCTTAAAAGACCTGACGAAGTTCTTCTACCTATGGAAGACCTGGAGAAGATCTTTGGGCTATAAAAGATTTGAATCCAGGTCCTCTAGCCATAGAAGACCTGGACAATGTCCTCTAGCCATAGAAGACCTGGACTAGGTATTCTGGTCATAGTAGATCTAGAAAAGGTCTTCTATCCATAGACGATCTGGAGAAGGTCTTCCAATTCTCTAATTTTAGAAGACCTGGAAAAGATCTTCTGAGTTTAGTAGAGGAAGACTTGCAGGTCTTCTAGCTGTAGAAGACCTGGCGAAGTTCTTCTAGTTTTAAAAGACCTGGAAAAGATTTTTAGTTTAGAAGACGAAGACTTGGATGTCTTCTAAATGTAGAAGACCTGTAGAAGGCTGTCAAAAAAGGCGGAAATAGCATCAAATTTAAGAATAAGTTTAGATTTGTTCGAATTGGTCACCTTTGGCACGAATTATGGCCTTCAAACGGCCAATGAAACCGTTACACTCTGCCCTAATGTTGTTCTGCGGTATTTTGGCTCATTCCCGGCGAAGCATTTGCTTGAGGTGATCGACACTTTGGTATTTTTAGTGCCAACCTTGCTTTCCAAAATACTCCAGACACAATAGTGAATTGGTATCCGGAGATTTTGGTGGTGCGTGCTGAGTCCTGTTACAATGTCCAAGGACTGCGGCCAAAATTTTTACGAGCCCAAGGCTTCAATACACCCTCCAGAATATTTTCGTCATAATATTCGGCATTTATTCTGATGCCACGATCGATTAATACGAACGGAGAGCGGCTCTTATGGCGGCTCACACCATCACCATGGCCCGCTTGATGCTTTAGTTCTGGTGCCCAACCAACAGCAGTCTGAAGTTGGTTGCAGTTTTTTCATCTCACCCTGTAAAATAATAGGCCTTTGAAAATATAGTGAAATAATTCTTAAAAAACCATAGTCCGATAATCTTTGAAATTATGAACCTCATCCTTTTGAAAATATTAATCTTCATATCTGCATTCAAAATTATCCTCATCCTAAAAAAACTTCAATAAAAAATATTTATGGTAGATTTTAAAAATCTCTCCCATTCATACCCATTAAATTATGAATATCCAACATTAAACCTAATTTATACCCAAATTTTATAACCAAATATCTTGCCGCCGAAATCTTAACAATCAAATTTTTTGGCCTTTCCATCCATTCATGCATCCATCCGCCAGTCCGTCCACATGTTATTATCCAATTAATTTAATAAAGCAATTGATTTGCTTTGATTGTTCGCTTAGCTTTGATTGTTCAAACATTCACACACACACCGCGAGAAAGAGAGACACAAAATCGCCTGCGGCCGTAATCTCCAAATCTTACAAAGTTATTGTCGGTTTGAACAAAATGCTTTAGGCCACTCGGAATGATGTCTGTAATTTTGCAACAGCCGAAGTAAAATGGCCCAGTTTTTTTTTGTCTGCTTTTCAAAACATTCTCAAAATGAGTTCATTAAAATTTTGGGTAAACCAAAAAAAAAAAAAAAAAAAAAAGAGTAACAAACGAAAAAGAAAGGAGGTATTCAAAATAAGCCGAAACCAAAATGCGGTTTCGTTTTCATTGATATTCCAAGAAAAGGGAAGGTACAGTGGTTTTCTTATTCATAAGTTTTCTTATTCATAAAATATTAGAAGAAAGTCTCCTATAATCTACGTTTATAGAAACCCTGGAAGAGGTCTTTTAGGTAAAGGAGTTCTGTGGAAAGTCGTTCAGATATTGTAAGTCTGTAGAAGATCTACTGGATGTAGAAGATCCGGAGAAAGTCTGCAGAAAGGTTCAGTATTCATAGAAGACTTGGAGAAGGCATTGTAGTTAAATAGGTCCTGGTGGAGGTCTTCCAGCTACAGAATGCCTGGAGGAGGTCTTATGTATATGGATAAACTGGAAGAGGTCGTATAAATATAGAAGAACTATAGAGGGTCTTTTAGCCTGGAGAAGTTCTTCTGTCTGTAAACGAAGAGGAAGGAGGTGAGGTGCTCTAAATACCTGGAGAAGTTTTTGTAGCTATATAAGGTATTCTTCCCACACAAAACCCGGGGAGGTCTTCTTACTTTAGAAACCCGGCTGAATGTCCTCTAGTTATAGAAGACCTGGAAAAAGTATTTTGGATACAGAAGACCTTTAGAATGTCTTCCAGCTATATAACCTCTGGAGTAGGTATTTTGGATATAGAAGACTTGGGCAGGGTCTTCTAGCCATAGAAGACGTGGAGAACGTTTTTAGCCTTAGAAGAAGACCTGGCGAAGGTCTTGGAGGTCTTTAAGTTATGGAGGACCTGGAGAAGGTCTTCTAGTCATAGAATACCTTTAGACGGTCTTCTTGCCTTAGAAGACATGGGGACGATCTTCTAGCCTAAGAATACCTGGAGAAGGTCTTCTTGCTCTAAAAGTCCAGGAGAAGGTCTTCTAGCTCTAGAAGGCCAAGATAAGGTCTTTTGGCTACAGAAGACCTTGATAAGGTATTTTAGTTTTAGAAGACCAGTACAAGGTCTACAAGCCATAGAAGAACTGATCCAAGTATTTTTGTTTTAGAAGACCTGCCGAAGGTCTTCTAGCCCTAGAGAGTTTTTTGGCTATTGAAGACATGGATAAGTTATTTTAGCTTTAGAAGGCCTGGAGAAGGTCTTCTAGATGTAAACGACCAGGAAAAGGTCCTTTTGTCGTACAAGACCAGGAGAAGGTCTTCTAGCTCTAGAAGACCATGATAAGGTCTTTTGGCTACAGAAGACCTTGATAAGGTATTTTAGTTTTAGAAGACCAGTACAAGGTCTACAAGCCATAGAAGAACTGGTCCAAGTATTTTTGTTTTAGAAGACCTGCCGAAGGTCTTCTAGCCCTAGAGAGTTTTTTTGGCTATTGAAGACATGGATAAGTTATTTTAGCTTTAGAAGGCCTGGAGAAGGTCTTCTAGATGTAAACGACCAGGAAAAGGTCCTTTTGTCGTACAAGACCAGGAGAAGGTCTTCTAGCTCTAGAAGACCATGATAAGGTCTTTTGGCTACAGAAGACCTTGATAAGGTATTTTAGTTTTAGAAGACCAGTACAAGGTCTACAAGCCATAGAAGAACTGATCCAAGTATTTTTGTTTTAGAAGACCTGCCGAAGGTCTTCTAGCCCTAGAGAGTTTTTTGGCTATTGAAGACATGGATAAGTTATTTTAGCTTTAGAAGGCCTGGAGAAGGTCTTCTAGATGTAAACGACCAGGAAAAGGTCCTTTTGTCGTACAAGACCTGGAGTAGATCTTCTAGCCTTGACAGACCAGAATAAGGTCTTTTAGCTTTAGAAAACCTGTTGAAGGTCCTCTAGCCTTAAAACACCAAGAGAAGGTCTTCTAGCTATAGAAGACTTGGGGAAGGTCTTTTGGCTATAGAAGACCTGGAGAAGGTATTTTAGGTTTAGAAGAAGAAGTATTCTAGCCTTACAAGACCTGCAGAAGGTCTTCTAGTTTTAGGAGACTTTGAGAAGGACTACTAGTCTTAAAAGACCTGACGGAGGTCTCCTAGCTATAGAAGACTTGGAGAAGGCATTTTGGCTATAAAAGATCTAGACATGGGCCTCTAACCATAGAAGACCTGAAAAAAGTCTTCTATCTATAGAAGACCAGGAAAAGGACGTCTAGCTATAGTATACCTGGAGAAAGGTGTTTAGCTATAGAAGAACCGGAGAAGGGCATCTAGCAATATAATACCTGAATAAGGTCTTCTGGAAATAGAAGACCTAGTGGTCTGCTAGCCATTGAAGACCTGGGAGTCTTCTAACCTGGAGGTCTTCCAGCCATAGAATGCAAGGAGGTGTTCCAGCTATTGAATACCTGGAGGACTCCTAGCCGTAGGAGGCCTCGTGGTCTTCTAGCTATGGAAGGCTTAGAGAAGATCTTGTAACTATAGAAAACATAGATATGGTCTTCTAGATATATACGACCTGAAATGGCTCTTCTAGCTGTAGAAGACCAGGAGAAGTTCGTGGAGATATGGAAGTCACGGGTAAGGTTTTCTAGCTATAGAGGGACTGGAAAAGGTTTTCTGGCTTCAAAAGGCCTGCAAAAGATATTTAAGCTACAGAAGACTTAGAGAAGGTTTTCTTGCTATAAAAGATCTGAAATAGCTCTAGCTGTAGGAGATCTTCAGGAATTCTTCGGGAAATATAACACCTGGAGAAGGTTTTCTATTGTTAGAGGACATGGAGAAAATCTTGTAGCTTCAATGAGACTGTTGAAAGTCTTATACCTATAGTAGATCTGAAGAAGGTATTTTAACAATTTAAGATGTGGACGTGGAGGTCCTGTGTTTATAGAAGATCTTTCAAAGTTCTCCTGTCCATAGAAGGCATATGGAGAGCCAAATGTCCAAGGATAAGGTTTTCTAGCTAAAGAAGACCTGTAAAATGTTTTCTGACTACAGAAAGCCTGGAAAAGGTATTCAAGCTACAGAAGAATTATAGAAGTGTTTCTAGCTATAAAAGACTTGAAATAGTTCTTCTAGCTGTGAGAGTTCTTTAGAAGTTCTTCGAAAGAATATAAGATCTGGAGAAGGTCTTCTACAGCTAGATGACTTATAGGAGATTTTCTAGCTTCAAAGAGAATGTTGAAGGTCTCAAAGCAATAGGAGACCTGAAGAAGGTATTTAAACAGTTTAAGATGTGGAGGTCCTCTTTTGATAGAAATCTTCCAAAGTTTTCCTGTCCATAGAAGGCATATGGAGAGCTAACTGTCCCAGGATAAGGTTTTCTAGCTAAAGAAGACCTGTAAACATTTTCTGATAACAGAAAGCCTGGAAAAGGTATTCAAGCTACAGAAGAATTATAGAAGCTATAAAAGACCTGAGATAGGTCTTCTAGCTGTGAGAGTTCTTTAGAAGTTCTTCGACAAAAATATAAGGCCTGGAGAAGGTCTTCTACAGCTAGAAGACTTATAGAAGATCTTCTAGCTTCAAAGAAAATGTTCAAGGTCTCAAAGCTATAGAAAACCTGAGGAAGGTATTTAATCAGTTTAAGATGTGGATGTGGAGGTCCTCTGTTTTTAGGAGATCTTCCAAAGTTCTCCGGTCCATAGAAGGCATATGGAGAGCTGAATGTCCAAGGATAAGGTTTTCTAGCTAAAGAAGACCTGTAAAATGTTTTCTGACTACAGAAAGCCTGGAAAAGGTATTCAAGCTACAGAAGAATTATAGAAGCTATAAAAGACCTGAGATAGGTCTTCTAGCTGTGAGAGTTCTTTAGAAGTTCTTCGAAAAAATATAAGACCTGGAGAAGGTCTTCTACAGTTAGAAGACTTATAGAGAATCTTCTAGCTTCAATGAGAATGTTGAAGGGCTCAAAGCTATGGAAGTCATGAAGAAGGTATTTAAACAGTTTAAGATGTGGATGTGGACGTCCTCTGTTTATAGAAGATCTTCCAAAGTTTTCCTGTCCATAGAATGCATATGGAGAGCTAACTGTCCAAGGATAAGGTTTTCTAGCTAAAGAAGACCTGTAAAATGTTTTCTGACTACAGAAAGCCTGGAAAAGGTATTCAAGCTACAGAAGAATTATAGAAGTGTTTCTAGCTATAAAAGACTTGAAATAGTTCTTCTAGCTGTGAGAGACATTTAGAAGTTCTTCGAAAAAATATAAGAACTGCAGAAGGTATTTTACAGTAGACTTATAGAAGATCTTCAAAGATAATGCTGAAGGTCACAAAGCTAGGCAAGACCTGCAGAAGGTATTTAAAGTGTTTAAGATGTGGATGTGGAGGTCCTCTGTTGCTAGAAGATCTTCCAAAGTTCTCCTGTCCATAGAAGGCATATGGAAACCTAACTCTACTGTGAATTATTTTGTAACCACTGTCTTAGTTTCCAAACACTGTCTTTTGTTGTTTGCTTTTGTTACCCACAAGAAACACGTGTAAGACTCTCGGATTTGTTTGTGGTCCTGTAGATTGGCCACAAAGTCAATCAATTTTAATTAACACCTTAACACCAAACCCGCCGACAATCTCTCTGTCGTTGTTTGTTTTATAGATGTCTTTCAATTTGTAAAACGGCTTTTATTATCTCCCTTGCCCCACACTCATTTGTCCATCGCTCTAAATTGGATTATAAATAGCTTTGATGTTCGCTGTTTGTTTCTATTTTTGGCATAACAACAATAACAATAAATGTTATTGTTTTTTATTTGCAAATAAACACATCGTTTGTCTTTTAAACAAAAATAAAACAAAACATATAATAGGTTTTATGGTTTATATGTTTGTTTCTTTTGCTTTTTTTGTTAATGTTTATGAATAAATTACCACCGAGAAAAAAAAACATTGATTTATTTTTGCAATGCGGCAAACAAAAGACTTAGGAAACAAACAGTTTTGGCGAGCAAATTTTCTCCGCTTTACGACTCCTCCATACGCATAAATTTAAATATTATTTATGACACCCTTAAAAAAAACTTTGAAACGCAATTTTTGTTATATTTTTTCCCTGAAAAAAAAAGATACCTCCAAAAACAAAAGACTTAAGACACAAACGTTTTAGTTTTTTAATTTTCATCGCCATTAGTGGTTTTCTTATGACGTCGTCTTCCTTTTGCCAATATTTGTGCGAAATTCAAAATATTTTCAAATGCTTAGTCTTCTTCTTCCACTCCAGCTGCTGCTAAATTTACATAGCTGTTGTTGTTGTTGTTGTTGTTTCTTCGTCAATTTCATGCTGTGGTTATGTTTTAATGGTTAATTTTCATAGTTGACTCTTAGCCACCGGCTATGGCGATGGCGGTCTTGATGTCATCGATGTTGTAATACCTCTTAGTTGGCCAAATTGAAAATTATATGCTTGGCCGATAATGAGCGGTGCTTGAGCGTGTTTAACTTTCCGCTTAGTCAAAAAACTCATTAAAATTAAAGTTGGTGTTTTTAAATAATTTGTCATTTTGAACTTGAACTCAATTTTGGTGTTACATTTTTCTCAGTTCAACTGGAGACAGTCCGAATTGTTGATTTTCCAAATAGAGTGGAAAATCTTTGAACTGAATTACATGTGGTGAAGGTTGGCTGTTGCTCAGGGGCTCAAGAGAATGTTTTGCAGAATTTTTCTAGCTGAAATAAATTATTTTATTGTTGTTTTTCTACCAGCTATTTAAAAATATTTTTATTTTTTTATTTTTCAGGTAAGAATATGAATCCGCTGAGAATGTAGAATTAATAGAAAAGACTAGTAAGTACCAATTAATTATTTTTTTTTAAATTCAAACGACATTAGTAAGGGAAGTTCGACTTTAGGATTCGAAGGATCTTTCTTCTTTATGGAGAAAATTATTCAATGGTCTTTCTATAAATGCAAAGAATATTGGCTAAAGTTCTTCTATGAAAATAAGATATTTTGAAGGAATTTTATACAGTAAAACCCTCATAAAGGAAATCATCAAAAAAACCTAATTTTCAGGTATTCCATGTCAGAAATACCTCCTAGACGGGGTGAGATAAAAAATTGCAACAAAGTTAAACGCCATAATTTTTATTTTTTTTTTTTAAATTTATTAAATGAAAGCAAAACACGTCGGAAATAGCATCAAATTTTAGAATAACTTTAGATTTGCAAGAATAAGTTACCTTTGGTACGACTTATGGCCTTCAAGCGGCCAATGAAACTGTCACACGCTACCCTAATGTTACACTGCGGTATTTTGGCTCATTCCTGCCGAAGCGGTTGCTTGAGGTGATCGACACCTTGGTTATTTTAAGTGCCAACCTTGCTTTCCCAAATACTCTGGACACAATAGTCCAACGGATTTGTATCTGGAGATTTTAGTGGCCATTGCGCGCTGGAAATGAAGTGAGGAACATCTTTTTGTATGTCCAAGGTCGGCGGCCAAAATGTTTGCGTGCCCAAGGCTTTAATGCCCCCACCAGAAACATTTTTCGGCCACTGCGACGCGGGTTTCGATCAAGTCACTTCTTTATTTTCGAAACATTTTTGCAGATGTTGCTGTTTTCTTCCGTCCACTTCCTTGACGGGTTAGGGGCTACTCTGCCAGTATAACGGTAACGAGCGAAGGTAAGATTAAGATTTATTTACATTTAAATGCTGGAGTGCTCTAACGATAGCCATTTGTGGTTCTCCAGGCAAGTATAAAGAAATCACACTATCACGCTTAATTTCCATCACGAATAACTTTTTTTCTGGAAAATCCTCACCAAAATGTTTTTGTACGCTTGTGAACAATATAATCAGCTGTCACTGAAATAATTTTAACAGCTGTCGGATGAGTGGCTTAAAATTGACATCTAAAAATCTTTTTATAGAGATGACTTTCTAATAGAGCCTTTCATAGGGAGAAGAGCTTCTAAAGATCGTGAAAAAACATTATAAGGTATTCAATTCGAAGAGGGCCTTCTAGAGACCTCCCATATGAAAGACACCTTATAATAATTCTTCCATAGGTCTTCTATACAGTTAAAACTTTTTACGATCCATATAGAAGAAGTATTCTATAAAAATAACTTCTCTATAGAAAAGACCTTTAGGTCACCAATAATGATAAGATCTTCTTGAAAACCTGCATAATGTTTTCTGTGTATAGAAAACCTCCAAAAGGTCGCCTTTATCGGAAAGGCCTTGTAAAAATTTTCTTTACAGAGAAGTCCATTTAAAATACGTCTGGGCGGACAAGACATTTCACCGGGACAATACCTAAGCGGACAATACCTTCAACAGGTTTCCCAGGCGGAGAAACCATTTTACAGGTCTTCTATGTGAAGACGACCTTCCATAGATCTTCAAAACCATGAAGCTCTTCCGAAGGTCTATTAGGCGAATTGGACCTTCCACAGGTGTTCTAGGTGCAGAAGTCATTCCACAGGCCTTCTGTTTGGAGAAGATCTTCCAGAGGGCGAAGAGCACCCACGAGCATTCCAGACAGAAACGATCAGACCTTCTAGACATAGAAGTAAACATGTAAAATTTTATATTTTACACGTAGATGACCCTTCACAGGTCTTCTACACATGGAAGACCTTACACGGGTCTTCTATTCAGAGGATAATTTTTACAGGTATTCTAAACGTAAAGGACCTTTCATAGGTCTTTTGGAAGAATAAAACTTTCCACTGGTTTTCTGGGCGTTAAAGACTTTCTAGACGTAGAAGACTTTTCATAGGTCTTCCATTCGGAGAAGACCTTCCACGGGCCTGCTAGTCATGGAAGACCTTCGTATACGTAGAATAACTTTTTCAGTTCTCCTAGACGTAGAAAAACTTCTTCTAGGCGAAGAATACCTTCCACTGGTCTTCTGTGCGTGGAAGAGCTTCCTCAGATTGTCTAGATGGAAAAGACCTTTCACAAGTTTTCTAGATGGAGAAGAACTTTCACAGGTATTCTGGGCAAAGGCCACCTTCAACAGGTCTTCTAGACATATAAGTCCGTCCACATGTTTTCTAGAGGTAGAAGGCCAACCACATGTCTTCTATTCTAAGAAAATCTTCTACAGGTCCTCTGGTTGGTCAGAACCTTCCACATGTCCTGTAGGCGAAGAGGATCTACCATAGGTTTTCCATTCAGAAATTACCTTCCACATTTCATCTATACGTAGAAGGCATTCCACAGGACTTCTGGACGGAGAAAATCTTTCTATACGAAGAAGACGTTCAACAATGATCAAAAAGGTCTTCTTTATGGAGGATACCTTTTGATAGTCCTCCGTTAGGGAAGGGTCTGGAAAATGTCTTGTTTACACGTAAAGTCTTTTTTTTATGAACAATACCTTACAAAGACCTTTTTACGGCGAAGAAGTTTAAAGGGTTTTTTTTATTGAGGTGGACTGCCAGATTTCATCCTTAGAGAGAAGCCCTTTGAAATGTGTTTCTTAGAAAAAGTCCTTCGAAAAGAGCTTCCATACCGATAAGATTATCTGTGTAGAGAAATTGTTCTAAGAATATTCTTGAGGAATTTTCTTAGAGTGCAGAACTTTTACAGATCTTTTATACAAAGGAGATCTTATACATGTATTCTATATAGAATGTATTCTGGACCTCCTAAAGGTTTTCTATGGATAGAAGGCCTCCATAATTTTCTTCAAACAAAAACAACAAAAAAATATTTTTAAAGGTCTTGAATGAAAAGTATACCGTTGATATTCTTTAAGATTTTGATTTGTTGAAGCCTTTCAAAGCATATGAAGATCAGATTCACAAATCTATCCACTTACCTCACTCCCAGTACCCAATCTAAATCATCTCACTATCACCAAATTCAAGTTCAGGGAGTGTCATCTTAACACAAAATTGTTATCACGAAACATCCCATAAGAAGTAACATAAACTGAAGCTCATCAAATGGCCCGGTTACCGGTTTAGTGTCATGAGAAAGTGAGTTATGGTGATAGGCTTGAATATTTTAAAAGTTGGAAGTATCAACACCATTTAAACGAGTTTTTTCTTTGTTTTTTTTTGAATTTGATCAAAATTTTTATGTGTCATGAAATTAATTTTTAAATTAGCATTAAAAACGTATTTGATTGATTGATCATGTAAACGAGTGATTTTTTTTGTTTGTAATGTAAACAATTCAAAATCCCCTACTATATTTTATTTGAATTAAAATCCGGATTTTCTCCAAGAAATTCCAAAAAAAAAAAAAAAGATTTTAATCCGTTATGTTTTGTTTACATATCTGGCCTGAAATTTGCCTTGTCATCTTCACCAAGCGGCCTGTGGCATTTATTTTTGTTTATACCCTCCATCATAGTGTGGAGGGTATATTAAGTTTGTCATTTCGTTTGTAAGACCTCGTAATATATATTTTAGACCACACAAAGTTTACAGGTAGAGATGAAAAAAACTGCAACTAACTTCACACTGCTGCCATTTTTAAGCCACTCGTCCGACAGCTGTTAAAATCATTCCAGTGACAGCTCATCATATTGTTTGTAAGCGTACAAAAGCATTTTGATGAGAATTTTCCAGAAAACAAGTTATTCGTGATGGAATTCAAGCGGGATAGTGTGATTTCTTTATATTTGGCAGGAAAACCACAAGTGGCTATCGTTAGAGCACTCCAGCATTTAAATGTGAATAAATCGTTTGTGTCTCGTACCATCGCTTGTTACCGTAATACTGGTAGCGTAGGCCTACGGCAAGGAAGTGGGCGGAAGGAAAAAGCAACATCAGGAGAAATAGTTCGAAAAGTAAAGAAACGACTTTATCGAAACCTGCGTCGCAGTGACCGAAAAGCTGAACATATCGCAATATTCCATTCGGCAAATATTGAAAAATGAGCTCGGGGTAAAGCCATTGAAATTCCAAAAAGTGCAAGAAATTACACCGCAACAGAAAGACTCGCACAAATAAACTCAAAAGAGCTAAAGAGTTGCTTCGCTTGGCCGAAAGTGGTGAACTGACGAATTTGGTTTTCTCGGCCTCCCATAAGAAAACATTCGTTGTCCAGCAGTTTGTAAACAAAATGATCCGCTCGTGTTTACTTGCCAAAGAGGTCAACAGCCAATGTGCACCCTCGGTTGGCCACCAGAACTCAAGCGCCGGCCATAGTGATGGTGTGGGCCGCCATAACAGCCGATGATCGCTCTCCGCTCGTATAAATTGACCATGTTATGAGAATAAATGCCGAATATTATCGCGAAAATATTCTAGAGGTATTAAAGCCTTGAGGGGCACGCAAAACATTTTGGCCGCAAACCTTGAAAAAAAAATTAATAATTATGGCGTTTGACTTTGTTGCAGTTATTTTTTATCTCACCCTGTATTACATTCTGGATCAGCATAAAGATCTATGTCGATTTAATGACGTCCGTCCGTCTGTGGAAATCACTTTAGGTTCCGAACGAAATGAAGTAAGTTGATAAAATTTTACTCAAATGTATATTATGTCTGCAGGACTTTTGGTATTGAAAATGGGGCCTGCAGGTCCACGTTTTGGTATAGCTCCCATATAATTGTACCTCCCGATATTCGGCATTTTTAATGATTTTAGCGTTATTTTTTACCGGAACTGTTTCAAATACGTTATTTGAAGTTCGTTATGGATGCTACAGCCAATGACAGAAAATTGTCCGTGCAGGTCCACGTCTTCGTATAGCCCCCATATAACGGTACCTCCCGATATTCGGTATTTTGATGACTTTAGCGACATTTTTCACCGGAATTGTTTCAAATTTGGTATTTGAAGTTCGTAATAAATGCTACAGCCTATGACAGAAATTTGCCCGTGCAGTTCCACTTCTTCGTATAGCCCCCATATAACGGTACCCTTCCAATATTCGGTATTTTTATGATTTTAGCGACATTATACAGCGGAACTGTTTGAAATTCGGTGTGCGAAGTTCGTAACGGACACTATAACC
The DNA here is from genome assembly GCF_030504385.1 of Musca domestica. NCBI lineage: Eukaryota > Metazoa > Arthropoda > Insecta > Diptera > Muscidae > Musca > Musca domestica. The sequence goes on from NW_026712409.1 coordinate 13,022,516, forward strand.
TATGACAGAAAATTGTCAGTGCAGTTCCACTTCTTCGTATAGCCCTCATATATCGTACCCTCCCGATATTCGGTATTTTGATGATTTTAGCGACATTTTTCACCGGAATTGTTTAAAATTTAGTATTTGAAGTTCGAAATGGATGCTACTTCCTATGACAAAAAATTTCTGTGCAGGTCTACGTCTTCGTGTAACCCCCATATAATGGTACCTCCATATTTTCGGTATTTTGATGATTTTAGGAACTGTTTGAAATTCGGTGTGCGAAGTTCGTAACGGACACTATAACCTATGACAGAAAATTGTCAGTGCAGGTCCACGTCTTCGTATAGCCACCATATAAGGGTACCTCCCGATATTCCGTATTTTGATGATTTTAGCTACCTTATTCACCGATTTTTTTTTTTTTTTTTTGTTTCAAGTTTCGCATTTGAATATGCTAATGTCTTATGTCAAAAATTTCATATGCAGGTCCACGTCGCCATATAGACCCTAATATAATGGCTACATTCTGTATTTTTAAGATTTTAACAGAATTTTTAACGTTTTTTTTTTTTGTTTTGAAAATTGTAAAATTTATTCCAAATGTTGGAGGGTACTCAAAGTTCGGCCCTGCCGAACTTACAGCTTTTTTTTACTTGTTTCTAATTTCCTTTTTGAAAATTTTACTTGTCTTTTCTTTTTATTTTATTTTTTTTTTTTTTGTTCGAAAATCCAACCGGTTTCTTTTCGGGGGCATCGTACATCATTAATAAATTATGTGAATATTATTACATAACACAAATATTGAAATTATTTCCGACAAGCTGTCCCCATGTTTCACGATAGCACTGCATATTTTGGCATGCGAATAAAAATCTAATGGAAGAAAGTAAAAAGCCATGCAATTCATAAATTATTTAGACACAAAAAAATAAAATAATAAATAAAATGAAAATAAATGCAAAGGCTGGCAACAACAGTTTCCATTGAAACGTAAACAAACGCATTCTGACGTCAATGGGGGGTTCGTGTCTTAAGTCTTTCGTTTTACTAACGACTTTGACCCAAACAATCAGAGGCAAAATTAAAAAAATAAACTGCAGCTATCGCCGCTCATCGACAAGTGAATTAATGATGATTGTCACAATGTCAGTTGGCGGATCATGTTCATGCTTCGCGTAAATGTGTGTGCGCATGTGTGTGTATGGCTTAAAGGTATCTTGGTAGTAGCAATGGAAAATATTGCAAAAAAAAGTATATTTCTAATCAATTCAATACTTAAAAGCTTATCATATCGTTTTTTTTCTAATATTTTTAAAAATAAAAATTCATGTTGAGCCACTCATGGTTATGTTGGCTTCCGTCACTGGGGGCAAGGCATTTTTGGCAGTTAAAGACAAGATCAAAATTTTGATTTTTCGGAAATGTCCCAAATACTTCTAGGTTCTTAATTTTGCGAAGAGATTATTATTTTTTTTTCGTTTGTTTGTTATTTTAATTCTTGATTTTTTTTTAAGATTGCATCTTTCTTTGTTATTTGAATTCTGAGACGTATTTTTTTTTTTGAAAACCAGTAGCAATCTGGTTTTAATTGGAATAGAAACAAGGAAAAGTCGTAGAAATTAAAAGCATTAATAAAAATAATCTAGGGATTAGAAAAATATTTATGTATAAATATTGTTGACATGAGACAGATATACATTTATAATTGTTTTAGCGTTTTATTCGAACTATCTTAAACATGACTTTCTGATTAAGAAAAAAAAAAAATAGAAAAAATAAGACAGGTTTAATTGTGGGTTCATTAAAGATTTCACAAAAGAGATTGGCAAGAGAACAAATAGATCAGAAGATAGCCGGGTGGGAGGGAAGCTAAATATATTTCAAAATTTCAACTGGTCTTTTTTAAAAAAAAATAAGACCAGACATCTAAAATGGAATCAAATTGTATTCTGAAAATCTCTTTTAAGTATTTTTTTTTTGGAAAAAAATTTTATGTTGGTCTTCGGTAAAAGAAGGGTCCTTAAAGGCCTGTGGAAGTTGATTTTCTACAAAGCCTCTATTGAATGAAAATATCTTCTAGGGTTTTTACGAGTACAAGGCCTCCTGAATGTCTTCTTTAGAAAACATTCCTTTGAAAGGGTCTGTAATGAAAAGTCGATCCTTAAATGATCCTCAATGGAAGGACAACCTCTTTTTAGTCTTCTATGGAAAAATTATATTTTAAAAGTCCTGCATTACAAAAAGGAAATGTTTCAAAGTTTTTATATTTTTAGAGAGGGCTTCTTGAATGGCCATAAACGTGGTGTCCGTTGGAATTGCAATCTTCGAATTTCGAAAAGTGGAAAGTTGTGCTGAATTGAGCTGGCTTTGTGCTCCATTGTGCCGATTTTTTCGAAAATCGAAAAAATTTTCGGAGAAAGATTTTTTTTGAAAATCGAAAAAAATTTCGAGCATAGATTTTTTTTTCGAAAAAATCTGAGAGAATTGCAATTTTCGAATTTGGAAAAAAATAAAGTTGTGTAACATTTTTTTCGATATCTCTTCCCAAATGTGAAAGAAACGATAACTTCGAATGTATACCAAAATTGAAATTTTCTAATTTCGAAAAATTGTCAGTTGTGCTTGATTTGTCCTAGCTTGTGTCGTTCATTTATTTTCTCAATATCTTTAACCGTTTTCGAGTTATGACTACTTCGAAAAAACAGTATTTTTTAGAAAAATCTTTGCAACTATACCCTCAGCCATATGGCTAGAGAGGGTATATATCATTTGATACGGCCAAAACGTGACTTATCGAAATAACGGGTTAAGACCCTAGGTCTCTTTGGACCAAATTCGTTTCAGGACATTTGGAGTCGATTTAGAGATGAGATTGAAGTTGAGAGATGGAGTCGATTTAGAGACGGACGGGCGTCTCTCTGGCTGGCTGGTGGGCTCGATAACTCTCGAAGGGAGTATCCGATTTGGTCCAAATTTGGTACATCGTAATATTATTGTCAAACATAAATCGAGTTCAGAGGTGGGCAATATCGGTCCACTCCTACTGGTACCTTCCGCACAAAATGTCAACATTTTCAATGAAAATATTTTATTGCATAGAAAGAGAAAGGATAATCCGATTTCGCTCCAACTTTGCGAATCCTTATATTTTCACCAGTGCTAGGTCAGGTGCGAAAATAGACAATATCGGACCACTCCATCAGGTACCTTCCCCACAAAGGGTCAAAATTTTTAAATGATAGTAACTCTTATAAAATATGATGTAAGAGCCCGATTTTCTTCAAATTTCACGCATCACAATATTTTTATCTGGTGTGAAGATGGAATGTATCGGTCCACTGCTTCTGGTACCTCCCTCACAAAGGGGCGAAATTTTAAATATCCATGAAGCTTCTAAAACGCGAAATTAACATTCGATCACATTCGGACTTGGCACATCTCAATATTTCTATCAGCATAAGATCTGTCATAAAGATGGCAGAGATCGGACCATTCCTTTTGGTACCTCCCCCACAGAGGTTCAAAGTTTTGTATAACTAAAACGATTATAAAATCCGAAAAAAACATCCGGTTCTCTTCATATTTCAGATATCCCATTATTTCTAACAACAATACTGTGAGTCAGGGAATATCTAGGTTTCGGAAAGAGCCACCAATTTTCATTAGTAGCCTCGTTTTTTTTTTGTCTGGGATATTCTCCTCAGGATTTATTTAAAAAAAACCCTATGACTTTTTTACCCAAGTGAGCTCAATAGAAGAGGAACCAAAGAATTACATACAACTAAAATTATTTTGGAAAATCTTCTAAATCTTCAACCGCGCTTAAAAAAATTTAACTCTTCTTTTTAGGGATGACCCTTACTAGTCTTCAATCTATAAAATGACTTAAATCGGTCTGTCTTGCGGAAAAAGAGATCTTTATAGGCTCTTTTATCTTTAGAAGACCTTGAATGATTTTCCTAGTTTTGGAGAGAGTTTCTAAGGAAGACGTTCGAAGGTGGTTCATCTACAGTTGGTTTACTATACATACTGAAGGGAAACCCTTAAAAGGCATTTAAACTGCAAACTACTTTTGTAGATCTGCCATCTATCAAAAGGCCTGAAAAGGGTCTTATGTCTTATACAATACCTGTACTCTAAATACACAGAAGATAGCAAGGATATTTTTCTATCTGTAGAACGGATGACCCTTTGAACATTTCCTTTCTAGAGTAGAATTTTATGAGGTCTCCAAGTCACAGTTTACCTTTAAAAAAATTTTGAACCTATTGATGACCTTTTTAGATCATCCTTCTATTTATGGAAGACCATTTCTATATGTTTTGAGGTTTTCCATTAATTAGATACCCTTCAGAGGTCTTCTATCTGAAAAGCCCTCTAAAATTACGTTTTGAGTTCTTCTCAGACATTTGGGCGTACTTCTGTCTATTATAGAACGTCTACTTTCTACGTAATATCGGCACTCGATCTTCTTACTATAAAACGTTTTTCGAACTTATCTTCGAATTTTTGGTTATTTTACCTCTATTCTCCCTTTCTTCTCATCCATATGTATTAGGCTAAACAAAGAAGCTCTTTCCCTCCATATAATCAATATTGATTAGAATAACTAATCATAGGTTCGAATGCCCACTAAATTTAACGAGGCAGAATAAATGGCCAAAAAATTTCGTAATTTGCATAACCATTCAGTGATTAACGAATATTTGGCACACATTTTTTTTTCGTTTGATTGGAAATTTATGATAAATTTGAAAAAAAAATATGATAGATTTCTAAATTTTTTTTATTCGACTACTGTAATTTTTGGTTTCATCTTGATATTAGGGTCAAAGAACTCCAATGAAAGCGAAACATTTCATTTCGATTATGACTAAAGAAAGTTAAAGTGTTAAGAAGTTTTTTGTTAGTTTTGTCAAAGAAAGTTAGGGGAAAAACGCCCTAGGACGCTCCAATGACACTTGACAACCCAGAGGAAATGATTAATTTGAGGATTAGTGTTAAATTGTCATAAAACCGCCATTAGTGGAAGTTTATCGAACTTTGGAAATTTTATTAATTTTATTAATTGACTCCAATTTGATGTTCGCTCTTCCAAAGAGTGGCTTTTAATAGCTATTAACACAATTTTATTGACATGCCTGAAGGGTGTCATAAATTGATGATCTTTGTATGCTTCGAAAATGTTTTGTTTGCTTTGAAAGTGAAAATGAAAAATCCCAAAACAATAGAGCTATGTCGGATACTTCCTTGGGAATCTAAACAAAATTTGAATTTAATGAAAGCTAATTTATTCAAATCATATTCTAGAGGCCACAAATGGAATTTGAGAAACTCTGAGAAAAAAAGTCTTCTCGTCAAAACAAAAGACTTAAGAACAAAACGCGAAATATATTTTTCTTCTGAAACCGAAAGTTTGAAGACAACTTTGGCGTAGGTTAAAATAAGCTTATCTAGGAAAAACGAATAAAAAACAGCAAACAATGGGAAAATATGACATAACTAACACCTGATATTTTCCCATTACCCCAGAGAGAGAGAGAGAGAGAGAGAGAGAACGAGAGAGCCATTTACTCAAAGTTCTTTTAAAAATTGTTGTTATTTGTTTTTCAGTGACAGGTTAAGTTCGTAAATGAGCCATAAAGGTTCACGTTTTAATATAGCCCCCATATAAAGGTACCTCCCGATATTCATTATTCACCGGATTTTTTTTAAATTAGGTATATGAAGTTCGAAATGGATACTACAGCCTAAGACAGAAAATTGTCTGTGCAGGTCTAAGTCTTCGTATAACCCCCATATAACTGTACCTCCCTATATTCGGCATTTTGATGATTTTAGCGACATTATTAGCCGGAACTGTTTCAAATTTGTAATTCAAAGTTCGTAATGGATACTACAGCCTATGACAGAAAATTGTCTGTGCAGGTCTACGTCTTCGTATAGGCCCCATATAAGGGTACCTCCCTATATTCGGTATTTTGATCATTTTAGCGACATTATTCATCGGAATTGTTTCAAATTTGGTATTTGACGTTCGTAATGGACACTACAGCCTAAGACAGAAAATTGTCTGTGCAGGTCTAAGTCTTCGTATAACCCCCATATAACTGTACCTCCCTATATTCGGCATTTTGATGATTTTAGCGACATTATTAGCCGGAACTGTTTCAAATTTGTAATTCAAAGTTCGTAATGGATACTACAGCCTATGACAGAAAATTGTCTGTGCAGGTCTACGTCTTCGTATAGCGGCCATATATAGGGGTACCTCATAATATTCGGCATTTTGATGATTTTAGCGTTATTATTCACCGGAACTGTTTCAAATTTGGTATTTAAAGTTCGTAATGGATACTACAGCCTATGACAGAAAATTGGCTGTGCAGGTCCACGTCTTCGTATAGGCCCCATATAAGGGTACCTCCCTATATTCGGTATTTTGATCATTTTAGCGACATTATTCATCGGAATTGTTTCAAATTTGGTATTTGACGTTCGTAATGGACACTACAGCCTAAGACAGAAAATTGTCTGTGCAGGTCTAAGTCTTCGTATAGCGCCCATATAACGGTACCTCACAATATTCGGCATTTTGATGATTTTAGCGTCATTATTCATCGGAACTGTTTCAAATTTGGTATTTAAAGTTCGTAATGGATACTACAGCCTATGACAGAAAATTGTCTGTGCAGGTCTACGTCTTCGTATAGCCCCCATATAAGGGTACCTCCCAATATTCGGTATTTTGATGATTTTAGCGTCATTATTCACCGGAATTGTTTGAAATTTGGTATTTGAAGTTCGAAATGGATTCTACAGCCTAAGACAGAAAATTGTCTGTGCAGCTCCAAGTCTTCGTATAACCCCCATATATCTGTACCTCCCTATATTCGGCATTTTGATGATTTAAGCGACATTTTTCGCCGGAATTGTTTCAAATTTGTAATTCAAAGTTCGTAATGGATACTACAGCCTATGACAGAAAATTGTCTGTGCAGGTCTACGTCTTAGTATAGCCCCCCATATAACGGTACCTCCCAATACGGCTATATTCGGTATTTTTAAAATTTAAACAGAATTTTTTAAGGATTTTATTTTTTGAAAATTTCCAAATTCATTCCAAATGGTGGAGGTTATTCAGGGTATTTTTTTTAACTTGTTTTATTTTACAAATGAGCTTTTCTTTCATTTCTTTATTTCAAATGAGAATTCTACCCCGCACATACACACACACACATCTTTGACATCTTCTGTCTTGTAATGTGACTGCGTTCAAAATTAATTTATTTTCATATTTTTTCATTACTCCCATGACGACTGACTGCCAACGGAGATCGGAAGACCCTTTTCAATTAACCCACTTTGAAATATGCGATATATGCCATCAAATGACAGCTACAACAGTACTGACATTTTCATTACAATCACATCGCTGACACACTGACAGACCGCCACAGCGACTCGCTGCTTGACATATGAGCTGCGGTGATTAAAATTTCTCATTGTGATGGTTGTCGGAAATGTTGGCATGATTTCTATGGTCCAACAACCACAAATTGTCAAGTGGCCAATTGCTATTTAGAAAAGACTATCGAAAGGCCAACAGAAAGTCTTAAGTCAGTCATGAGGACTGAGGATTTTTTTTTCTATAAAAAAAAAAATTAGTCCTGGGGACTAACGAATTATAGAAAAAACATAGTCATCGGGACTTACAAATTTTTTTTCTATAGAAAAAAATGTCCTTGGGGTACTGACAATTTTTTTTTTCTACAAAAAAAAAAAAACAGTCTTCGGGGTACTGAGGACTAACGAATTTTTTTCTATAGAAAAAAAATTAGTCCAGGGGAACAATGAATTTTTTCTATAGAAAAAAAATTAGTCCAGGGGACCAATGAATTTTTTTCTAAAAAAAAAATTTTTTTCTATAGAAAAAAATTAGTCCAGGGGACCAATGAATTTTTTTTCTGAATTTTTATAGAAAAAAATTAGTCCAGGGGACCAATGAATTTTTTTACTATAGAAAAAAATTAGTCCAGGGGACCAATGAAAATTAGTCCAGGGGACCAATGAATTTTTTTCTATAGAAAAAAATTAGTCCAGGAGACCAATGAATTTTTTTCTATAGAAAAAAATTAGTCCAGGGGACCAATGAAAAAAATAGTCCAGGGGTCCAATGAATTTTTTCTATAGAAAAAAATTAGTCCAGGGGACCAATGAATTTTTTTCTATAGAAAAAAATTAGTCCAGGGGACCAATGAATTTTTTTCTATAGAAAAAAATTAGTCCAGGGGACCAATGAATTTTTTTCTATAGAAAAAAATTAGTCCAGGGGACCAATGAATTTTTTTCTATAGAAAAAAATTAGTCCAGGGGACCAATGAATTTTTTTCTATAGAAAAAAATTAGTCCAGGGGACCAATGAATTTTTTTCTATAGAAAAAAATTAGTCCAGGGGACCAATGAATTTTTTTCTATAGAAAAAAATTAGTCCAGGGGACCAATGAATTTTTTTCTATAGAAAAAAATTAGTCCAGGGTACCAATGAATTTTTTTCTATAGAAAAAAATTAGTCCAGGGGACCAATGAATTTTTTTCTATAGAAAAAATTAGTCCTGCGGTCTAGCGAATTTTTTTCTATAGAAAAAAATCAGTCCTGGGGACTTGCGAATTTTTTTTCTATAGAAAAAAATTAGTCCAGGGGACCAATGAATTTTTTTCTATAGAAAAAAATTAGTCCAGGGGACCAATGAATTTTTTTCTATAGAAAAAAATTAGTCCAGGGGACCAATGAATTTTTTTCTATAGAAAAAAATTAGTCCTGCGGTCTAGCGAATTTTTTTCTATAGAAAAAAATCAGTCCTGGGGACTAGCGAATTTTTTTTCTATAGAAAAAAATCAGTCCTGGGGACTAGCGAATTTTTTTTCTATAGAAAAAAATCAGTCCTGCAGTCTAGCGAATTTTTTTTCTATAGAAAAAAATCAGTCCTGGGGACTAGCGAATTTTTTTTCTATAGAAAAAAATCAGTCCTGGGGACTAGCGAATTTTTTTTCTATAGAAAAAAATCAGTCCTGGGGACTAGCGAATTTTTTTTCTATAGAAAAAAATCAGTCCTGGGGACTAGCGAATTTTTTTTTCTATAGAAAAAAATCAGTCCTGGGGACTAGCGAATTTTTTTTCTATAGAAAAAAATCAGTCCTGGGGGCTAGTCCTGCGGTCTAGCGAATTTTTTTCTATAGAAAAAATTAGTCCTGTGGTCTCATGAATTTTTTTCTATAGAAAAAAAATTAGTCCTGTGGTCTAGCAAATTTTTTCCTATAAAAAAAACTTAGTCCGGCGGTCTCCTGAATTTTTTCCTATAAAAAAAACTTAGTCCGGCGGTCTCCTGAATTTTTTTCTATAGAAAAAAATTAGTCCTGTGGTCTAGCGAATTTTTTTCTATAGAAAAAATTAGTCCTGTGGTCTAGCGAATTTTTTTCTATAGAAAAAAATTAGTCCTGTGGTCTAGCGAATTTTTTTCTATAGAAAAAAATTAGTCCTGTGGTCTAGCGAATTTTTTTCTATAGAAAAAAATTAGTCCTGTGGTCTAGCGAATTTTTTTCTATAGAAAAAATTAGTCCTGTGGTCTAGCGAATTTTTTTCTATAGAAAAAATTAGTCCTGTGGTCCAGCGAATTTTTTTCTATAGAAAAAAATTAGTCCTGTGGACTTATGATTTTTTTCTGAATTCTTTTCTATAGAAAATAATTAGTCAGGGGGGGGAGGCAAATTTTTTGTTTAAAAAGACTCCACAGTCTCCCTAGTATGATTTTTTTGTAAAAAAAGAATTCCAAACCATTTTTTTGACTTTACGATAGGTAACTTCTTTTTAGCTATAATTTGGAATGTGGGTTCCGTATAAAAAATTTTTGCATTTAGTTAACCCTGGTAGCAATTGAAAATGTCCAGGGTCAAAAAGTCTGCCCGCTGATTATAACTTCCTTCTAATTTAAATATTCGGTGTAAAAAACAGAAAAAATGCAACCAAAAAGTTAACTCCCAAAATGTTTTTGTTTAAAAAAATAATTTTCCAGTTCTGATTCCAGATAAGAATAAACAAACACCACAATAGAAGTAAGCGGAAAAAATGTTGCTAGTTCTTGTGGTTGGTGGGTGGGTACCACAGACTAACCCCTAAACCCAAAATAGAGAAAAAAAAAAGCAAAAACTTGGTTTCCAACAATTTATGAAATTGTTTTAGTTGGAGGCAACTTCGAATATTACACATAAGACTTGGTACATTGTCCAGTGTCTGCAGTAAACTGTAACAACAAAAGCGAAAAAAAAAAAACTAACAAAAAACAAATGTTTACCAAAGTTCACTGGAGCAAACTGTTGGTAGTGGTTGTTCAATTTTGTTACGTTTTTCTTCATTTTTTTCTGTTGCTTGGCATTTCCATTAATGCTGTTGGTCAACTCAATACCAACAATGTTGGGTACTCAATAATTATAAAATACAAAAAAAAAAAAAAAAAAATTATGAATACTCTGAAAAAAAAGCAATTCAAAAGAGACCACATTAAACCGGGTCATATGTGAAACGTAATGAAAACGTGTCACATAAATGTCACTTGAAAAAAGAAATCATTAATCATTTCATCAAAACATGAAAAAAAAAAACAAAATAAGAGAAGAAGAGAAGAAAAAAACAACTACTAAACCCCATTGAAGAGGGGCCATAGACCCCAATGGCAAAAGTGACAAAGACTTTAGATTTAAAGATGAGAATAATAACAAAATATGAAAATAAAAATAATCACCAAAATTTCGTTTGCAGAGGGGGAATGAGAGAGAAAGAAAACACCCATAGGGCTAAGACAAACATTCGGTTGACAATGACAACATGTCTTGGGCATTTATTAAATTAATGAGCTTTATATTTTTTTATGGCTATGAATAAAAAAAACATAAATTAAATGATTGTTAAAAATAAAAAAAACATTTTGGAGAGAAAGATAACAGAAAACAGAAGAAATTTTAAAATATATGAATCTCAAAAAAAAAAAAAAAAAAAAAAAATGAAAAATCGACAAGTAAAAAAGCAGCTAAGTTCGGTCGGGTCGAAATTTAATACCCTCCGCCATTTGGAAGGACCTTGAAATTTTTCAAAAACAAAAAAAAACCGAAAACTACCACTTAAATGAAAACCGTTATATGGGACTATACGCAGGCGTGGACCTGTATACGAAATTATTTGTCATAGGCTTTCGTATTTAAGGTTCGTAATGGTTACTACATTACGAACCTTAAATACGAAATTTGTTCCGATTCCGGTGAATAATGTCGCTAAAATCATGAAAATACCGAATATCGGGAGGTACCGTTATATGGAGGCTATACGAAGACGTGGACTTGCACAGACAATATTCTGTCTTAGGCTGTAGTATCCATTACGAACTTCAAGTACGAAATTTTAAATAATTCCGGTGAACAATGTTGGTGAAATAATCAAAATACCGAATATCGGTAGGTGCAGTTATATGAGGGCTATACCAAAAACGTGGACCTGCAAAGACAATTTTCTGTCATAGGTTGTAGTACACATTACGACCTTCAAATACGAAATTTAAAACGATTCCGGTAAATAATGTCGCTAAAATCATGAAAATTCCGAATAGAGGGAGGTATCGTCATATGGAGCCTATACGAAGATGTGGACCTGCACAGACAATTTTCTGCCATAGGCTGTAGTATCCATTACGAACTTCAAATACGAAACTTGAAACATTTCTGGTTATTAATGTCGCTAGAATCATGAAAATACCGAATATCGAGAGGTACCATCATATGGATGCTGTACGAAGACGTGGACCTGCACAGACAATATTCTGTCTTAGGCTGTCCATTACGAACTTCAAATACGAAATTTTAAATAATTCCGGTGAACAATGTTGGTGAAATAATCAAAATACGGAATATCGGGAGGTGCATTTATATGGGGGCTATACCAAAACGTGGACCTGCAAAGACTATTTTCTGTCTTAGGCTGAAGTACCCATTACGAATTTCAAATACGAAATTTGTAATAATTCCGGTAATTAATGTCGCTAAAATCATGAAAATATCGAATAGCGGGAGGTACCATTGTACGAGGCTATACGAAGATATTGACCTACATACAAAAAATTTTGACATAGGCTGTAGTTCCCATTACAAACTTCAAATACGAAATTTGCTACAATTCCGGCGAATAATGTCGCTAAAATCATGAAAATACCGAATATCGGGAGGTACCATTATATGGGGGCTATACGCAGACGTGGACCTTCACAGACAATTTTCTGTCTTAGGCTGAAGTACCTATTACGAGCTTCCAATACGAAATTTGAAACGATTCCCGTGAATAATGTTTCTCAAATCATCAAAATACCGAATATCGGGAGGTACCGTTATATGGGGACTATATGAAGACGTGGACCTGGATACGAAGTTTTCTGTCATAGGCCGTAATACCCATTAAGATATTCCAATATGAAATTTTAAACGATTCCGGTGAATAATGTCGCTAAAATCATGAAAATACCGAATTTCGGGAGGTGACGTCATATGGGAGCTATACGAAGACCTGCAAAGACAATTTTTTGTCATAGGCTGTAGCACACATTACGACCTTCAAATACGAAATTTGAAATAATTCCGTTAATTAATGTCGCTAAAATCATGAAAATACCGAATATCGGAAGGTACCGTTATATGGGGGCTATACGAAGACATGGACCTGCATACGCAATTTTTTGGCATAGGTTGTAGTACCCATTACGAACTTCCAATACGAAATTTGAAACGATTCCCGTGAATAATGTTGCTAAAATCATGAAAATATCGAATATCGGGAGGTCCCGTTGTATGGGGCTATACCAAAACGTGGACCTGCAAAGACTATTTTCTGTCTTAGGCTGTAGTACCCATTAAGATCTTCCAATACGAAATTTGAAACGATTCCGGTGAATAATGTTGCTGAAATCACCAAAATACCGAAAATAGGGACGTGCCATTATATGGGGGCTATACGAAGACGTGGATCTGTACAGACAATTTTCTGTCTTAGGCTGAAGTACCTATTACGAGCTTCCAATACAAAATTTGAAACGATTCCCGTGAATAAAGTTTCTAAAATCATCAAAATACCGAATATCGGGAGGTAACGTCATATGGGGGCTATACGAAGACGTAGACATGTAAAGACAATTTTTTCTCATAGGCTGTAGCACACATTACTAACCTCAAATACGAAATTTAAAACGATTCCGGTTAATAATGTCGCTAAAATCATGAAAATACCGAATAGAGGGAGGTCATATGGGGGCAATGCGAAGATGTGGACCTGCACAGACAATTTTCTGTCATAGGTTGTAGTATCCATTACGAATTTCAAATACCAAATTTGAAACATTTCCGGTTAATAATGTCGCTAAAATCATGAAAATACCGAATATCGGAAGGAATCGTCATATGGGGGATATACAAAAACGTGGACCGACATGGCCCATTTACCAACTTAACCTGCCTACTGGTAAACGATGCACGTCTGCAAAATTGTAGCCTTCTATCCCATTTTGTTCGAAAGATAGCGTGACTACAACAAACACACGGACATGATTAGATCGTCTACGAATTTTACGGTGATCCAGAATATATACAGGGTGAGATAAAAAAAAAACCTGCAACAAAGTCAAACGCCATAATTTTTACATTTTTTTTTGTAAATTTTATTGAAAGAAATAAAAAATGTCGAAAATAGCATCAAATTTTAGAATAAGTTTAGATTTGTTCGAATTGGTCAACTTTGGCACGAATTATGGCCTTCAAACGGCCAATGAACTCGTCACACGCTGTCCGAATGTTGCTCTGCAGTATTTTGGCCCATTCCCGGCGAAGCGCTTGCTTGAGGTGATCGACAAATTGGTATATTTTAGTGCCAACATTGCTTTTCAAAATACTCCAGATACAATAGTCCGAAGATTTTGGAATCCGGAGATTTTGTTGGCCATTGTGCGCTGGAAATGAAGCGAGGAACCTCATTTTGTAACCTTTTTTGGGTGGCGCGTGCTAAGTGCGATGGTGCTGAGTCCTGTTGGTATGTGCAAGATCTGCGGTCAAAATGTTTGCGTGGCCAAGGCTTTAATACACCCTCCAGAATATTTTCGCCATAATATTCGGCATTTATTGTTATGCCACCGTCGATTAATATTTGCGGAGAGCGACCATCGGCAGTTACGGCGGCCCACACCATCACCATGGCCGGCTTGAGTTCTGGTGGCCAACCGAAGATGCACATTTTCAGCTGACCTCTATGGCAAGTAAACACGATCATTGTACTTGTTTACAAACTGCTGGCGAACGAATGTTTTCTCATCGGAGAAACCCGAAATTCTGCAGTTCACCACTTTCGGCCAAGCGAAGCAACTCTTTAGCTCTTTTGAGTCTATTTTCTTTCAGTTGCGGTGTAAGTTCTTGCACTTTTTGGAATTTCAATGGCTTTACCCCGTTTTTTCAATATTTGCCGAATGGAATATTGCGATATGTTCAGCTCACGAGCCATTTTTTGGCCAATGCGACGCTGGTTTCGATCAAGTCGCTTCTTTACTTTTCAAACCATTTCTGTTGATGTTGGTGTTTCCTTCCGTCCACTTTTTTGACATATGTCAGTCTGCGCTACCAGTATCACGGTAACGAGCGATGGTACGAGACACAAAATATTTTTTCACATTTAAATGCTGGAGTACTCTAACGATAGCCACTTGTGGTTTTCCAGCCAAATATAAAGAAATCACCCTATCGCACTAGAATTCCATCACGAATAACTTTTTTTCCGGGAAAATTCTCAACAAAATGCTTGTGTACGCTTGTTAACAATTTAATGAGCCGCCACTGGAATAATTTTAACAGCTTTCGGACGAGTGGCTTAGAAATGACAGCAGTCCGAAGTTGGTTGCAGATTTTTCATTTCGCCCTGTATATGGGGGCTTTACGAAGGCGGGGACCTGCACAAACAATTTTCTGTCATGGGCTGTAGTATCCATTACGAACTTCAAATACCAAATTTCAAACAATTTCGGTGAATAATGTTGCTTAAATCACCAAAATACCAAAAATAGGGAGGTAACATTATATGGGGGCTATACCAAAACGTGGATCATTTTCCTCATTTTCAATACCAAAAAGTCTTGCAGAAATAATACACATTTGAGTAAAATTTTATCAACCTACTTCATTTTTTTCAGAAGCTAGAGAGTTTTTTTTAAAGACGGACAGACGGACTGTCATCGCTGAATCGTCTTAGAATTTTTACGCTGATCCAGAATAAATGTACATTGTAGGGTCTACCATGAATATTTCAATAAGTTACAAATGGAATGATAAAGCTTATATACCCTCCATAGAATGGTGGTGGGTATGACAACGAAATAGGCTTTAAGGCATGATAAAACATGATTGTAGATGACAACCAAAATTAACTTTCGATGTTCAGTCGTTGCTAGTCTCTATTTTGCTGTTCATATAAATAAACATTCTTATTTTCCACCTCTCTCTCTCTCTCTCTCCATGTGTGTCATTTCCCCTCTCCATGCGTTACAAGTTCAACGTTCGTTTCTTAAGTCTTTCGTTGTTAGATTTTGGTTTCTTTCTCTGACTTTTTGTCACAATAAATTATCAACGCCCCACAGAGTAGTAACTTTGTGTGCATAGCTTTCAAGTGGAACTGGAACGCTTGTCTTTGGAGTATTGTTTACATTGTGGAGTATCATAATATGCGCATGAATGATTTTGTTTAACCAGCCTTTGTGTGGTATAGGGAGGTTGTTTGTTGTGAAATGGAGACACAATGGACAAAATTATAATTATTTTTTAATGAAATGCTTTAATGAATGCATGTATGTGACATGCAAGAGAACCATCAGAAATAATTACATATGGGGTTCTTTAGACGGAGAGAATGTAAGAATAGGCGATTATTTTTTCTAGAAGTGAAAGTAATGTTCTTAATGATGGAGAGGAGAATTGAGTTTTATTAAACCTAACCCTACCCCCCCTTGTAAAATTTCGTGACGAACACATAGTGTTGTAGGGTGTAAAAAAAATTACAAAATATACAATTCAAAATCGTAAGTCAAATTGAAAAAAACCGCAAGCCATTAAAAAATTTGACAAAAATTGAAAAATGTAACTAAAAATATTCACTTTTTTATTGTCATGTTTTTACGTGATTTTCTTAGATTTCAACCTTTTCTAACAAGAGATCATTCCGAATTGATGAAAATTGTGAAAATCTGTCCAGCAGTTCTTGACTTATAAGCAGATTAACTAAGATCTATTTCTTTTACATATATATTGTACCTATTTCGCTATATATTCCATATCTTGGCTATCAACTTCACTGTAATGGTCAGAAGTGACCTTTTAATGTATTCGTGATTTGGCCAGTATTAAAAAAATTCGGGGTTTTAGTGAAAAATTTGGATTTTTTTGACATAACAGTTATGATTTATTTTACCCACCAAATATTGTCCGATGTACGTTCCAATTTAGTGGACTTCTGCCCAGCTCTAAACTCGAACTTCATGCAAATTTTCGCGTCGATTGGTTTATAATTGTGGCCTCGGGAAATTCTTCTGTTTTTGGTCCATTTTAATTCCTTCTGCGATTATCTCCAAAAACAATAGGCTTCAATTCTGAAACAAACCCCATCTCGGTTTTCAATTTCGAGAGGATGGGGGCCATAAATGCGACCTGTAGCGTGATTACAAATTAACATGGACAGACGGGCAGATGGAGGGGTGGGGTGGTGTGTAGCTAGATCGACTCAGCTCGGCGAGATAGGAAGATGTATATACAGGGTGAGATAAAATTACATTTTTAATTTTTTTTTTAAATTTTATTGAATGAAAGCAATAAATGTCGGAAATAGCATTAAATTTTAAAATAAGTTTAGATTTGTTCGAATTGGTCACCATTAGCACGAATTATGGTCTTCAAACGGCCAATGAAACCTTCACACGCTGCCCGAATGTTGCTCTGCGGTATTTTGGCCCATTCCCGGCGAGGGGTTTGCTTGAGGTGATCGACACTTTGGTATTTTTTAGTGCCAACCTTACTTTCCAAAATTCTCCAGACACAATAGTCCAACGGATTGGCATCCGGAGATTTTGGCGGACATTATGCGCTGGAAATGAAGCGAGGAACCTCACCTTTTGTAACCATTCAGCCCGAATATTATGGAATTTTGCACATACAACCAAACTAGGCCTGAAAATAAGTATGCCAAATTTGATCGCAATCGTTTCGAATATAGCTATAGCTCCAATATATATTGTTTATCCGATTTGTTATTTTATTCCTCCGCAGCCGTAATATGCACTCTGTAACAACAATATTTGGGGAAATATCTCAAATACAGCTCAGAAATAGCTTTGCTAAATTTTTTCGTGATCGGTTCGGATTTGGATATATCTCCCATATATTACTTCGTCCGTTGCCCAAATGGGATGAAATTCACTTCGTAACGATGTTATTCAGGGAAATATATGAAATACAGCTTAGAAATAGTTTTGCTAAATTTTATCGAGATCAGTTCGGATTTGGATACATCTCCCATATATAAGTTCGTCCGATTTACCTTTGATTGTGCACCAAACGTCTAATATTTGCCCAAATGGGATAAAATTTGGCACTTACGACCGAATTGAGTCTTGAAGCTAGTATGTCAAATTTGGTGAAGATCGGTTCAGATATAGCTATAGCTCCAATATATATATTGTTCATCCGATTTGTTATTTTGGTCCTCCGCAGCCGTAATTTGCACTCCGTAACAACAATATTTGGGGATATATATCAAATGCAGCTCAGAAATAGCTTTGCTAAATATTATCGAGATCAGTTCGGATTTGGATATATCTCCCATATATAACTTCGTCCGATTTACTTTAGATTGTGCACCAAACGTCTAATATTTGCCCAAATGGGATGAAATTTGGCACTTACGACCGAATCGAGTCTAGAAGCTAGTATGTAGAATTTGGTAAAGATCGGTTCAGATATAGCCATAGCTCCCATATATACTGTTCATCCGATTTGTTATATTTGTTACCAACAGCCGTAATATGCACTCTGTAACAACAATATTAGGGGAAATATCTCAAATACAGCTCAGAAATAGCTTTGCTAAATTTTATGGAGATCGGTTCAGATTTGGATATATCTCCCATATATAACTACATCCGATTTATCTTTTATTGTGCACCAAACGTCTAATATTTGCCCAAATGAGCACTTACGACCGAATTGAGTCTTGAAGCTAGTATGTCAAATTTGATCGAAATCGGTTCAGATATAGCTATAGCTCCCATGTATACTGTTCATCCGATTTGTTATTTTTGTCCTCCGCAGCCGTAATATGCTCTCTGTAACAAATTTTTTTGGGGGAATATCTCAAATACAGCTCAGAAATAGCTTTGCTAAATTTTATCGAGATCAGTTCGGATTTGGATATTTCTTCCATATATAACTTCGTTCGATTTACCTTTTATTGTGCACCAAACGTCTAATATTTGCCCAAATGGGATGAAATTTGGCACTTACGAGCGAATTTAGTCTAGAATCTAGTATCAAATTTGGTGAAGTTCGGTTCAGATATAGCTATAGCTCCCATATATATTGTTCATCCGATTTGTGTTATATTTGTTACCCACAGTCGAAATATTCACTTCGTAACAACGTTATTCAGGGAAATATATGAAATACAGCTCAGAAATATCTTTGCCAAATTTTATGGAAATCGGTTTGGATTTGGATATATCTCCCATATAAAACTTCGTCCGATTTACCTTTTATTGTGCACCAAAACGTCTAATATTTGCCCAAATGGGCTGAAATTTGGCACTTACGACCGAATCGAGTCTAGAAGCTAGTATGTAGAATTTGGTAAAGATCGGTTCAGATATAGCTATAGCTCCAATATATATATTGTTTATCCGATTTGTTATTTTGGTCCTCCGCAGCCGTAATATGCACTATGTAACAACAATATTTGGGGAAAAATATCAAATACAGCTCAGAAATAGCTTTGCTAAATTTTATCGAGATCAGTTCGGATTTGGATATTTCTTCCATATATAACTTCGTTCGATTTACCTTTTATTGTGCACCAAACGTCTAATATTTGCCCAAATGGGATGAAATTTGGCACTTACGAGCGAATTTAGTCTAGAATCTAGTATCAAATTTGGTGAAGTTCGGTTCAGATATAGCTATAGCTCCCATATATATTGTTCATCCGATTTGTGTTATATTTGTTACCCACAGTCGAAATATTCACTTCGTAACAACGTTATTCAGGGAAATATATGAAATACAGCTCAGAAATATCTTTGCCAAATTTTATGGAAATCGGTTTAGATTTGGATATATCTCCCATATAAAACTTCGTCCGATTTACCTTTTATTGTGCACCAAAACGTCTAATATTTGCCCAAATGGGATGAAATTTGGCACTCACGACCGAATTGTGTCTGGAAGCTAGTATGTCAAATTTGGTGAAGATCGGTTCGGATATAGCTATAGCTCCCATATATATTGTTCATCCGATTTGTTATATTTGTTACCCACAGCCGTAATATGCACTCCGTTACAACGATATATCAAATACAGCTCAGAAATATATTTGACAAATTTTATCGAGATCGGTTCAGATTTGGATATAGCTCCCATACATAGCTTTATCCGATTTCAAATTAATTGTACACCAAATGGACAATACAAGTCCGAATTTAAAAGATCCAAATGCTTCGGCCTATTTAGTCCTTTGAACTTTAAATTATAACTATAATCATAGCGTGTATGATTGAATTCTCCCATAAAAATTTTTAATTGTTATGTGGAGCTCTACTAAATTAGCAAAGTGGTGTAGGGTATCATAAAGTCGGCCCCGCCCGACTTTAAGACCTTCTTTGCTGGTTTTTTATGTTAAAAACTTAATTTTCTAATGAATTCTAATGAATTTTTCTCATAGACCTCATGCAGAAAATTGGAAATTTCTCCGAAGATTTGTATGGACTTCCGGATAAAAATTGCCGCTTCTGCAGCTTTAAATAATATGTCAAGAATATCTAGACTTTGGTGTTAAAATTTAAAATAAGCCATACCTAAAATTTTGAATCTGGGTTTGTCTCTTTCTTCTGCACTTATTATGGGTATCTCTTGGTACTACTTTAAAATTGAATTTCTCAGAATTTACCACGTGGCTCTACTTTTTTCATCATTTGGTGTAATTTCAAACGTTTTTTAACCTCAGCCACAACGTGCCACAGAGTTTATTTACATTATGAGCTGTCTTATAAACCTTTACAGACCTTAAAGAATATGGCATGTAATGTGAAGAGAGCTTTGTGTAAGAAAGACATGAGGTCACCATTTGCAACCTTTCCACAATTGTTGAGGCTATTACATCATAAGTGAAATTGTGAAATTCATAATTTTACGATTTTCAAAATTTCACAGAAACTGTTTTGCAACAATTTTTTTTACTTTTACAAAAGCCGAATGAGAAAATACTAATTATTTTCATGGGCATGTATCTCTTATGTGGTAGATGTAGATCTCTTAGGGAGATTTATTTCGAAAACTCTATTGAATTCCGAAATTATGAATTGATTTAATAATAAAACAATGTTTATCATTCCTTTTCGAAACTAATAATATGCCAGTAATTCGCCACTATTAAATTGATTATGCCCAATAATTGGAGGGCATTTTTTTTATTAAACTTCGTTTTTTTTTTTTAGTTTGGCTTCGCTTTATTTCATCTGTCTTCCCAAATCTTTCACAAAAGAGGAACTTTATGATAGCAGCAAACAACTTAAGTGCTTTATGGTGTTCCAAAGAAATTGCAGTTTTTAAATTCAATTATTAATCATTTGCTTTCCTTCGTGGCAAGGTAGCAATCTCCTGAATGGCGTTGAAGTATTAATTTGATAAACTTTGCGTTTAAATCCTTTTAGCCGTGAAATGATGAGGGTGGGCCAGATGTTTATTATTTATGATTTTTTTTTTATTTTTTAAACTTTTGGAAGTAGGTAAATCGTTTAAAGGGTCATATCGGAAGACTTCCTTTTGAGCTACAAAAATTCAAATTATTTTAAAGAAGAACTTCCTGCTTTTTGTAGGAAGAATTTCCGAACCTTTATGAAGAGACCTTCTGGTCTTCTAAGACAAGACCTTATTCTGATCCCTTAAGAGACGACCTTCTTCAGGTCTTCCAAGAGAAGACCTTTTTTTGGTCTTCTAAGAGAAGACTTTTTTCTGGTCTTCTAAGAGAAGACCTTTTTCTGGTCTTCTAAGGGAAGACCTTCTGCAGGTCTTCTAAGAGAAGACCGTATTCTGGTCTTCTCAGACCAGTCTTCTAAGAGAATACCTTTTTCAGGTCTTATAAGAGAAGACCTTCTTCAGGTCTTCTATGAGAAGACGTTCTATAAGAAGACCATCTTCAGGTCTTCTATGAGAAGACCTTCTTCAGGTCTTCTATGAGAAGACCTTCTTCAGGTCTTCTATGAGAAGACCTTCTTCAGGTCTTCTATGAGAAGACCTTCTTCAGGTCTTCTATGAGAAGACCTTCTTCAGGTCTTCTATGAGAAGACCTTCTTCAGGTCTTCTATGAGAAGACCTTCTTCAGGTCTTCTATGAGAAGACCTTCTTCAGGTCTTCTATGAGAAGACCTTCTTCTGGTCTTCTATGATAATACCTTCTTCTGGTCTTCTATGAGAAGACCTTCAGCTCTTCTATGAGAAGACCTTCAGCTAGCTCTTCTATGAGAAGTTAGCTCTTCTATGAGAAGCTAGCTCTTCTATGAGAAGACCTTAAGCTCTTCTATGAGAAGCTAGCTCTTCTTTGAGAAGACCTTAAGCTCTTCTATGAGAAGACCTTAAGCTCTTCTATGAGAAGACCTTAAGCTCTTCTATGAGAAGACCTTAAGCTCTTCTATGAGAAGACCTTCAGCTCTTCTGTAAGATGATCTTCACCTTTTCTGTGAGATGATCTTCAGCTCTTCTGTGAGAAGATCTTCAGCTCTTCTGTAAGATGATCTTCACCTTTTCTGTGAGATGAT
This sequence comes from Musca domestica, assembly GCF_030504385.1. Taxonomy (NCBI): domain Eukaryota; kingdom Metazoa; phylum Arthropoda; class Insecta; order Diptera; family Muscidae; genus Musca; species Musca domestica. The sequence goes on from NW_026712409.1 coordinate 13,044,639, forward strand.
CTTCAGCTCTTCTATGAGAAGACCTTAAGCTCTTCTGTGAGAAGACTTTCACCTCTTCTATTGGAAGAACTTCTCGTCCTCGTTGAGAAAACCTTCTCGTCTTCTCTAAGTCGACCGTCTCGTCTTCTCTGAGAAGACCTTCTCGTATTCAATGAGTAGACCTTCTCGTTTTCGTTGGAAATACCCTCTCGTCTTCTATGATTTTTTTTTGGTTCTTCTGGTCTTCTATAAAAATGTAGCTGACCTGGTCACCCTATAACCTTTTTATGACTCACTTATCATCTTAACTTTACTAATTCTCTTATTTCTCCCCTTTCTTATCTTTGCAGGTATGTCAAATCTGTCCATTTCAAATAGGGTAAGCAGAGTTTTGCAAGCTTCATTATTTCACATCCATAGGCCTGTTGGCGGTAGAAAACAAACAAACCATCAGCAAGTCGTTAACTCCAAACCAGGTGATGACCCTTAACATGGACATGAACGAACACAGCCCAAAACATGTTCGCGCCAAGCAAGAAATTGGAATTAAATTTCCAGAAGTTTACTTTCTTCCGCCCATAAAAGGGCAAAATGTTTGGGTTGTGTCTCCGAAAGAGAGAGATACAGAAAAAATACAACTTTTGCACCTCTTTGGGTGGCCAGAAGAAAGTCGTAGCAAAGAAATGTTACGTTGCTGGGGCTTTCCATTGGCATGTGGGTATGAGTGTGTGTTTGCGTTTTTTTTGCATTCATGAAAATGAAAGGTCTGCGCTAACATAACAATGGGAATCTGAAAAAAAAGAAAGACAGGCAAACCCCCAAACGTCCAATGACTTTCATCATTTACCAAAACCACCGTAAATGCTAGAGTCCAGTAATAACATGCTTTGAAATTGTAACACCACCATGGAGATTCGACTCTGAAAACTGGGCTAGTTAACAATGGAGTCAAACAATTGCCAAAATAAATATCAAAAATTACAACAACAATAGTATTCTCAAAATACCCATTGATTCAGGAAATACAGGAAACCTGTTTCTGTGTGATCAACCCACCGACCGAGCGAGCAATCGACCTCCTCCTGACCAATTGTTTGGCCATTGTTTCCTACGGTGTTTGCCCGTCCGTCCGTCCATCCGTCCATTCGCCCGCAGTTTATGCGCCATACTTATCCATAAATGTAAATAATTGGCAATTCAACGCCCTTGCGACCCAAATTGTGATAAGTTGTTAAACAACAAGCTGCGCCATATCCACCGCTTATTCACATATATTTATTTTTCGGACAATGCGGAAAACCTGTTGCAAATTTATGTAAAGAATAAATTTTACAATCGATAATCGAAACAACAGAGTTCGATATTTCATGGGAATGGAATTTTCCTCGTGTGTTCGTATGGAAGCTATAACGGCGGTTGAGATTTAAGGATAATAAAAAGCGTATTTCATTTAAACTTCAAATTTACAAGTCAGCAGTAAATCAAGAAGTCTTCTATGAGTCATAAAATATTTGAAGGTCTTCTATTGGCCATAGGGGAGCTGAAAGTATTCTATTCTATTTATTCATATAGGTGCTGGAGGTATTATACCGTCCATTGATGACCTGGAGGTTTCCTTTCATGATCTATATAGAAGACCTGGAGTTCTTCTATCGACCATAGAAGTCCTGGAGGTTTTCAATCGCCCATAGAGGAGCAAGAGCTTTCTTACTGTCCACAGAAGAGCTGGTGTTCTTCTAGTGTCTATAGAAGAGCTGGAGGTCTTCTGGTGTCTCTAGATGACGAAGAGGTCTCTTCTAGTGTGTCTAGAAGAACTGCAGGTCGCAGTGTCTCTAGAACAGCTGGAGTGTCACCAGAAGACCTAGAGGTCGTCTAGTGTCTCTTCAAGACCTGCAAGTCGTCTACTGTCACTTGATGACCTGGAAGTCGTCTAATGTCTCTAGAAGACCAGGAGGTCGCGTAGTGTCTCTAAAAGACCCGTATGTCGTCTGGTGTCTCTAAAGGGCATGTAGGTCGTCTAGTGTCTCTAAAGACAGCAGGGAGTCCTGTGGTGACTCTAGATGACCAGGAGGTCTTCCGGTGTCTCGAAAAAAAAAAAAACAGGACATATTCTAGTGTCTCTAGAGGACCTGTAGGTCGTCTAGTGTCTCTAGAGGAGCTATAGGTCGTCTAGTGTCTCTAAGGGACATTTAGGTCGTCTAGTGCCTCTAGAAGACCTGTAGGTCGTCTAGTGTCTCTAGAGGACCTGTAGGTCGTCTAGTGTCTCTAGAGGAAGTGTAGGTCGTTTAGTGTCTCTAGAGGACCTGTAGGTCGTCTAGTTTCTCTAGAAGACCTTTAGGTCGTCTAGTTTCTCTAGAAGACCTGTAGGTCGTCTAGTGTCTCTAGAGGACCTGTAGGTCGTCTAGTTTCTCTAGAAGACCTGTAGGTCGTCTAGTTCCTCTAGAAGACCTGTAGGTCGTCTATTGTCTCTAGAGGACCTGTAGGTCGTCTAGTGTCTCTAGAGGACCTGTAGGTCGTCTAGTTTCTCTAGAAGACCTGGTGGTCTTCTAGTTTCTCTAGAAATATTTTAATCTCTCTTCAAGATCTTTAGGTCGTCTAGTGTCTATAGAAGACCAGGTCGTTTACTATCTATAGAAGACTCGGAGACTCGTGTATTTAGAAGACCAGAAGGTCGTTTAGTGACCCGGAGGTCTTCAAGTTTCTCTAGAAGGTTCTAGTCTCTCTAGAAGTCGTTTAGCGTCTCTAGAATACCAGGAAGTCATTTAGAGGGTCTAGAAAATCTGGAGGTCGTCTAGTCTCGCTAGAAGACCTGGAAGTCGTCCAGTCTCGTTAGAAGACCTTGAGGTCTTCTGTTTTCTCTAGTAGACCTGGAGGCCATCTAGTTTCTCTGGAATACCTGGAGGTCTTCTAGTTTTTCTGGAAGACCTGGAGGTCTTCTAGTTTTTCTGGAAGACCAGGAGGTCTTCTAGTTTTTTTTTTTTTTTTTGAAGACCTGGAGGTCTTCTAGTTTCTCTAGAAGATCTGTTTGTTATGTAGTGTGATCTCTTGGAGTTTTTCTAGTTGTCTAAAGAAGACCTGGAAGTCAACTTTTGCCTATAGAAGATCTTAATGTTCCACTATTGCTTTTTGAATTCATTTAATTTGTTTGTTAAATGGCTCGTGATTTCCTTCGGGTTTTTAAGTAAAATAATTATTTTTTGGTAAGAAGCAGCCATAAATAATTTGTCAATACTTAAAATATTTAAAAAAAATAATTAAAATGGACCATTTACTGCCCAAAATGGCAATTTAAAAAAAGCTTCCTAAATTTAGCTCTTCATACAATTTCAATGCAATCCAAGTTTGCTGCTTAAGTCTTTTGTTTTTAAGTGACTGACTGACAGACAGCAAGTTATAATTTTTGCTGTTTGCATTGCAAGTTTTTTTTATTTCTTTTTTAATTGCGTTTCCGGCGTTTTGAATTGCCAATCTGGTGGGAATTTCTTCGAAGAAATTTGCATAACAAGTTAATAAAAACCATTCCATGATTTTTAAAGATGGCCATAATGCGATGTTTCTAATTCAATTGGACTTGCATATCTCTTATTCAAAGATTTATTTCAATTTTTTTTTTTTTTTTTTTTTTTGCAAAAAATTAATAAATGTTTTCACTTCATAATCGGAAATGACCATATTTGGTGAGAAAATGGCAATTTATGAATTGTTTTGTGATTTATGGAAAGTGTGTAGGGTTATTGCTCGAATACCAATCGTTTAACCTTACCAGAGGTCGGATATGCTTACACATGTAAAGAAAAGTCATAATTCCAAATTTCTATTGAAAGCCAAAAAAAGGGGAACAAATGTTCCCCAAAGGCTGGGTCTTGAATTTTCTGTGTCAAAAAATTTTATGTATTGAAACCCGACTTGGTATTCTGGAAAAAAGGGGACCTGCTGTGTCTAAATTTCAAAAGTCATAGATGGAAAGGTGCCCATCAAACGTTCGGTGATTTGCTGGCCACTACCATCCAAATAATTTGCTCCACTGCTCGTTTCCAAGGTCATCTCTGAAATAAATATACGCCAATATGAATTAAGCTCCACAAGCAACTTGTGAAAGCATCTGCAAATCTTCCAGTCAATTTGCCAACATCCACACATGGCAACAAAACATACTCACAATATGAGATTAACAAATTGTACCTCCAATATAAATTCAACGTTACGCCCTAATTCGTATTGAGTTTTCACATCGTGGAGATGGTCACTGATATCCAGATGATGAAGATGATGATGGCGAAAATAAGACTATCATATGACCAAATGCAGAATTTAATCGGTTTTTCGTTGGGTGAAGAAAATTAAAACAAAACGAGAAATGAATGGACCGCATGAAAGAGATACAAAGAAGCATCGAAAGAAAAACAAAACTCAAAAGAAATATGAGACCCATAGAAAAATTGGTTTGAAGTTGCTCCATATTGTGTTTGGCAATTTTCTGGCTAACTTAGATTACTTGCAAATATGTCATCACGAAGATAAGAAACAAAGAAGGAAAAGGAGACAAAAAACGTAAAGCAAATCCGAATCGAAATGTTAATGAGAGATGGGAAGCCATTTTTCTACAGAAGACCAAAAAATGATTTAATATTCCTGGACCTGCAGAAATTCTATCGTCCTCTAGAAGGTATTTTATCCATAGAAGAGCTGAAAAAAGTCTTCTATTCACAAAAAATCTATAGAATATCAATCATACATAGAAGACTTGTAGAGGGTCTTCCATACAAAGAAGATTTGTAGAAATGTGCTTTCCATAGAAGACCTGTAGAATTTGTTTTCCATAGAAACAATTTTGGAAACCCTTCTTTCAATTTATGACCTGTAGAAGGCCTTCTTTCCATATGCGACCTTTAGAGGTTGATTTTTACCATGGAAGGCCTGTAGAGGGTCTTTTTCCATAGACGACCAGTAGAAGGCCTTCTAATATGTATAAAAGTCCTCTTAATGGCCTTCCTTACATAGAAGACCCAACAATTTCTTCTGACCATTAAAGACCTCTGAAACAATTTATATTCGTAAATGACCTATAGAAGGTCTTTTATTCATAAAAGTCGACAAGAGATATTTTTGACGCTATCCAAATCTTCTATAAATAAAGGACGCTTAGAAAACCTGGAAAGGATCCAAACTATCTCCTCCCCAGAAGGCCTATAAATTGTCATATCAATAGAAGACCTTTGATGGTATTTTTTCCTTAGAAAACCTGTAAAAGATCTTCTATGCTCAGAGGACTTGCACAGGGTCTTCAAACACTAGAAGAACTGAAAAAGGTACAAGTCTTATCTTCCGTCCCTACAAGATCTACAAAATGTCAGTTATCCATAAAACACCTGGGCAAAGACTTTCTATCCATAGGAGACCCATTAAATGTCTTTCGTTCCTAGAAGACCTGGAATGTCACAGATGTCATATATGAATTCCAGGTCCTCAAGGGATTGAAAATATGTTTTGGGTCTTCTTTTGATAGAAGACTTTCTACGGTTAAGGTATTTTAAGCGAAAAATGTTTTCAATCCCTAGAGGACCTGGAATTCATATATGACGTCTGGGGGGCCTCCTATTCTCATTAGACTTGGGAGTGGTTCAAAATATTTTCCGTCCGAAGACCTATAAAAATGTCAGCTATCAAAAGAAAACTTTCAATGACTTTTTTTCCTTGGAAACATGCGAAAGATCTTCTATCCTTAAAAGACTAGCACAAGGTCCTAAACCTCTAGAAGAACTGGAAGAGGTCTAAACAATTTTCAGGCCGCAGATGATCATAATGAACTTTTAAAGGCTTTCTAACCATAGGAGAACTATTAAAGGTCTTCTATTTCTAGAAGACCTAGGAAAGGTATTTAAAAAAAATCTTCCATCAAAAGAAGACTCGAAAATGTTTTCAATTCCTAGAAGACCCGAATTCATATATGACGTCATAAGAATTCATATATAAGAACTGACAAGGGTCCAAAACATCTTCTGACTCAGAAGACCTATATATTGTCTGCTATTAATAGAAGACTTCTGATGGTATTTGTTTTCCTTAGAAAATAAGGTTGTCAAACTCTAGAAGACTGGAAGAGGTCTAAACAATATTCCCTCCACAGAAGATCTGCATAAAGACCTGGGAAAGGCTTTCTAACCATAAAAGATCCATTAAAGGTCTTTCGTTCCTAGAAGACATAAAAAAGGCCTTGTAATTATAAAAATCTTTTCAATCTCTAGAATTCATATATGACGTCTACAAGGTCTTCTATCCATATAAGACCTGGAAAGGGTCCAACATATCTTCCGTTCCTATCAAATATCAGCTATCAATCGAAGACCTTTGATGACATTATTCCTTAGAAACCCTATGAAAGATCTTCTATCTTCAGAACACCTGCGCAAGGGCTTCAAATTCTAGAGCGACAGTAAGCGGTCTTCAAAATGTCTGTTGTCCATAGAAGACCTGGGAAAGGCTTTCTATCTATAGGAGATCTATAATTTTTGTTCCTAGAAGATTTAGAAAAAGTCTTTTAGCCTTAAAAAAATGTCTTCTGTCGAAAGACGATCCGAAACATTTTTTCAGTCCTTAAAAGACTTGAAAAAGATTTCCTTTTCTTTAAAAAACCTTAAGAGGTCTTCAATCCCTAGAAGACCTTGGAAAGGTATGAAATATCTTCCGTTTCCAAAAATGTCTATAAAAAACCATACTTTCATAGAAGACCTAAGAAAGAACTAAAATATTTGATATACATTGAAGACCCTTTGAAGACCTTAAAAGATCTTCTACCCATTGAAGGCTTTACAAGGTCCTGAGATGACCTTCTTCTTCAAAGAAGACCTACACAAAGTCTTCGATGCATAGAGTTTTGGAAAAGGTTCTTTTCTTTAAAGTCCTTTGAAAAGTGTACTAGAAGATCTGAAAACCAATTATCAATTTAGGATCCTCAAATTAAATTCCTAGAAGTTCTGGAAAAGATTTTCAGTACCATTAAGAATTGGCCCTTAATACTCAGAAGATCTAGATAATATCTGAAATATCTACCCTCTCAAGGATACATATAAGTCATCTTTTTATAGAAGACATTTAAAAGGACTTAAGACCTAAGACCTTAGGAGATCTGTTATCCATAGAAGAACTTTACAAGTAATCTTACCAGAGATGACCTCTAAAAATTATTGAAAATAAACCGACACAAAGATTTATGTCCATAGTGGACCTGAAACCCTCTTTTGTTAATTTAAGACAATTGAAAGTCCCCATAGCCTAAGAATGCCTGCAAAAGGGGCTATATAATAAGCTTTTCTATTTATACCGGACCTGCTACATTATTCTATTCATAAAAACCTGCTGAATTTATTCTATCCATATAAAAAAGTTTTGGTTAAATAAATTTTGGTTAATAAAATTTTGAATAATTATAATTCTCAGAAAATGCAAAATAAGCCCCCGAGGGTCAAAATTGTCAGCACTTTTATACATCTCATAACGGGCGAAAAAAGTCAGCGATTCTTTTCAAACTTTGTGTACCTAAATATCTTTCTTTACCAGGGATCTGATGTGGATAAGGAGTCTAACAGTAAAGAAAGTCTTAAAGTCGGGCGGGGCCGACTTTATGATACCCTACACCACTTTGCTAATTTAGTACAGCTGCGCATCACAATTAAAAGTTTTTAAGGGAGAATTCAATCATACACGCTATGATTATAATTATAATCTAAAGTTCAAAGGACTAAATATGCCGAACTATTTGTATCTTTTAAATTCGGACTTGTATTGCCCATTTGGTGCACAATTAATTTGAAATCGGATAAAAATATATATAGGAGCCATATCCAAATCGGAACCGATCTCAATAAAATTTGGCAAAGATATTTCTGATATATTTCCCTGAATATCGTTGTTACGGAGTGCATATTACGGCTGTGGATAAAAAATATGACAAATCGGATGAAACGTATATATGGGAGCTTTAGCTATATCTGAACCGATCTTCACCAAATTTGACATTCTAGCTTTTAGACTCAATTCGGTCGTAAGTGCCAAACGGTCTTCCATCAAAAGACGAGCCGAAACTTGTTTTCAGTCCTTAAAATACTTGAAAAAGATTTTCATTTCTTTAAAAACCCTGAAGAGGTCTTCAATCCCTAGAAGACCTTGGAAAGGTATGAAATATGTTCCGTTTCAAAAATGTCTATAAAAAACCATATTTTCATAGAAGACCTAAGAAAGAACTAAAATATTTGATATAAATCCTTTGAAGACCTTAGAAGATATTCTATCCATAGAAGGCTTTACAAGGTCCAGAGATGACCTTTACAAGGTCTTCTTCAAAGAAGACCTACACAAAGGCTTCTATCCATAGAGTTTTGGAGAAGGTTTTGTCTTTTCTTTAAAGTCCTGTGATAAGGGTTCTAGAAGATCTGAAAACCAATTATCAATAAAAGATTCTCAAATTAAATCCCCAGAAGTTCTGAAAAAGATTCTCAGTACCATTAAGAATTGGCCCTTAATCCTCAGAAGACCTAGAAAAAGGCTGAAATATCTCCCATCTCAAGGATACATATAGGCCATCTTTTTATAGAAGACATTTAAAAGGACTAAAGACCTAAGACCTTAGGTGATCTGTTATCCATAGAAGAGCTTTACAAGTATTCTTACCAGAGATGATCTGTTTAATGTTTTTTTTTTATCCAAAGTAAACCTGCACTAAGATTTCTATCCATAGCCATAGAATGCCTGCCAAAGCACCTCTACAATAAGCTATTCTATTCATACCGGACCTTTCGCAGGATTCTATTCATAAAAAAAACCTGTTGAATTTATTCCATCCATAAAAAAATTCTGGTTAAAAGAGCTATTTACAGCGAATCCGCAAATAAGTTTTCTATCCACATTTTGAATAATTATAATTCTCAGAAAATGCAAAATAAGCCCCCCGAGGGTCACAATTGTCAGCACTTTTACACATCTCATAGCTAGCGAAAAAAGTCAGCGATTTTTTTCAAACTTGGTATATCTAAATATCTGGGTTATCCATCAAGCTCTGTTGGGTTCCTGGACATTATAACATCCCAGGTAACGAGACTGCAGACGAATTGGCCAGACTAGGATCTGATCCGAAGTAGACAACTCGGTTACACCACCACTGTGCCATTTCCTACAGGTTATTCACAGACAATATTCTAAGAAATCCAACAAAAAATGGCTGGACGAAATGGGATGCACCATCCCCAAAAGAATGTGGCCCACACTCTCAGAGAAGAGAACAAGGTCGCTGATGTCATTGTCAAAACCTGATTTAAAACTTGTGGTGGGTATCATCACAGGTCACTGTAAGGTGAGGTCTATGACCTAGAAATGGGACAGCGACGACACTGACTACTGTAGGATCTGTCAAGATGAAGAAGAAATCGAGACAGTCGAACACTTGCTCTGCCACTGCCCAGCACTCATTAATGTGAGACACAGGCTAGTGAGAGAACTAGTGTCACATGACCTGTCTTCTTTTTCTAACACTGACCCTATAGTAATCCTTCAATTAGCCAGAAGATTCAAGTGGCTAAAGACGACACGGCAAACTCCTCAGCCGTAGATCACATTCTACAACTTTACCTTTTATCTTCACCTCTTCTACCAATCACTTTTTCCTCTTTTCTTAACATTCTTTTTAGGACGAGTGGAGCGGTTGCCATATGGTAACCGCACGTCCTTTAACCTAACCTAAATATCTTTCTCTACCAGGGATCTGATGTGAATAAGGAAGCTATGGTCCCACACTTTGTGGTACCTACCCTACAAGCAAAAAAAAAAAAATATGCAATTTAGGTACTAACGATAAGATACGCGAACAGGATGGCGATTTCGTACTAGAGGTCTTTTGCTCAGGAAAAGTCCCTAGAAGATCCTTTCGAGGTCTTTTTAGGATCTAAAGCTCTTCTCTTAGAATAATTTTCAAATACATTTTTCTAGGATGTATCCATAAAAAGTATCATCTATGGGTTTTTGGTGTCAGATGCTAAAATAGGTTTTATATATTATACATGAACTGTATTACTTAGTTGGAAAACATCTTGTAACCCTAGCTCCGCAGAGCGTGCTCTACATATTTGTTCCATAATTACAAGAAAATTTATTTATTTCAATTGAACACGCCATCGTCATGGCAATACATGTCAATGCCTAGGTTACAAGCTGCAACTAATTAAACAAATAAAACTGACAAACAAGTGATTGCCGGATAAGAATGTTTACAACAAGTTGTTAACCAAATGACATTGGCAGATAACCGTTAGCCTCACTGGTAAGCCTCACAGTAAAGCTCTTATTAATAGTTGTAGCACTCGCACCCACAGCGTAGAGTACGGATTCAACAACAACCAAAAAATGTTTTTCACCAAGGCAGCAATAATTTTAACTCTATTCTGGGCCGCAGTAACCTATGGCGAGGAGGTAAGTGGAGAGGGAACTTCTTTAAAATAAAGAAAGCAAGTTAAACGGCTGTCCTTGCAGAAAAACTGGACCTATGAATTGATTAGCATAGAGGCAACCACCACCGATCCCGATGTGGCCGACATTGCAGTGAAGGAAAAACGCATTGGTCGCGGCCTGTATGCCTTCAGCGGGTTTCTGGATTTCAAAACGGAATTAGACGATACGACAGTGGTCGATGTAAGGGTCTATCGTAGTTCCACAGAACGTGAACAGGACTATCAGTTGACACCATTCGTGATAGACAATGAAGTTCTAACGAATTTCATTAATTTCCACTACAAGGCCTACATTATGCCTTCGATCAAGGAATGTGCTCCCGATGCTCCGCAATTCGAGGGCGATGATGAGTTTGTGGCTCCGTTCAGTGCAATGCGTATCGATGTGAATAATTGTGATGTCCCCGTGGATGGTTTCCCCAATCTCTTGGAATATGGGTTGTATAAAATTGAGGCCTATGCCCGTAATGATATTGAAATGTTTTTAAAGGTTGTCGTTAGGGTAGAGAGGCCATAAAGTGAGAGAGGAAAATTATGTGAGAATATTTGAATGTGGAAATATTTTCGAATTGCTTATATTTTATATATTTTTGTGGACATTCAAATACAATTATTTAATAAAAATTCAGTAAATTGATGTTCCGGGAAGAGTGATGGTGAGGAATCGGAAAATTATATTTTCAGTCCAATGATGCATATCCCGCATAAATAAAGCAATTATGCTATAGGAATTTAAAAGTCAGGATATAAAGCTATACCCATGGAATTCTTTTAGAATCAACATTTGAGGCGAATTGCCCGAAAAATAGACAGGAAAACTGTTCCTCTAAAAGGATTCAATACCAAGGCATCTTCAAACGACTATAGAAAGTTTTGTGGAATCGATTGAAGTTTTCTCTTAGAGGAAGTAAACATATCCAACTCTCTGAGATTTCAGCGCATTTCAGCTACCCATTTTTCCCCCTTCGTTTTCCGATTTCGAAGTACGACATAGAAATTGCTTGTCTGATAAGCCAGAACTTTTGACAATCAACTTTTGAAGTTAAAATCGATTGGAAAATATGGCCCAAGAGACTCGCAATAATTTTAATCAGAAGGAAGTAAACATATCCAACTCTCTGAGATTTCAGCGAATTTCAGCTACCCAATTTTTTCCCCTTCGATTTCTGATTTCGAAGTACGACATAGAATTTGCTTGTCTGATAAGCCAGAACTTTTGACAATCAACTTTTGAAGTTAAAATCGATTAGAAAATATGGCCCAAGAGCCTCGCAATAATTCAAATCAGGGATACCTGAGAACTGTACAAAAGCTTGGACCTATATTAATAGTTTCTACGCAATAAGAACCCAAAATATCGAAGTTATATGGAAAATATGACTTAATCCTAAAAAGTACTTAAAAGTGGTGTTTACCCTTATATTGGGACTATACCGAAAATTAAAACAACATGGATGACAGAAAATTTTTATCTATAACAGATCTCATATCCATAGAACGCCTAATAGACGAAGGTCTAATATTGAGCGACGACATAGAAAAGATCTCCAATCTTCTATCTGTAGAAGAGTTATAGAAGTTCTTCATCTTTGTTTATGAATGAATACCTATGAAAGCTTCAGTACCAGGTCGTCTGAAGAAAGAATATCGCTTATAGGTCAGAAGCGATATTCTCTCTTTAGACGGCCTTGGGAGGGACTTTTTTCATGGAACCTCTCTAAAACTTTGGCTGTAGGAAGAAGACAAATATAGGAAACCCTGTTGAAGGAAACCCTGTTGAAGAGAATTGACCTATTAAATACATATAGAAATCCATTCCTATATAGAATATATATAGGGTGAGATGAAAAAACTGCAACCAACTTCAGACTGCTGTCATTTCTAAGCTACTCGTCCGACAGCTGTTAAAATTATTCCAGTGACAGCTCATAATATTGTTTACAAGCGTACAACAGCATTTGCGTGAGAATTTTCCAGAAAAAATGTTATTCGTGATGGAATTCAAGCGTGATAGTGTGATTCCTTTATATTTGGCTGGAAAACCACGAGTGGCTATCGTTAGAGCACTCCAGCATTTAAATGTGAATAAATCTGTTGTGTCTGGTATCATCGCACGTTACCGGTTACGTGATACTAGTAGCGTAACCCGCCATATGTCAAGGAAGTGGACGGAAGAAAACAGCAACATCAGCAGAAATGGTTCGCGTCGTAGTGGCCGAAAAATAGCTCGTGAGCTGAACATATCGCAATATTCCATTCGACAAATATTGAAAAATGAGCTCGGGGTAAGGCCATTACAATTCCAAAAAGTGTAAAAACATATACCGCAACAGAAAGAAAATAGACTCATAAGAGCTAAAGAGTTGCTTCGCTTGATCGAAAGTGGCAGCGGAACTGCCGAAGTTGGTTTTCGTTTTCTCCGAAGGAAAAACATTCGTTGTCCAGCAGTTTGTAAACAAACAAAATGATCCGCTCGTGTTTACTTGCCAAAGAGGTCTGAAAAGGCTGAAAATGTGCACCTTCGGTTGGCCACCAGAACTCAAGCCTCAAGTCGGCCATGGTAATGGTGTGCACCGCCATAACAGCCGATGGTCGCTCTCCGCTCGTATTAATCGACTGTGGCATCAGAATAATTGCCGAATATTATTGCAAAAGTATTCTGGAGGCTGTAAACATTTTGGCGGGACAATTTCAAGCGCCGTCCATGGTGATGGTGTGGGCCGCCATAACAGCTGATCGTCACTCTCCGCTCGTATCACTCGACCGTGGCATCAGAAAAAAAGCCAAATATTATCGCGAAAATATTCTGGGGGCTATAATAAAGCCTTGAGGGCACACAAACATTTTGGCCGCAGACCTTGGACATTCCAACAGGACTCAGCACCGCCACACAAGAATTGTTACAAAATGAGGTTCCTCGCTTCATTTTCGGCGCACAATGGCCATCAAAATCTCCGGATTCCAATCCGTTGGACTATTGTGTCTGGAGTATTTTGGAAAGTAAGGTTGGCACTAAAAAATAATCGACCGTGACATCAGAATAAATGCCGAATATTATCGTGAAAATATTCTGGATGGTGTATTAAAGCCTTGGGGGCACGCAAACATTTTTGCCATAGACCTTGGACATTCCAACAACATCGCACTCAGCACGCGCCACCCTAGAATGGTTACAAAATGAGGTTCCTCGCTTCATTTCCAGCGCACAATGGTCACCAAAATCTCCAGATACCAATCCGTTGGACTATTGGGTCTGGAGTAATTCGGGAGAGCAAGGTTGGCACTAAGAAATACCAAAGTGTCGATCACCTCAAGCAAGCGCTTTGCCGGGAATGGGTCAAAATACGGCTTAGCGAAATTCGGCAGCGTGTGACGTTTTTTTTTTTGAAGTTTGAAGGCCATAATTCGTAGCATGCGTGACCAATTAGAACAAATCTAAACTTATTCTAAAATTTGAGGCTATTTCCGACATTTTTTTGCTTTCATTCAATAAAATATAAAAAAATGGAACAGTGTTGGCTTGTTTGTTCGGGATATCATGGTATTTTGTTGTTTCAAAATAGTCAGGCTTAATCGCTTTAATGTTGTTTTTATAAAAACAAGTTTTTTTTAGTGGAGAACGATGGTAATTTTTACCAGGGGGTAAGGCAGAGGAATACCTAGGTTTCGAAAAGAGCCAGCAATCCTCATAAGTTCCCTTGTTTTTTGTCTGGGGTTATGCTTTCTGGGGAGAATATCCCAGACAAAAAACAAGGGAACTGACGAGGATTGGTGGCTCTTTCCGAAACCTAGGTATTCCCCTGTCTTACCCCCTGGTAAAAATTACCATCGTTCTCCACTAATAAGTGCGAAAGATGTAAATGTTTATAAGTGCGGTTGTAAGATTCAGAAGATTTTCCAATAGAATTTTAGTTCTATTTAATTCTTTGGTTCCCCTTCTATTGAGCTTACGATCTCGTCACTTGGGTAAAACATGTTTCTAGTCATAGAAGTTATTTTTAAAAAAATAACTTCTGGGGAGAATTTCCCAGACAAAAAACCAAAAAAAAAAAAACAAAAAAAAAATGTTAAAATTATGGCGTTTGACTTTGTTGCAGTTTTTTATCTCACCCTGTATGTATCTAATCCTTCTTGTAACTCCCTACAAAAGGGTCAAATTTTTAAATAACAAAAATGCCCATAAAATGGGGAGAATAACCCAAACAAAAAACCAAAAAAATTTAAAAATTATGGCGTTTGACTTTTTTGCAGTTTTTTCATCTCAAGCTGTATATATCTAATCCTTCTTGTACCTCCCTACAAAGGGGTCAAATTTTTAAATAAGAAAAATGCCCATAAAATGTGAAGCAAGCATTAAATTCTTTTCAAATTGCACACATCCAAACAGTTTTGATAACACAAGATCTGGTGTGAAGATGGAATGGATATATCCACTCCTTCGAATACCTGTCCCACAAAATTTATCCAAATTGAATAGCTATATTTCTAAAAAAATTCAAAATAAGCAACTGATTCCTTTCAAAGTTCACACAATTCCAATATTTTTATTAACACGAGACCTATTGTGAATATGGCAGATATCCCCACTCCCGGTGGTACCTCCCCCACAAAGCGTCAAATTTTTAAGTAAACATTACGGCTACATAACACGAAATGAGCATCCGAGTACGTGCGAAGCAAATCAATAATCTTTTCACATATTTTTATTCCAACAATTTTCCAGCCGGAAAACTATGAATTTATCGGCCACTTCTTCTTTTTTTTTTTTTTTGGAAATTTAACTTCTGTATTCTCAAAGTACTCTAGAAATGCCCGATTTTATAAATATTCTAATATCGCCACCTGTGAACTTTTGAAAATTACTTCATTTTGCTGCAGTCTCACCACCAAAAAGTGACTAACATTTATCGTCATTTTCCAACATTGTGTTTCGTTGTGGAACTAACCATTTTTTTTTTTTCAGAAAACTACTCTAAATTTAATTTGATGTTTTCTGAAACGGTGAATGTTGTTTTAATTCAAGTTTTCGTTCGGGCAGCGTTCATTTTAAATGGGGGGTTTGAATTTCATTTGGGGTTTTTAACTCTGGCCGTTTTTAGTTTTTGCCGGCACACTTTTAAGGCTGCTACCATTTTTTGTTTTTGCATGATTACAATGTTGGTTGAGTGAAGCTTTGACTGGCGAACCATAAACGGAACATAGCAACAACAACAACAATTTGATTGTAATGCTATAGTTTTTCCAGCTTAATGCAACTAAGTTAAACGACACTCCTTTGTCTTGGCTGCATTTGGTTTGCGAGACGAGGAAAATGTAAAGCTTTTAACTGAGGAATGTGTTGTTGTTGTTTCATATTTGCTTTGGGAATAAAAATGTGGTTAATGTTCGAGCTTCCTGCCGGCCTGCCTGCCTGCCTCTCGCTGGAAACAATACCAAAACCACAATCTTCTTTTTCCTCGTCTTGACCTGTCTTAATGTTAACACTGACAAATTTCCTTGATAATTTTTTCTGAGGTTTATAATCAATTTTTTGGTCAATGGCTGGGTTTTTCATTCCGTGGCCATTCATTATGGCGGATTTTTTTTTTGTATCCCACAACTGAGAATGGGAAAATTATTTGGTTATTTTAAATATTCACAAACGCGAAAAAAATCAATGCCGGTGGTGCTGTTGCCTTGACTTCAAATGTTCCGCTGTTAATTTGTAAAGATTATCATAAATAGTTTAAGATTCTTTTTTTTTTTCTTTGTTGTTGCCAAAATTGTTGACAGTTTAAAAATTCTTTGTTAAATAATTTTGGGAGAAGTTTTCCAAAATTTGTAATTGGTGAGTGCTGTGAAAAAACAAAAGACTTAAGACACAAACTTGAAGTGTCATCATGCAACGATTATCACATCATTTGATCTTTTGTTTAATTTCCTATTTTCACACTGAACAATTCCCACGAGTCTGGAGGAAGTAAACATAGGAAACCCGTTAGGGAAGTAGTCTTTCTTAAAATAAGGTTACAGGAAATTTAATTAGCCATCGAAGACTTTAGAATATTTAAATAATTTTTAATGCCTCATAGCATTCTATAAAATTGAATAACTTTAATGGTATTTAAAGAGAGACATATTGTTCTCATATCAATCTGTGATAATTTGCGCTTGAATTTAATAGGGTTTGTTGCTTAAGTCTTTTGTTTATTTACAACGGAGGTCACCGCCATTAATGTAAGACCTGCAATGTTTATGCATTTTAGGTTTATAGGGTCATTTTTCTTTATTTTGAAAGTAAAAAACCAGTGATTTTAAAACTAGTTTTTTATTTTCATAATTAAAATATAATTTCAGCAAAAGAAAATCACGTGTCAAGTTACTCAATTAACAAAACCAACAAACAATATTCTTTATGTCAACCACTGGTGGTTTGCTCTTAAATCATTTGCCATAATGTTAATACATTTTTTTTTTTCATTTAAATGCAAATCTTGAATATTTTTTATTTTTTTATTTGAATTTTCAGTTAACAAAACTGCATTGTAATCATCAACAGGGGTAATTTATTTTGTTGTTTCGTATTATTTTCTTAATTCGCATTCACATGAATTTGTTTATAATTCATATGAATGTTTTTTTTTTTTAATTCATACATTTGTATGTACATATGTGCAGGTTTATATGTGTGGTCATCAATCTCCTGCAAAAATATCATCATTGTCAAAATTGTAAATTTTGCATTTCTTGTAAAACATGATATTTTCATAAATGTTAACGACTATGAAGTTGTCAGTTTTTTTTCTGGTAAATGTTTTTACGTTTTTATAAAGGTTATTTTTTTAAGATATCATTGCTAACTGAAATGTTGTTTTAATTACCAAAAAATAATTATAAAATATAATGAAATTTAATGTACTTGTACGCAAAATAATATTTCATTCGTTGGCGTTATGTGAAAATATTTTGAAAAGGAAAATAGCGTTGATATTGGTTTCAAGAATTTTTTATACACACAGCCATATGGCCAGAGGGTATATATCATTTGATACGGCCAAATCGTGGACAAAATTCCTTTCAGGACATTTGGAGTCAATCTAGCAATGGCTGGCTGACGCACGATAACTCTCGACGTGAGTTTCCGATTTGGTCCAAACGTGGAACATCATAATATTATTATTAAACTTAGGTCTAATTTGAAGATGGGAACAATCAGTACACTCCGTCTTGTACACCCCCCACAAAAGATCATATTTTCCAAAGAAAATTATTTACCTCATAGAAAGAGAAAAAATTATTTGATTTTGTAGAAACTTTGAAAAGTTCAATATTTTCGTCGGTGTCTAGGTCAAAAAATGCAAAAATGAAAAATATCGGCCTACACCAAAAAGTACCTTCCCACAAAGGCCCAAGTTTTGTATAATTATAAATTATAAAATTATAAATAAAATGTGACATAAAAGTCCGATTACTGACCTCCTTCTAATACCTCCTACACCACATGTCAAAATGTTGAAAAATTCTGTCTCTCATTAAATGCGAAATAAGCTCATAGCTCAATAATTCTATCAACTCAAGTTATGTTGTGAAAATGGTACATATCAGCTTATTTTTTGTGGTACCTTCCCTACAAAGGTGTCAAAATAATGAAGAACTAAACGCTCATAAAAGAAAAAAATAATCATTCGATTCTCTTTAATTTTCACACATCTCTTTTCCGAAACTTTATATTGCGGATCTGTTGATCATAAGCCGAGATATTCCAAAAAAAAAATGCTTTTTGTTTTCTGCCTCCATCTCTTGATTCTTGACCTAAAGATGCATTTTGATGCCATTTCGGAAGATCCGAATAACAAAAAATTATCTTTTCCTAAAAACAAAAAATTTTTCCCTGTCCACATCTCCGAGCAATGTTTTGAATATTTTATAGCCGATCTTATAGGTTAGCTAAAGCAAATGTCCCCGCACCGAATGGGTTAATGTTAAGCCGAAACCAAAAGACTCTCTAACAGGTAAAACAGTGGGCATTCATCTATTATTTACGTACCTCCAATATGGTCAAACAGAAATACTGTAGCCTTATAATCGAACTGAAGCATAAGCGCATAATGCAGGAATCGTCCTGTTTACTGAAGCAGGAGTCCGTCAGAGAAGGCGCTTAATTTATCAAAAAAAAAAAAAAAAAAAAAAAAAACTTTAAGTCGGCATTGCCAACAAATGTATACCTTAAACCTATGTCCGTTTACTATACCCCCAGGCATATAGCTGGAGAGGGTATATATAATTTGATACGGCCAAAACCTGTCCCATTAAAATTATGGTCTTAGACCCTAGGTCTATTTGAACCTTCTGTGAGGATGGAACAACTCGGAATAGACTTCTAGTCATCACACGATAGACCAAAACATCTAGGGCCATAGGGGCTGTCTAAGTCAAATCTAAGGCAATGTTTAAACAAAATATTGCCCTTAATTTCTTGATTGTCCTGTCCAGTTAAAAAAATTAAATTAAAAAATAAAATTAAATTAAAATGTTATCCAAATCAAAAATTAAATTTCCGATCGAAAAGGAGGCCCTGAGGAAAACTGGGTTTTAGAAAGATGGATATGTTCCCTATGTACGAAAATTATACATTATGGACTTAAATCATATTCTAAATGAAACAAGTTAAAAAGCAGTAAGTTCGGCAGGGCCGAACATTGAATATCCTCCACCAGTTGGAACGAATTTGGAAATTTAAAAAAATAAATTCCTTAAAAAGTTCTGTTAAAATATTAAAAATACCGAATATAGCCGTTATATTTGGGCCTGTACGACGTGCACCTACATAGGCATTGTTTGTCACAAGCCACTACCATATTCAAATTCGAAACTTGAAATAAACGGTGAATAATGTAGCCAAAATTATCAAAATACCGTACATAGGGAAGTATCGTTATATAGGAGCCATACGAAGACCTGGACCTGCATAGACAATTTTCTGTCACAGCCTGTAACATCCATAACGAACTTCAAATACCACATCTCAAACAATTTCGGTGGGTATTGCACCTAAAATCGTCAAAATACCGAATATTGGGAGGTACTGATATATGGGGCCTATACGAATACCTGGACCTGCATAGACAATTTTCTGTCACAGACTGTAGTTCCCATAACGAAAAATAAATACGTAATTTGAAACAATTCTGGTGAATAATGATGATAAAATCATCAAAATACCGAATATCGGGAGGTACCGTTATATGGGGGCTATACGAAGACAGGGACCTGCACAGACAATTTTCTGTCATAGGCTGTAGTGTTCATTTCAAACTTCAAATACCAAATTTGAAATAATTTCGGTGAATAATGTCGCTAAAATTATAAAAATACCGGATATCGGGAGGTACCGTTATATGGCGGCTATACGAAAACATGGACCGATGTATCTCATTTTCAATACCAACCACCTTAGACGTAATACAAATTGTTTTGTCAAATTTTGAAGCTCTACGTCAAATAATGTGGACTGTATCGTGATTTCAACAGACAGACGGACGGATGAACGGACATCGCTAGATCGACTCCAAATGTCCTGAAACGGATATGGTCATAAAAGGCTCAGGGTCTAAAACCGTTATTTCGATGAGGCACGTTTTGCCCATATAAAATGATATATAACCTCTCTAGCCATATGACTGAGGTATAAAAACGGTATCCAAATCAAAAATTGAATTGAGACCCTGAAAAAGAGACCTTGAAAAAGAGACCCTGAAGAAATATAGTCTTTGTAGATGAAATAGTTCCCTACGTACATAATTTATGCACTGTGGACTTAAATCATGTTCTAAATAAAAAAATTAAAATCTTTTTTTTTTAATCCAAATTTTGGATTCCGAAATTCGTGAAATATGTTCTCCCTGCTCGAGAATTGCACAAAATATCCATAGCTATTATTTTATACTTCCTAAAGACATAAACCCCAAAGACGTATACCCCAAACACCAAATCACAAGTAAACTAAACTAAGACCATTGTTTAAAAATGAAAATTGAGTTAAATAAAAAACCCAACAAATATTTCTATAGACCATTTACACGGCAATTTCATACTCCAAATTTAGTGCTTTAATTGTTACCACGTCCGCAGCGGATATTTGTTTTTTCTTTGACTTGCAAACGTTTTGCTCTTATTGTCTACAATAAAGCATTATTGCTATTGTTTTACATAAAACGCTCAGTAAAACGACCTTGATAAGCAGACACAATTGTAACATATCGATGTCTGCTGTTGTAGCTGCATGAGAAAGAAAAACAAACAAAAAGCGCTTTAATTCGAGAGAGAAAAAAAAAAAAACAATTGCAAATAATTTTATTATTGCAAAATCTTAAACCAAATCCGAAATCTTTTAACAATTTGCTGTAGATAATTGTGAAGAAAAAAAAGAGAACTGATACCATGAACAAGGGTGGAGTGTGAGGTATTGAAATTAATTATGCAAAGGGGCGGCAGTCCATTACCGTAGCTAAGCAAATTTTAAGGTGATTGAAACCTTTCAAAGAATGGAAAAATTTCCCTGAAAGAAATTTGAAATCTAAATTTAATGTAATTTTAAATTCCGATCTAATTTTATAAGTCTTTGGAATTTAATGTTTTTTTTTTTCTTAAAATACCCCATCCAAAGCTACGCCATTGCACAGTTTATTATTTAAATCCACATTTGTTATACCTTTCGTTTTTTTACTTTTTTTGCACCGCAAAAACAAATCAAACCCCGAAACAATTCGACCAAAATGCAGGTGGTATTGTTCTATTACACTTTCAAACAAATCCGAGTTGCAAGCTCAACGTGTTTTATACCCTGACCATAACAATGGTCTGTCCGGCAAGAATGAGTCTACAAGCCAACACTAAGGCACACATATACAAACAACCAGCTATTTGGTGTTGGGAGAATTTAAATCATTTTTTAATAAATGGTATGGGTGGAGTTTCCTGACAACGGAGATCTGAGATCTGAGACGGCAAAGGGAGTGTAAGAATGAAAAAAGAACGAAATGATTGTGAAAAAAGATAGCGTTCTTGTTCATGACATGTTTGACATCATTGGACAGAAATATGTAAATATCTCAACGACCTTCAGAAAAATGTGGACATGAATGAATGGAAAGAAAGGTTGTTAGTGGAAAATGCGATTTCTGACAAAAGGAGAACTTCTAGCTGAATAAAAGATTTGTGTGGACATATGTCAGTCAGATGTTCCAAAAATAAAAAAATGTGTAAAGGACTATTTTTGTGCAGAAAGCCTTACAGAGACTTTCCAATCATAGAAGTCCTTTTTAAGGACTTCTGGGGTAGTAGATACTCTGAAGTCCTTTTGTAGCTAGAATATTTCGTAAACTCACAATTTAAGTATAGAGCGACCTTAAGGTCTTCTATAGACATAAGCGGGATATTCTGGATGATGTTGTAAAGGCCTTTTATTCATGCTGCCTAGAAGTGAAATATCCCGTATCGATATAATATTATCAATATATAGATTGACTGTAGGCGCTCTGTATATGCAAGGCTTTTTGCTGCCTTCTGTGGATAGAAAACCTTCTTACGGTATTCTTTAAAAAGGGAATGCCTATAACATGCCTCTATTCACAGAAAGACTTTAAAGGAATTATGAAAGCCTTCTATCGACAGAAGACCTTAGAAGGACTTTCCATGGATTAATGTTCGTTTTACATAGAAATCTCATTTATAGAAAACTCTCTGGTTCGACGAGAATACATTTTTCAGGATCGTTGATAAGACTTTCTCGGAATCCTGAAAATACCTTCTCGTCGTCGCTGAGAAGACCTTCTCGTATTCTATGAGAAAATCTTCTTTCAGGTCTTCTACGAGAAGAAGACCTTCTCAGGTCTTCTATGTGAAGAAGACCTTCTCAGGTCTTCAATGAGAAGAAGACCTTCTCAGGTCTTCAATGAGAAGAAGACCTTCTCAGGTCTTCAATGAGAAGAAGACCTTCTCAGGTCTTCTACGAGAAGAAGACCTTCTCAGGTCTTCTACGACCTTCTTAGGTCTTCTACGACCTTCTTAGGTCTTCTATGAGAAGAAGACCTTCTTAGGTCTTCTATGAGAAGAAGACCTTCTTAGGTCTTCTATGAGAAGAAGACCTTCTTAGGTCTTCTACGAGAAGACCTTCTTCTTAGGTCTTCTATGAGAAGACCATCTTCTGGTCTTCTATGAGAAGACCATCTTCTGGTCTTCTATGAGAAGACCATCTTCTGGTCTTCTATGAGAAGACCATCTTCTGGTCTTCTATGAGAAGACCATCTTCTGGTCTTCTATGAGAAGACCATCTTCTGGTCTTCTATGAGAAGACCATCTTCTGGTCTTCTATGAGAAGACCATCTTCTCGTCTTCTATGAGAAGACCATCTTCTGGTCTTCTATTAGAAGACCATCTTCTGGTCTTCTGTGAGAAGACCATCTTCTGGTCTTCTGTGAGAAGACCATCTTCTGGTCTTCTATATGAGAAGACCATCTTCTGGTCTTCTATATGAGAAGACCATCTTCTGGTCTTCTATATGAGAAGACCATCTTCTGGTCTTCTATGAGAAGACCATCTTCTGGTCTTCTATATGAGAAGACCATCTTCTGGTCTTCTATATGAGAAGACCATCTTCTGGTCTTCTATGAGAAGACCATCTTCTGGTCTTCTATGAGAAGACCATCTTCTGGTCTTCTATGAGAAGACCTTCTGGTCTTCTATGAGAAGACCTTCAGCTCTTCTATGAGAAGACCTTCAGCTCTTCTATGAGAAGACCTTCAGCTCTTCTATGAGAAGACATTTGTCTGTCTTCCATGAAAAGATCTTGTCTTCTTCTATGAGAAGACCTTCTCGTCTTCAATGAGAAGACATTCTGGTCTTCTATATGAGAAGACCTTCTGGTCTTCTATATGAGAAGACCTTCTGGTTTTCTATATGAGAAGACCTTCGCGTTCCCATGAGAAGACCTTCTCGTCTTCTATGAGAAGTCTTTCAGGTCTTCTATGCGAAGACCTTCTGGTCTTCTATATGAGAAGACCTTCTGGTCATCTATATGAGAAGACCTTCTGGTCTTCTATATGATTTTTTAAAAATCCCATAAACGTGGATTGTCCTTGAAATAAATCCCGGTTTATTACCACGATGGTCCTTGAAAAAAAAATGCTTTTAAAATCAACGTTTATAGCCCTGATGATTTTTGAACAAATAAACTCTTTAAAAATCCACATTGTGACTATGATCACCCTTCTTTGAAAAATCCACTTCTACGGCCATGATGATCCCTAAAAAAAATCTTTAAAAAAATCCACGTTCCTGGCCATGATGATCCTTGAATACAATTCTTTAGAAAATCCACGTTTATGCCAATGATAGTCCTTGAAAAAATGTGCCAGGAACAGCCTGAAGTCAACAGCATTGGCGCATCCGTCCTTTGGTCAGATTCTGTCTTTTAGAGGCAATCATTACTTAGAAGAAGCTTCGAGCACCTAGAGTCATTCGAAGTAGCTTGGAGATAGCGTCCACATAAAATTCCTGGAAGTTAGTCAAGTATCCAGGAAACGCTCCAATTGGTCAGCATAGACTATGCGGATTCTATAGTCCAAAGAAAATCTCAGTCATCTAAAGAGGGACTCTGACATCAAGATTCATCTCAGTAGCCTAGTAATAGTCCCTGTTGCCAGGAGAAATTCTAGACGATAAATTTGACGACTAAATCTGTCTATAGACAATAGAGAGACTGCCTTTGGACGTCCTAGGCTATATATTAAGGTTAAGACAGCCTTAAGCCTTACTTATCTGGAAACCGCTTAAGGCCCTCTAAAACACTATACAGTCATAGTCGTGTTGAGATATACGTCAGTAGATCTTTCGTTTCGAAGAACTTAACCTCTAGA
The DNA here is from genome assembly GCF_030504385.1 of Musca domestica. Lineage (NCBI taxonomy): Eukaryota > Metazoa > Arthropoda > Insecta > Diptera > Muscidae > Musca > Musca domestica. The sequence continues at coordinate 13,069,009 of NW_026712409.1, forward strand.
TGTTTTATAAAATTTTTAGAAATATTTAATTCAACACTACTTCTTTATAACCACAAATTTAATAAAATCTCCCCCTATCTCCCTCTTCAAATATTCTTCCCCAAATCTCCCTACCCACCATCTGGGCACTTAATCACAAATATTTATCTCTATTACGTCCCAGAATTGCACTTGTCATCACACATCAGATCCATTAATTTTCGATAATTATGGTATAAAATTTCACTCGGCAGCCTACCAACTTCAAACCCAAAAGCGCCTGGCAAAAACCTGATGACAGCAACCGCCACTCTATTATTCATAATCACATCACATAATACAAATTTATAGAGAATATTAATATTGGCTGATGCCTAATAGAGCTCAATTACATAATTACAAGATATGAACAGCATCGAGTTGTTAACAGCAACAGCAACAACAGCAGCAGCAGTAGCAACAAAGGCGACGACGACGACGATGAAGAAAAAACGTAGGCATTCATCTACCACAGCAAAAAAAGCGAAAAAAACGACAACCACAAAAACACTGACTCCTTTTTTGTCGTATGTGCTGCCGCAAAATGAAAACCCAACTCCAGCCAAAACAAGATGACAAACTGGATGCGAACAGAAAATGAAAAACAAACACCATATTTTGCAGGAAAAAAAAACAAAATCCACTGAAAATTAAAAGGAAAAAGAAAACCAAGGAGGATAAAAAGACAACAACATAAATGCACATCAAAACAACCATAAATGCCAAGGGGGGGTTTGAGGGTTTGAAAAGAAAAACAAATATGATTGAAAGTTATGGGCTTGAGAGACTTGGGAAAGAGCTACACAGCTATTGATGAATAATTAAAGGTGGACCATTGGAAGAATCAGTGGTCGCCCTGTGGCAACCTCTGCAGTGTAGATACAAATATATTCGAACAGTCGGTTTTGCCGACAGATGTATACCCTCAGCCAAAGTTCGATTATTTAAAAATATATTTTGACTTCTATTATGATTATTCAAATGTTTGACCCTCTATGGAGTATGTTCCGAAGCAATGGGCCAATATTGACCATTTCGTATCGGACCTAAATAAATATGATCTAAATATTGCGACGTGCCAGGTTTGGACCATATTTTGGTCACTTCATTCTTCCCTTAGTGGGGGAGGTACCAGAAAGAAATGATCCGATCTCTACCAACTTTATGACATATCTATGTACCATGTCTGAATGGAATCGGATGTTTATTTCGTGTTTTATAAGCTTCAAGAATATTCAAAATTTTTACTCTTTGTGGTGGCGGTACCAAAAGGAGTGGACCGGTATATTCCATCTTCACACCTTAGGTTTATGAAAATATTGTGATCTACGTAATTTAGAGGCAATCGGACTCTTACATCCGAACCGGATATTTATTTCGGATTTTATAATCGTTTTGGTTTTTCACCATTTGCGTGGGAGGTACCAGGAAGAAATAGTCCGATCTCTACCATCTTTATAATAGATCTTGCGTTGATAGATATATGAAGATGTGCCGAGTCTGAATGGAATCGGATGTCAATTTCGCATTTTGTGACCTTCATGGATATTCAAAGTGTTGACGCTTTGTGAGGGGAGGTGTCAGAAGGAGTGGGCCGATATCTTCTATCTTCACACCAGATCTTGGGTCTATGAAAATATTGTGATCTGAGTTATTTGGAGACAATCGGACTCGGACATCCAAAACCGGATTCTTATTTCGGATTTTATAATCGTTTTGGTTATTCAAAACTTTGACCATTTGTGGGAGAGATACCAAAAGGAATGATCCGATCTCTTCCTTATTTATAAAAGGTCTTTTGTTGATAGATATATTGAGATGTGCCATGTCTGGATGGAATCGGACGTTAATTTCGCGTTTTATGAGCGTCATGGATATTCAAAATTTTGACTCTTTGTGGGGAAGCTACCAGAAGGAGTGAACCGATATATTCCAGTTTCACAGCAGACCTTGGGTTAATACAAAAATTGTGATCTGGGTTATTTGATGAAAATCGGACACTTACATCACATTTTATAGGAGTTATAATTATTCAAAATGTTAACTCTTTGTGGGGGAGGTATTTGATGGAGTGGACTGATGTTGTCCATTTTCGCACCTTCGTCAGTGCTAGGCACAAATATTATTTTTTGTAAAGTTGTAGCAAAATCGGATCACCCTTTCGCTCTCTGTGCAATAAAATAATTTTTTTTTGAAAATTTCGGATTTTTGTGGGGGAGATACTAGAAGGAGTGGATCGACATTGCCCATCTCCGAACTCGATTTATGTTTGTCAATATTATTACGATGTACCAAGTTTGGACGAAATCGGATACTCCCTTCGATAGTTGTCGTGTGCACCAGCCAGACAGACGGACGGACGCACACCCGATTTGGTCCAAAGAGACCTAAGGTCTAAAACCGTTATTTCGATGAGGCACGTTTTGGCCGTAACAAATGATATATATCTCCTACAGCCATATGGCTGAGGGTATAAAAATTTAGAATGGAAAAATAGACTGAGGTCAAGTCCTTTAGGGGTCCAAATTGGTGTCTGTGTAGACTTCCTTCATTTCTAAGGTTGACCTCAGTTATTTACAGTTGTTTAGACACAGTCTTAGATGTCATGGAATTCAGGGACCTGGGTCCTTTCGAAATGATTACTAATTTGACATGTTTAGCACAATTTTGCATTTTTTACCAGTTGCGCCTTTGAATAGGTTTCGAGAGGCATTTTTGCTTACATCCCATTTAGAAAGCATCTTCAATCATCCGGAGTCTGAATAACTTGGAGATAGTCTTATTCTGTTAAAGACAGCTAATTTATACATTTGATTAGATACGGTCTCAGTGGCTTGGAAAGTGCTTAAAGTCTTAAAGAGGCACCGTAAGACCCCTCACAACAGCCTCTATCGCAGTCAGACCCAGTATCCAGAAACAGTTTCAGATGCCCGTCGTCTAGTAATTGTATTAATCGTCTGGTGACATTCTCAGACAGATGCGGTCAATCAGTTATAACCTGAGGTGTCTACATACATGTGTGATAGACTAGGGGAATATCCACTCGCAGTCAGCCCCCGTGTCCAGGAACTGTACTGTAATTCAATTGATCCTCAAGATTCGTAGAGTGTTTCAGAGGGATCCACAAATGTCTGAAGACTCAGTTACCAGTCGCAGATGCCTTTCCTCTAGTGACTGAATAAATCGCCAGGTGACATTCTCGGGCAGATTCAGTCGAACAGATTTAATCTAAGACATCGAGATACAAATTCGATGAACTCGAGGAAACCAGATCTACTCGCAGTCAGCCCACGAATCCAGAAGCTGCCTCAGTTGTCGGCTAAAGACTGTATCAATCATTTGGATACATTCAATGATTTAATTGATCCTCTAGATACGTAGTGTAGTCCACAAGGGATACTAAATTCTCTCAGAGAATTCTCTCAGTTCTGTGAGAATCACTTTAGTGTCCTCGAACATCTAAAGTCATCCTTAGTTGCTTAGAGATAAAAGTATTCGCCCAGAGAAAATCCCGCTTGCGGGTAGGCAGATTCTAACTACCAAATATATTCCTGGAGTAGTCCAGGAGAAGACTCAAACCTCTGAAACTCTGTCGTCTAGGACATGATGGTCCTTGAAAAAATTCTTCAAAAAATCCAGGTTTATGGTCATGGTGGTCCTTGAAAGAAATTCTTCAAAAAATCCAGGCTCATAGTCATGATAGTCCTTGAAAAGAATACGTAAAAAAATCCACGAATGTGGCCATGATGGTCCTTGAAAAAAAAATCTGTAAAAAATCCTATGGTCCTTAAAGAACATTATTTAAGAAATCCACATTAATGGCCATTATGGTCCTTGAAACAATTCTGTAAAAAATCTACGTTTATAGCCATGGTGGTCCTTGAAATAAATCCATGTTTATGGCCACGATGGTCCTGAAGGACATTATTTGTGAAATCCAGATTAATGATAATCCTATAAATCATTAAAAAGTCCAAGATTGGGGGCCACGATGGTCCTTGAAAAAAATGCTTTTAAAAATCCACGTTTATGGCCATGATGGTCCTTGAAATAAATCCAGGTTTATAGCCACGATGGTCCTTGAAAAAAGTGCTTTTAAAAATCCACGTTTATGGACATGATGGTCCTTGAAATAAATTCTTGAAGAACATTATTTAAGAAATCTACATTAATAATGATCCTTTAAATCTTTAAAAAGTCATTGAAAAAAATCCTTAAAAAAATCCAAGTTTGTGGCCACGAGGTCCTTGAAAAAAATCTTTTAAAAATCCACGTTTATGGCCATAATGGTCCTTGAAATAAATCCAGGTTCATGGCCACGATGGTCCTTGAAGAACATTATTTAAGAAATCTACATTAATAATGATCCTTTAATTCTTTAAAAAGTCCTTGAAAAAATACTTAAAAAAAATCCAAGTTTGTGGCTACGAGGTCCTTAAAAAAATTCTTTTAAAAATCCACGTTTATGGCCATGATGGTCCTTAGACTATAGCTTTAGACTATCTAATATTGCCCTTTTCGTTTGGAGACAATACTCAAGGGAGAAAAAATGTGCCAGGAACAGCCTGAAATCAACAGCATTGGCTCATCCGTCCTTTGGTAAGATTCTGTCTTCTAGAGGTAATTATTACTTGGAAGAAGCTTCGAGCACCTAGAGTCATTCGAAGTAGTCTGGAGATAGCATTCACATAAAAGTCCTGAAGGTTAGTCAAGTATCCAGGAAACGCTCCAATTGTTGTCCACCATCGACTCATTAACCTTTATGCAGACTCTAAAGTCCAAAGAAAGTCTAAGTCATCTAAAGAGATACTCTGGCATCCAGATTCACCTTAGCAGCCTTGTTATAGCCCCTGGAGGACCGGAGAAATACTCAGCTTCCTAGAAACAGATACTGTCGACCAAACCTTGTCCCAATCGTCTACATTTACTAATAGCGTCTCTACGGGGCGAAGGCCGTTTTTGGGCTACATGGGTGATAAATTTAGACGACTTACTCTGTCTCTAGGCAACAGAGACTGTCTTTGGACGTCCTTGGTTATATTTAGATCTCAGTCATCTAGAGGCAGTTATTAGCCTTACTCACCTGGTTATCGCATTAGGTCATCTAAAGAAACTCCCAGTCATCGTCGTCTGATGATTGAGCCTTCGCTAGGCGTCTAGTGCCAAACTTGGTCGACTAGGCCACTGAAAGGCTCTCGGGATATTTGAGATTGTCTCTTGATTAAGACGTCAAACTCAGCCATCTGAATACAGCCCCAAAGGAGTCTGTCTTAGTAATCTGGAAATTGTTTTAGTCCTCCGTAGACATCTCCTATGTCCTCAAACGATTTCAGTTACTTACCATAGTTTCTACCGATAAAATACACTCCCCTTCGTTTATAGACAGCCTCTGTTTTCCTTGAGTAGACGGTGTCGTCCATAGGCTGTCCTATACTTTTCGAAACGATCCCAGCCTTTGTACCCGGAATACAGTTGCTTAGATATAGTCTTCATTCATCTTGCAACAATTTCGGTCGTTTGAGGACAATGTCAGACGTCTAAAGCTTCCTAGAGAGCCTCTCTAGTCTATAGAGAGCCTCTCAAGCGCCTGAAAGGATACAAAAGTCCTCTCGAGCTAATTGCTATGAAAAAGTCTCTGCCATCATAAAAATTATACTGTCTTCTGTAGCCGTACCCTGTTGTCCACATACAGCCTCTATTCTCCGCACACATATCCTTTCCTCTCATCAAAAACCCCCGAAGGTGTAAGGTAGCGCACCATCATCGATTTGTTACAAAAATAGATCTCTGCACACACTTTCACACATTCTACCCGACTGGCTTCCTGTCACCCAATAAATTGCATAAAATTATTATTATGGCCAATGGCTTTTAGCCACAAAGATACCCAAGACGCAATGCCATAAACAGGGTTAGTCCGCCAGTCAGTCAGTCAGCCATACACAGAGAGTCAGTACCATTTAATATTTATGGCACTAAGACTAAATATTTATTATGAATCTGCAGTTTCGTTGTTTTTCTTCAATTTTCGTTTGTTTGTTTTTTTTTTTTTTTTTTTGCGGATGAAATCTGTGAAATTTCATCCCTGCCCCCTCCAGCAATGCCATCAAACACTAACGAAGCGGGGCCATCGGCTATGATTGACGAGTTAACATGACGATTTATGTATGGTGTAATGGAGAGTGAAAAAAGCTGCGCATATTTATGACACGAAGTGATAGCTTAAGTGTAGAGGAGGGAGGGGGAGGAGCAGCGGCACTGATTGACTGCCTGAATGAATGGAAGAAAAAAGGAAGTCACCTAACAAGACTTAAATGTTTCTTAAACTGTTTGCCCCAAAACGAATTCATTAATGAATGCTTGAATGGATGGACGTCAGCCCGCCACCCAGCCAACCAACCACCAGTCTAGGAGATCTCAATGAATGACACTACCACCGCGCACTAATCAATGGATGGTCATGCTTGAATGGTCAAGTCACCAGCAAGTTAATGCCAACAGGAGAACCAGTTGAATGAATGGATTATTCGTCGTCGGCAAACGAAGATCGTGTTGTTGTTGATGATGAGGCTGCTGCTGCCTTAGATTTGTTATTCGGGCGGTGAAGAGGCGTTTTTTATGATGTAAACAAAAAACATTGTTGTGTGTCGAAGTTGCATGTCGTACACGCACACAAACATGATTCGGAGATTGAGGATTGTGGAAATTGTTCGATGAAGTTGCCGAGAGGTGTTATAAAAACATCGTCGGTATTGCTGTTGTTGTTGCTGCATGTGTAATAATGTTGCTGGCAATTGTGAATGGGAGCTACTCGTATCTGGGTGACACTTCATTTTCCAAATCGAGCAAATCATTTTTGTTTATCGGCAACAGTGGTTCGAAGGGTAGGTTAATCTGACAATTTCTTAAAAATAGAAACATCTGCTAAAAACTTGAAAAAATTCAAATTTTAATAGACAAGTCCAAAATATCAAGAGTGAGAGAGATAGAGAGAGAAGAGACCTTTTTGCTCTCATTTGTCTATATTCGCTCAGAGGCGGTCTCAGTTGTGTTGAGATACTCTATGTTGCGTGGAGACAACTTAAGTCGTCTAGAGGCTCTCTCTTAAAGACAGCCTCAGTAGTCTTTAAAAATAATTAGCCATCCAGAAACCGTCCAGATCGTTGAAAAATGTTTTAATTCTTCCAAAGATAAGTTATAAGATGTGTTGAGACAACTTTATTCATCTGTGGAGCCATATGGTATTTTGCAGGCACCCTTAGGCGTCTTGAGAATACCTATGTCGGCTAAAGACAGCTTCAATAATTTAGAAATACATTAGGGCCCCAAAAGAATTCCATATGGTCTCAAGTCAGATTAAATCGCCAAGAGACGGCCATATTCGTCTAAAGGCTATGTATGACATCTAGAAAAAAACATTAGCCATCTATATTCCGTCTCAGTCATCGCGACAATACCTGAGCGTCCTTAAAATTAAATTAGATGTCTAAAGGCAGCCTGAGCCGCACAGAGAGGGACTTAGTCGGCTACTGACATGCTTTGCCGTGAAGAGAAAGAGAGTGCCAATTGTGCAGGAAGAACTTTGGTGGTCTACATCTATGCCGTTACTATCGTCGAAGAGGTCATTCGGGATCTAAATACAACCTCAACCAAACTCGGTCAGAATACAATCTCATTCGTCTAGAAATAGGCTATGTCATTTAAATACAACATCGATCGCCCATGGACAACCTCTGACGTCTCGTCAATGCTTCTTGGCCTACAACATCTTCTGTCGTTTGGATGCAACAACTTTTGTCTCTATAGCTTCAGTGACCCACATACATCCTCATTTATTTAGAGACATGGTTTAAGTATGAGACATCGTCTGGTCTAAGACAGCATCAGTGGTCTAGAGAGAGTCTCAGCCGTCTGTTGAGTTGAAAAACTTCTATCCAAAATCAAAACCTAAATTGGTCTTTATTTGAAATAGAAAACCTTTAGTAACCTCCGTTTGAGACAGAAGAATAGAATAGATCTATGATAGAAGACCTAGCATTTTTGAGAGGAATAACCTCTAGAACTGATTTACTATGAAAGATGTCTCTATTGGTCTTCTACTGAAATCGGCAGCCTCTATTGGCCTTTTGTTAAAATAGTAGAACTCAGGAGATCTTCTTTCCAAATAAAAGACTTCAGATGGTCTTCATGCGAAAAAGAAGTCATTTGCTTGTTTTATTTCTCGATAAAGCAGAACCCTGATGGTTTTCTATGGAAATATGAGATATCAGGTGGCCTTTTATGGAGATTGATATGCAATAAAAGCACTAGCGGATTTCTATAAATATAGACACTGATTCTGGTTTTCTTTCAACATAGAAGACCTTAGGACATCGAAATTCGAGGTAGAATACCTCCGGTGGCTTTTTATTGATATGATATGAGACCTGAGTTGGTCTTCCATTGCAATAACGAGCTCTGACGAATATAAGATATTTGGAAAAGACCTCCGGTGGCTATTTACGACACCTTAGTTGGTCTTCCATTGCGCGAAAGCGCTCTGAAGTTGGTCCCCCTGCCGGTCTTATTCCGAGATGGAAGACTTCTGGGTATCTTCTTTTGAGATAGTAGATGTCTGGTGGTCTTTTTTGAGATGGAAGATACCTCAGAGATTTGATTTCTCAGCTGACCTTCTATTGAGACCTCAGCCCCAATAGCCCCACCGGTTTCTTAAAAAGATGTAACCCCTCTGGTGGTCTTCTATCGACATAGTAGACCTCTATAGAATCTCTAGTGAGTTATGAGGCCTAATGTGTCCTTTTATGGAGATATGAGACCTCAGGTGGCCTTCTATTGCTATATATCCTCTATAAGCTTTTCTATTAATGCAGGCACTGGTTCTGGTTCTCTTTTCAGGTAGAAGAGCTCTGTAGATCTAAATTCGAGGTAGAAGACCTCTGATGGCTTTCAATTGAGATATTACACCTCAGTTGGTCTTCCATTGCGATAAAGAACACTGACGGATTTCTGTTAATACAGAAAACCTCTGACGGTGTCATTCCCACTTCTGGAGTTCTTTATTCGAGTAAGAAGATATCTTGAAATTTTTTTCGAGATACAAGATTTCTGTTTGGACTGCTGGAGATATGATACCTTAGGTGTCCTTCTGTTAGAGTTTAAGACCTCAGGAGGTTTTTTTTATTAAGATAGAAGCCCTCTAGAGGAGGTAGAGGTGGTTTTCTACGGCCATAAAAGACCTGTAGTGGCTGTCTATTGAGATATGAAGCCTAAAGTACTTTTCTATGAAAGTATGAAACCTAAGATATTTTTCTTTTCCCAAAGAAGCTGTAGCAGATTTTTATCAATATAAACCTTAGTTTGATTGTCTTTCCGATAGAAGACCTCTGGAGATCTAAATTTGAGGTAATAGACCTCTGGTGGCTTTCTAATAAGATATGACACTTCAGATGGTCTTTTACTGCAATAAGGAGTTCTGACGGACTTATATTCATATAGAAACCCTCTGGCGGTCTTATTCTGAGATAGACCTTTTTTCCGGATAGAAAAAGTCTGGTGATCTTTTTTCAGATGAAAGTTCTATGTTTGGTGCCTGACGATATGATATCTCAATTGGCGGGCTAAGGAGCATAAGGAGATCGATTTTGACATTTTCTGGCAAAATATAGAAAAAAAGAGTCTCAATGTGGTTCTGGAAAAGACTTAGTCATCTAGAAAACGATTCCGAATTCAGACATCTCAATGTAGACATAAAAGTCGAAAGAGAGCCTTAGTCACCTCCTAAGTGGGCTAAATTTTCCCTTAGTCGTCTAGAAATAATTTCGGTTGGCCAGAGACAGCATCAGACGTCTTGAAACTTCACCAGTGTCCTAGATACACTTAAGTCAGTCGGAAATAGCCTCTGGAACAGCGGAAAAAGGCTAAAGAGCATCGAGACTGGCAGAGGCTTCTACTGACATCCTCTCCCCTAGATTGTCAAAAGAGCCTCATTGATCTGGATGCACCGTAAATTGTCATTAGACATCCTCTATCGACCGAACCTCTTTGCCTCAGTGGACACCTATGAAGACCTCGTCAGACTTGGACTAGAGGTTAAAGGATAGACCCCCTGGTGTTCTCCTATTGGAGTAGACGACCTAAGCTGGTCTTCTAAAATACCTAAACAGCATTGAGACTGACTCAGGCGTCTACTGACATCCTCTTTCATAGTTTGTTTAGAGAGGCTCATTGGCCTGGACACAGCTTCATTGATCGGGAGGCACCGTAAATGGTCATGAGACAACCTCTGTTGTGTGAACCTTTTTTGCCTCAGTGGCACACACCTCCTCAGGCTGGCATCTTTTGGGTAAGAGGTTAAAGGATAGACCCCCTGGTGTTCTCCTATTGGAGTAGGTGACCTCTGCAAGACTTCTAAAAAGCCTAAACAGCATTGAGACTGCGTCTACTGACATCTGCTCTCCTATATTGTCTAGAGAGCCTCATTGGCCTGGACGTAGTCTAATAGATCTGAAGACACCGTAAATGGCCATGAGACATCCTCTGTCGTCCGAACTTCTCTTGCCTCATTGGACACCTGTGAAGACCTTCTCAGGCTGACATCTATTGAATAAGAGGTTAAAGGTTACACCCCTAATATTATCCTATTGGAGTAGATGACCCCTGTTGGTCTTCTAAAATTCCTATACAGCATTGAGACTGACACAGGCGTCTACTGACATCCTCTCTCCCAGATTGTCTAGAGAGCCTCATTGGCCTGTACACAGCCTCATAGATTTAAAGGCACCGTAAATGGCCATGAGATAACCTCTTTTGTGCGAACCTCTCTTGCCTCAGTGGACACCTGTGAAGACCTCCTCAGACTGACATCTTTTGGATAAGAGGTTAAAGGATAGACCCCCTGGTGTTCTCCTATTGGAGTAGGTGACCTCTGCTGGTCTTTTAAAATTCCGATCAGGTGTGTACTGACATTCTCTCTCCTAGATTGTCTACAGAGCTTCATTGGCCTAGACACAGCCTCATTGATCTGCAGGCACCGTAAATGGTCATGAGACATCCTCTGTCGTCCGAACCTCTCTTGCCTCAGTGGACACCTGTCCACTCTTAGGGCTGGTATCTTTTGGACTAGAGGTTATATGATGGACTCCTAACCTCTACTTCCCTATTGGCTAGATTGTCCAGAAAGCCTAATTGGCCTGGACACAGCCTCATAGATCTGTAGGCACCGTAAATGGCCATGAGACAACCTTTTTTGCCTCAGTGGAGACCTCCTCAGGGCTGGCAGGCTGGCATCTTTTGGGTAAGAAGTTAAAGGATAGACCCCTAGTGTTCTCCTATTGGAGTAGAAGCCTCCGCTGGTCTTATAAAATGCCTAAACAGCATTGAGACTGGCTCAGGCGTCTACTGGCACCCTTTCTTCCTAGATTGTCTAATGAGCCTAATTGGCCTGGACATAGCCTATTTGATCTGCAGGCTCCGTAAATGGTCGTTAGACATCCTCTATCCTCGCCCGAGCCTCTCTTGCCTCAGAGGACACCTCTGGAGACCTCATCAGGCTAAAATTTTTTTGACTAGAGGTTACAGAATATACCCCTAGCGATCTTCTATTGGAATAGTTAATCTCTGCTGGTTTTCTTTTGTTTTAGCTTCCTCAATCCCCGTCTTAAATCCATACAAGACAACCACTGTTCCCATTCCCCATCCGAGGCATATTTTTCCCATCTTATGTTTCCTGAATAAAAAAAAAACACAAACAAACGATTTCTTTAGGCCAATTTTCTCAAAACTATGACTCTATCAATTGACAGTCTCTGGCACGTATGGACATAATTCCCAGTTGTGTTGTTCATTTTATGTGGCGCGCGATAAAATAGTTGAAATTATGAACAGAATTGGTTGAGCCATCACTTACACATTTGTAATGCTGGGGCATTAAGTGAAAGTAAGGAAGCCAGAGATGGACTCTTCTTGCGGTAATGGTAATGGCCAGGCAGATTTGAGTGAGAGGTAGCCTAGATTGATGGTCGGTTGGTCGGTTTGTTGTCTGGACATTTCAACAATTTAATTGTGTTAACAAAGTTTGTTTCTTAAGTCTTTTGTTGTTTTTTTTTCAATGGACATATGGGGTTGACATGTTTTTTTTTTTTTGGGATTTTGTCTTGTTTTTGTTTGTCTGCTTGTCTTTTTTGGTCAGTTTGTCAATAGATATGTTCGTTTGTTGTTGTTGTTGTTGTTTTTGTCACATTTGCCATGTACGCTAATCGCCGTTGTTGTTGTGCGTTTTGCCAACAATTTTGCCTTTTTGTAGTTGTTGGGGAGGGGGGTTGTTGGAAGACCAAGCGACCACTTAGCTAGCCTCCCTCCTCCCTGCAACCATTTATGTCGCGATCTCTTACTGGTCTTCATTAATGGATAATTATGCAGCGTTTTGTCTTACAGCTGTCGAAATGATGATTGCCTTTAAGCGAAAATTGTTGTGGAGCAAGGGGGATAGGTTTGAGGAGTCTCTGCCTCCGGGTATCGATGTAATAGTTTTTGTTTTTTTTTTCAGAGAGTGTTGTTTTTCTTGTTGTCATTGTGTGCAGGAAATGGACAAGAAAAAGCATAAACAAAAGTTGTTTTATGATTGAATTGAAAGAAGCGAAAAAAACCGATTGTCGTCATAAATGAAGTGCTGAAAAGGAAAATTGTTAATAATACCTTTGCAAAAAAATAAAAAAAGTAATTTTTTTTTTTTGGTTCGAAATAAAATTAAAATGATAATAATGAGAATTGGAGATTATGGATGCGGAGATTGAAACGTGGGAAAGTTTTTTTTGTATCATTATTACACAACTAGCAAAACAGGACGGCTTGGCTTGGTGTGATGTTACTAATCTCATTTGGAATTAATATTCCGAAAATATACCAATACTAGAAAGTGCTACATATTTCATCAGCGAAAAAGTCCATAAAATTTTAGATTCATTCCAGCAGATCATATTAGGGCTTTTTATACCCTCAGCCATATGGTGGCTACAGAGCGTATATATCATTTGATACGGTCAAAACGTGCCTAGTCGAAATAACGGTTTTAGACCCTAGGTCTCTTTGGACCAAATCCGTTTCAGAACATTTGGAGTCGATATAGCGATGGACAATATCGGTCCACTCCTTCTGGTACCTCCCACACAAAATGTCTAAATTTTCAAAGAAAATAATTTAATGCACAGAAAGAGAAACGATAATCAGATTTTGCTCCAAATTTGCAAATCCTAATATATGCGTCGGCACTACGTCAGTTGCGAAAATGGACAATATCGGTCCACTCCATCAAGTACCTCCCCCACAAATGGTCAAAATTTTGAATAATTTCAACTCGCATAAAATGTGATGTAAGAGTTCGATTGTCTTCAAATTTCACACATCCCAATATTTGTATTAACTCAAGGTCTGGTGCCAAGATTGAATACATCGGTCCTCTCCTTCTGGTACCTCCCCTACAAATGGTCAAAATTTTGAATAATAACAACTCTCATAAAATGTGATGTAAGAGTCCGATTGTCTTCAAATTTCACACATCCCGATATTTTTATTCACCCAAGATCTGGTGTTAAGACGGAATATATTGGTCCACTCCTTCTGGTACCTCCCCCACAAATGGTGGAAATTTTCAAAAAAAAATATATTTTTTGCACAGAAAGAGAAACGATAATCGGATTTTGCTCCAACTTTGCAAATCCTAATATTTTCCTCAGTGCTGGGTCAGGTGTGAAAATGGACAATATCGGTCCACTCCATCAAGTACCTCCCCCACAAATGGTCAAAATTTTGAATAATTTCAACTCGCATAAAATGTGATGTAAGAGTTCGATTGTCTTCAAATTTCACACATCCCAATATTTGTATTAACTCAAGGTCTGGTGCCAAGATTGAATACATCGGTCCTCTCCTTCTGGTACCTCCCCTACAAATGGTCAAAATTTTGAATAATAACAACTCTCATAAAATGTGATGTAAGAGTCCGATTGTCTTCAAATTTCACACATCCCGATATTTTTATTAACCCAAGATCTGGTGTTAAGACGGAATATATTGGTTCACTCCTTCTGGTACCTCCCCCACAAATGGTGGAAATTTTCAAAAAATATATATTTTTTGCACAGAAAGAGAAACGATAATCCGATTTTGCTCCAACTTTGCAAATCCTAATATTTTCGTCAGTGTTGGGTCAGGTGTGAAAATGGACGATATCGGTCTACTCCATCAAGTACCTCCCCCACAAATGGTAAAATTTTTGAATAATTACAACTCTTATAAAATGTGATGTAGAAATCCGATTGTCTTCAAATTTCACACATCCCGATATTTTTATTCACCCAAGATCTGGTGTTAAGATGGAATATATCGGTCCACTCCTTCTGGTACCTCCCCCCACAAAAGTTCGAAATTTTAAATATCAATTAAGTTCATAAAACGCTCCTCCTCCATTCCTCCTGCTGCTTGAATAACCAAAACGTTTATAAAATCCGAAATAAGCATCAGGTTCTCTTTACATTTCTAACATCCCATTATTTCCACTAACAAAAGATCCGTTGTGAAGATGGGATGGCTTTTTTTTCTTTTTCGGAAAGAATAATCAAAAATTTATTACTTTTTGCACCAAAAAGTTTCCAATATCTTTTAATTGGAAGTGTACCGAGGAGAGGATATTAGCAAAACCATTGCACAATGGACAAACACAAACACAATTTTTCTATCCAAAACTATTTCAACATCTTTATATGTAAAGCCTAGAATCCATAGGGACCTCAATATCAAATTTCAAAATTTCACCTTCGGTACGCATATCCAAAATAATGCAGTGATCCAAAATTACCACCATTTTTTACTTTTCGAATAATTATAGTACACATTTGAAAATAACCAACAGATCTCAGTTCCAGATACCAACAGAGACCTCAATATCAAATTTCGGGATTCCAGCTCTGCCCTTCACCCAAAACCTATTTTAATACCACTTGGTAGTTTTTGAACATTTATTTTATAAAATTTCCGAAATGACCTGCATATTTCAATTCCAGATACTTACATAGACCTCAATATTAAATTTCAGGATTTCAGCTTTTTAATTTCTCCAATACAAAATTTAATACAATTATAGTATGAATATCAAAAACTCATATTTTCTCTCAACCACAGACACCAGCTGTGACATCCATATCAAATTTCAGGACTTCAGTTCTATTCCATACCCCAATACCAAATTTAGTACCATTTAGTACTTTTCGAAAAATAAATGTACGCATTTTCAAAACAATCTCCAAAACTCAACCACAGATACCAACATTGACCTTACTATCAAAATTAGCGATTTCAGCTCTTTTAATTTCCCCCAATACTAAATTTAGTACCACTTAGTACTTTTTGATCAATTATAGTACACATTTCCAAAACCACCGTCATATCTTAACAACAGACACCAAAGTGACATCTAAATCAAATTTCACGATTTTGGTTCTATCCCTTCATCCAATATCAAATTTAGTACTTTTCGTACAATTATGGTACGAATTTCTAAAACCATCTTCACATCTTAACCACAGACACCAAAAATGACATATACATTTAATTTCAGGATTTCAGCTCTATTCCAACACCCAGTAACAAATTAAGTACCATTTGGTGCTTTTCGTACAATTATAGTACGCATTTTCAAAAACTACCACCATATCTCCATTCTCGATACCAACTGAGACCTCAATATCGAATTTTGGGATTCTAATTCTATACCTTCACCCAGTACCCAATTTAGTACCACTTAGTACTTTTTGAACATCTATGGCATACATTTCCTAAATAACCTCTAATTTCACATACCTACAAATACCTCAATATCAAATTTCAGGATTTCTGCACTTTCATTTCCCCACTACCAAATTTAGTATAATTATGGAATGCATATCAAAAACCAGCTTCTTCTCTCAACCACAGACACCAGCAGTGACGTCCATATTAAATTTCGGAACTCCAGCTCTATCCCTCCACCCAATAGCAAATTTAGTTCCATTTAGTACTTCTTGAAAAATTATCGCACACATTTTCAAAACAATCTCTAAATTTCAACCTAAGATGCCAACAGTGACCTTACTATCAAAATTCGCGATCTCAGCTTTTTAACTTCAGTCATTACCAAATTCGATACTATTTTTTACAAAACCACCACTTAACCACTGACAGCAACAGTTACATCTGCAGGGTGAGATAAAAAAAACTGTAACAAAGTCAAACGCCATTATTTTTACATTCCTTTTAAATTTTATTGAATGAAAGCAAAAAATGTCGGAAATAGCATCAAATTTTAGAACAAATTTAGATTTGTTCGAATTGGTCACTTTTGGCACGACTTATGACCTTTAAACGGCCAATGAAACCGTCACACGCTGCCCGAATGTTGCTCTGTGGTATTTTGGCCCATTCCCGGCGAAGCGTTTGCTTGAGTTGATCGACACTTTGGTATGTTTTACTGCCAACCTTGCATTCCAAAATACTCCAGACACAATAGTCCAACGGATTGGTATCCGGAGATTTTGGTGGCCATTGTGCGCTGGAAATGAAGCAAGGAACCTCATTTTGCAACTATTCTTGAGTGGCATGAGCTGTTTGAATGTCCTGTTAGAATGTCCAAGGTCTGCGGCCAAAATGTTTGTATGCCCGAGGCTTCAATACACCCTCCAGAATATTTTCGCGATAATATTTGGTATTTATTCTGATGCCACGGTCCGCTCGATTAATACAGGCGGAGAGCGACCTTCGGCTGTTATGGCGGCCCACACCATCACCATGGCCGGCGCTTGAGTTCTTTTGGAATTTCAATGGCTTTACCCCGAGCTCATTTTTCAATATTTGCCGAATGGAATATTGCGATATGTTCAGCTCACGAGCCATTTTTCGACGCGACCACTGCGACGCGGATTTCGATCAAATCGCTTCTTTACTTTTCGAACCATTTCTGCTGATGTTGCTTTAGTACACAAGACCAAAATTAGTATCACTTTGTACTTTTCGTACGAATATAGGACCCCAACCCTACATTCAACAGTAATCTTCAGGATTCCAGCTCTATCGGTTCACCCAAAACCAAAATTGTACGAAAATTTAGTACATTTAAGTACAAATTTTAAACAGTACCCCTATATACAAAGCCTGCCCTCCCACAGTAATCGAATTTCAAATATAACGATACCAACTCTATTGTTTCACTTAAATTCAAATTGTACCAAATTTAGTACCATTTAGTACACACAAGTACAAATATCCATAACAACTATTATCAGTAACTGGTACCAATAGGAATTTTATATCCCAATTTCAGCATTCCAGCCTTATCGGTTCACCTATGTCTACATAAGTACGAATTTCCAAAGCTTTCTATATAACTTAATTCTACACTCCCATAGCAATCCCAATTCCGAATTTTAGGATTTCATCCCTCTCGGTTCCATCCCTCGTAGTTCACATAAGTTCGAATTTTTATCTTCCTACATACCACAATTTCACACTCCTACGGTGGTCTTAATTCCAAATTGTAGCATTCTAGCTCCATCGGTTCACCCAAGTCCAAATTGTACCAAATTTTGTACATCCCAATCCTACACTCCGACAGAAATCGAATTTCCAAATTTAACGATACCAACTCTATTGACTCACCCAAATTCAAATTGTAACTTATTTAGTACCATTTAGTACACATAAGAACAAATATCCATAATAACTTCCATCATATAATCCAATAGAAATCTTATTTCCAAATTTTAGGATTCCAAAACTACCGGTTGTCCCAAAATTAATATTGTACCAAATTTAGTACCATTTAGTACACATAAATACGAATTTTCTAAGCTTCCTACATATCCCTGCAATGCAATAGTAATCTTATTTCCAAATTTCATGATTCGGAATCTACCGGTTCTCCGAAAATTTTAATTGTCCAAATGTAGTACCATTTAGTACTTTTCGTGCACAAAAGTATCCATTTTGAAAACTACCTCCATATCCCAATCCTACACTCCAATCTTATTTCCAAATTTCAGAATTCCATCTGTATCGTTTCTCCCAAAATTAAGATTGTACCAAATCTAGAACCATTTTGTACACACAAGTACGAGTTTCCAAAATTACTAACATGCCTCCGTCCTACAATGCAATAGTAATCTTATTTTCAAATTTCAGCATTCTAACTCTAATGGTTCACCCAAATCGAAGTTATACCACAATTAGTACCATTAAGTACTTTCTGCGCACATAAGTACACATTTTGAAAACTACCTCCATATCCCAATCCCATACTCCAACACCAGCCATAATTCCAAATTTTAGGATTGCAGCTCTATCGGTTCTCCGAAATTGTAAATGTTTCAAAACCATTTAGTACACATTTTTTTTCCAATTTTCAGGATTCCAACTCTATCGCTTCGAAATTGTACCAAATTTAGTACCATTTGGTACTTTTTGTCGGGTATGCATACATTTAAGATCTTTCTCAGTATCCAATTCCTACAATCTGCCAGTTATGTCAATTTTAAATTTCAGAACTGTAGCTCCATCCGTAGCTCCAAATACAAATTGTATCAAATTTAGTACGGTTTAGTACTTTTCATATACATGAGTGTACACCTCCCAAATCTACCTCCTTAAATCGACTCAACCTTGATTCCCATTCCAATTAAATTAAAATAAACAACAATTAAATTCAATCTTAGCTCTTACCGTTCAAATGATACGAAATGACACCAAATGTAGTACAGGGTTTCCCATATTTGACGGACCCATGTTTTTTTTTTTTTTTTTAAATCAAAGAAAAAAATAAAAACTTTGGCGGTTGGCAATGTTAATCATTTAATTTGTTCCAAGTTGATTTGTTTACATCAATTTGTGAATATGATATCTCTCAAATGGCTGCCTTTGGCGTTGATGACGTATTGTGCCCTTTTTGCTGCATTTTCCATCGTTTTTGCCAACATTTCGGCCGGAATATGCGGCTATTTCTTCACGAATGTTGTCCTTGAGCTCTTCTACGGTCCTTGGCTTGTTAACGTAAACCGTTGACTTCAAATATCCCCAAAGGAAGAAGTCAGGCGGCGTCAAATCGGGCGAACGCGGTGGCCAGTCCAAATCACCACTTTTCGACATCAAACGGTCCGGAAACAAATTCTTCAGAAAATCGATTGTTATGCGACTTGTGTGCGGTGGAGCGCTGTCTTGTTGAAACCAGAACTGCCTCATACGCTTTCGACGAATAATTGGCATCACAAAATTGGTCATCATGTCGCGATAACGCTCCTGATTGATGGTAACAGCATGGCCATTTTCATTTTGGAAGAAAAACGGCCCAATGACCGTTTTCGCACTAACGCCGCACCAAATTGTGACTTTTTCGTCATGAAGAGGCACTTCTTGAATCTCCTAAGGATTTTCAGTGGCGTAAAAACGGTAATTTTGCTTATTTACGGTCCCATTCAATGTGAAATGGGCTTCATCGGACATGATAATTTTGTTCCAAAATTGCTCCTCATCTTCGACCATTTCGATGACTCTTTGGGCCCATTCCAATCGACGAGGCTGGTCCGCAGGCAACATTCTTTGCGTCAATTGAATTTTGTACGGGAACAAATGCAAATCAATGCGAATAATCCGTTGTAAAGTGGACCGAGCCATGCCCAACTGCTAAGAACGGCGTTTTTGGGATACTCTTGGGGACCTCTCAACACTGGCTCGTACGACAGCGATATTCTCGGCCGATCGCCTTGGTCGACTTTTATATGGCCTCTTCGGATTAGAAAGAGCCTTACCAGTCGAAAATTTTTCGTATAAACGCTTAATGGTGTTCTTAGAAGGCGCACTTCTCACATTTTTTAATGTTTTAAAAGCACGATGGGTCCGTCGATTATGGGTAAACCTGTACCTCTTTGTACTTTTCGTAAAATTAAGTACCCTTTCTATTATACACTCCATGGTTCGATTGCTGCCTCAAATGCAAGGGGTACCATATAAAAACGCCTTTTAATACTTTTCGTACCGTTCTAGCACGAATTTCCAAAAACACTGCCCTATCTGACCCCTTTGGACCAAAAATGACCCTCACCAAAAATTTCAAGATTCTAGCTGCAGGTGTTTCGTTAGGGCGTTAATGAATCGTTAAGTCAATCAGACAATTACTTGACTCTCTTATTAATATAGATTATATTGTGCCCTTAGTACTTCGCATGCCCTTGATGTATAAATTTCTAAAAATCTGGCCTTATCTCATCCTATCTAATAAAGCGGAATATCTTCCCAATCGCTCATTGAAAATTGTTGAACCTTTCTGTGCAAAATGCTTTATTACCTTCATAGACGGGAGACCTTCTCAAGGTCTTCTATAGCGAGAAGACATTCTCAAGGTTATCTATAGACAGAAATCCTTCTTAAAGTCTTCCATAGCTAGAAGACCTTCATAAGGTTTTCTATAGCGAGGAGATTTTGTTAAGGTTTTCTATAGCGATAAGACCTTGCTAAGGTCTTCTATAGGGATTCTATTGGTCTTCTATAGCTTCTCGTACACCCCAAAAATAAGAATTTTCTAAAAATTCCGCCTTATCTCACCCCCTTCTGATCGTCATTAATTTTCATATCAATTCCAAGATCCTTCCATTGGTTTGAAAACACTTCTACGACATTCCAAAGACTAGAAGGCCTCTTGGGGTTCTTTAGAGACATACAAATGGCCAATACCCCATTCGAAATAACTCAAGCTATTAAACCGAAGACCTTTCCAATAAACCCACATATGTGACATTAGGGTGATCTTGTGGTTGCCAATGTAACAAAGTTATTGTGGTTTAAAGCCCTAGGAAATAATTTTTAAATATTTGTGGTTAAATTGTTAGCACATTGGCGGTTGGTTGGTTCGGTGGTTAGCTATACTGGCAATGACTTCCTTGTTATGCTTACGACTTAAAAAAAAAACACAAAATATTTACATAAAACCAAAAGGCAAATAAAAATTTTCCTTTAACAAAAAGTCAACACGAAAACTCCTTAAATAAAGCAATAAAAACCCCAAAATCACCAAAGAAATGAGGAAAGAAATAAAATGAAAATCCAAATGGGCAGACAGATCTCTGGTGCTCCAGAGATAAAATTTCAAAACCACAAAGTTCATTGGAGACCAAAACAAAAACAAAAAAGCTACGAAAAAATCGTGACAATTTCATGCCAAACATGCCACGTAATTTCATTTTCCCCACACGAAAACCCTTTTTTCTTCTCGCCTCACTGGGAGGTTTGACTTGGCTCTGCCTCTCGTAATGTTTATTCGATCGAGTTTAGGTTGGTTTGAATGTTAATTTTTTTGGTTTTGTTTTGATTTCGATCAAAACCACAAAAACCACAATTTTACTGGTCACCCATGGGTCAAACACACACCGCCACCGACACCACCACTAAATAAAAAATGTAGCCCGGCCCACTAACCAGAAGTGACTTTTAAAAAAAAAAACAGAGAAAAAAAACAGAAAGGAAAAATCATATGATTACCTCATTTGTTGCATGTTACGATCACATTAAGAGCATGTGGTTGTGTGACGTAAAGAAATTGTATTACAACGTCACCAGCAATTTTGCATGGCCAACTCCAACCTACTCCAACGCCATGAAAGTTCAATGGCATCTCTGCCGCCAAACCAACTCCCACCGAACTTAAGAGCTGCAATGGCAGCATTAGTCTGATAACAAAAGTCGCCAGTCTGCTGGCGAAAGATAGAGCGGCCAAATTACGTTCACATTAACTGTAAATATGGATAACCTCTTACAGTGTTACGAAATGGGATTATCATCATTTTCGGGAAATTCTGAAGATAAGCTTTAATTGAAGTAAGGAAATGTATGAGAACACGTGAATGGGTACACAGATGACGTACATGAGGCCTCATAAAGACAAGAGACTTACACGATGTCTTCAGATATTATCTTTTACATACAGAAAGCCTGAAACGACCTTCTTCTTCTATAGCGAGAAGACCTTCTCAAGGTCTTCTATAGCGAGAAGACCTTCTCAAGGTCTTCTATAGCGAGAAGACCTTCTCCAGGTCTTCTATAACTAGAAGACCTTCTCCAGGTCTTCTATAGCGAGAAGACCTTCTCCAGGTCTTCTATAGCGAGAAGACCTTCTCCAGGTCTTCTATAGCGAGAAGACCTTCTCCAGGTCTCCTATAGCGAGAAGACCTTCTCCATGTCTTCTATAACGAGAAGACCTTCTCCAGGTCTTCTATAACGAGAAGACCTTCTCAAGGTCTTCTACAACGAGGAGACCTTCTCAAGGTCTTTTATAACGAGAAGACCATGTCTTCTATAACGAGAAGACCTTCTCCAGATCTTCTATAGCGAGAAGACCTTCCCCAGGACTTCTATAGCGAGAAGACCTTCCCCAGGACTTCTATAGCGAGAAGACCTTCCCCAGGTCTTCTATAGCGAGAAGACCTTCTCCAGGTCTTCTATAACGAGAAGACCTTCTCAAGGTCTTCTACAACGAGAAGACCTTCTCCAGATCTTCTATAACGAGAAGACCTTCTCCATGTCTTCTATAACGAGAAGACCTTCTCCATGTCTTCTATAACGAGAAGACCTTCTCCATGTCTTCTATAACGAGAAGACCTTCTCCAGGTCTTCTATAGCTAGAAGACCTTCTCCAGGTCTTCTATAGCTAGAAGACCTTCTCCAGGTCTTCTATAGACGGAAGACCTTCTCCAGGTCTTCTATAGCTAGAAGACCTTCTCAAGGTCTTTTATAACGAGAATACCTTCTCCAGGTCTTCGATAAATAGAAGACCATCTCAAGGTCTTCGATAGGTGGAAGACCTTCTCAGGGTCTTCTATAGAAAGAATGCCTTTTTAAGGTCTTCTATAGTCAGAAGATCCTCTCAAGATCTTCTATTGATAGAAGATCTTCCTTAGGTCTTCTACACAGAGAGACAGAATATTCTCAAGGTCTTCTAAAGACAAAATACCTTCCTAACTTATTCTAAAGACAGACCTTCTCAAGGTATTTTATAGACAGAAGACCTTCCCAAGGTATTTCATAGACAGAGGAACTTCCTGAGGTCTTCTATAGACAGAAGACCTTTTCAGGGACTTCCTGAGACTGAAAACGTAGGTCTTCTATCTCCGAGGTCTCCTATAGACAGAAGATGTCCCCAAGGTCTTCTATAGACAGAAGACCCTCCCAAGGTATTTTATAGACAGAAGACCTTCCCAAGGTATTTTATAGACAGAGGAACTTCCTGAGGTCTTCTATAGATAGAAGATCTTTTAAGGGACTTCCTGAGACAGAAGACGTTCTCAAGGTCTTCTATAGACCGAAGACCCATTTAAGGTCTTCTATAGACAAAATACCTTTTTAAGGTTTTCCAGGGACTGAAGACCTTTCCAAGGTATTCTATAGACAGAAGATCTTCTCGAGGTCTTCTATAGACAGAAGATCTTCCCAAGGTCTTTTATAGACAGAATACCTTCCCAAGGACTTGTATATGTACAATACCTTCTGAAGGTCCTCTATGGACAGAAGACCTTCTCTGGGTCTTCTAGAGACAAAAGACTTTGTCAAGGTCTCCTAGTGAAAAAGACTATCTCAAGGTATTTTTTAGACAGAGTACCTCCTCAAGGTTTTCCATAGATCAAAGACCTTCCGACGTTCATCTGTAGACAGAATCCTTCCTTGAGGAGGTCACCTCTCTATAGAAGACCTTTTCATGGTTTTCTGTGAACAAAGGAACTTCTCGAGGATTTCTGTAAAGCGAAGACCTTCTCAAGGTCTTCTATAGATCGAAGGCCTTCGCAGGGTCTTTTATAAGAGAAGAACCTCCCAGGGTTTCTAAATGCAGAATGCAGAAAAATTTTTTAAAGACAGAAGGCCATATTAATGTCTTTCATCGACTAAAGACCCTTCTATATGCCATCGGATGAAGACCTTCATCAGCTGAAGACTTTACAAAGGTTTTTCATCGGCGAAAGATCTCAAGTTTTCAATCGAAGGAAGACCTTTCCAAGGTCTTTCCTCGAGGGTGGATCTTCCCTCTACTGAGAATCTTCTCGAGGTCTTCTATTGACTCAACACCTTTTCAAGATCCTTTCAACTCTAAATTCTTAGGAAGAAGTTATTCCTGCGATAAATTTTGTGTTGCCTTAAAAATACTGTTAAAATCCCAAATTTGTTTATCTTCCCTTTTTCGTATCGACTTGTAATAATTTTTCCCTAAACACCTCCTCATTGTCCATTAAAAATATCTGTAATTTGGTTAACTGGTTAAAATATTGTGTCTCTCCTCACATGACGGCTGTGTCGTCGCAAAGATTTTTTCCACCGGAGCACGTTTTTTTTGGTGGCAATGCATCTTTTTTGTTCGTCGTTTACATTTTCGTTCGGTTTTTTTACTTTACAAAGTAAGATACCGTTAAATACAAAATATGAACAAAAAAATGCCACCATTCAAAATGATACAACCCAGCTCCTAAAACAAACGAAGAAGCCAAAGAGAGCTGTTAGACTTTATTTTTTACATTTTCTTCACCTGATGATCACCACCAGCAATGACTGCGATTGCTAATGTCTGTGGGTCGGTGGCAAACTCCACACCGCACTCACAGCTCAAAGATACGAATGCATAAGCTGCGGATGTTACCAACAAATGAGTTTTGCCACGCTTTTGTTTTGTCGTCTTTTTTTTTGTCGGGTCGGTTCCATGTCGAACGACCTTGAAAGTGGTAACAAGTGATGCCTTTTTTTAGTTTTTGAGTGTTTTTTTTTTTGAAATCTATGAATGGTTGAAATAAATGAAGAAATGAATACTTGAATGGATTGATGGAGTAGTTGAAAATGGGGGGAAAAGTGGGTATAAATATGAATAGGGGTGTCAAATTTAGGGCCTTTTTCAGCCTGCTGTCATTTCTAAGCCAATCGTCCGATACGGTACTCAAATTATTCCAGCTGTTAAAATTATTCCAGTGACAGCTCATTGACATTGTTTACAAGCGTACAAAAGCATTTTGGTGAGAATTTTCCAGAAAGAAAGTTAATTGTGATGGGTTTCAAGCGTGATAATGTGATTTCTTTATATTTGGCTGGAAAACCGCATGTAGCTATCGTTAGAGCACTCCAGCATTAAAATGTGAATAGATCTTTTTTGTCTCGTACCATCGATCGTTACCGTGATACTGGTAGCGTAGCCCGCCGTCAAGGAAGTGGACGGAAGAAAACAGCAACATCAGCAGAAATTGTTCGAAAAGTAAAGAAGCGACTTGATCGAAACCCACGTCGCAGTGGCCGAAAAATGGCTCGTGAGCTGAACATATCGCAATATTCCATTCGGAAAATTTTGAAAAATTAGCTCTGGTAAGCCATTGAAATTCCAAAAAGTGCAAGAACCTACACCGCAACAGAAAGAAATTAGACTCAAAAGAGCTAAAGAGTTGCTTCGCTTGGCCGAAAATGGTGAACTGCCGAATTTGGGTTTCTCCGATAAGAAAACATTCGTTGTCCAGCAGTTGGTAAACAATCAAATGATCGTGTTTACTTGCCAAAGAGGTCAGCTGAAAATGTGCACCTTCGGTTGACCACCAGAACTCAGAACTGAAACGCAGGCCATGGTGATGGTGTGGGCCGCCATAAAAGCCGATGGTCGCTCTCCGCTCGTATTAATCGATCGTGACATCAGAATAAATTCCAAATATCATCGCGAAAATACTCTGGAGGATGTATTAAAGTCTTGGGCACGCAAACATTCCAACAGGACTCAGCACCATCGCACTCAACACACGCCACCCAAGAATGGTTACAAAATGAGGTTCCACAATGGCCACCAAAATCTCCGGAGACCAATTCGTTGGACTATTGTGTCTGGAGTATTTAGGAAAGCAAGGTTGGCACTAAAAAAATACCAAAGTGTCGATCACCTAAAGCAAGCGCTTCGCCGGGAATAGACCAAAATACCGCAAAGCAACATTCGGGCAGCGTGTGACGGTTTCATTGGCCGTTTTAGGGCCATAATTCGTGCCAAAGGTGACCAATTCGAACAAATCTAAACTTATTCTAAAATTTGATTGCTATTTCCGACATTTTTATACCCTACACCACAAGGTGGCCAGGGTATAATGTCTTTGTGCATTTGTTTGTAACAGGCAAAAGGAAACGAGATAGACCCACAATTCCATTTGATGATCTGCATAGAATCACATTCTCAGTCGATTTATACATGTTGTTTCGTCGGTCCGTCCGTCTGTCTGTCTGCCTGTCCGTCCATCTGTCCATGTATTTTTGTAAACAATGTAAAGTTCGCATTTATTGCCCGATCCAGAAGAAATTTTGCACCAATCATTTGTTTGACCCAAGGACGAACCCTATTGAAATTTGAGATAATCGGTAAAAATTTGTTATTTTTGTCCTCCGCAGCCGTAGTATGCACTCTGTAACAACAATATTTGAGGAAATATATCAAATACAGCTCAGAAAGAATTTTAATAAATTTTATCGAGATCGGTTCAGATTTGGATATAGCTTCCATGTATAACTTCGTCCGATTTACATTTTTTTGTGCACCAAACGTCTAATATTTGGCCAAATGGGATGAAATTTGGCACTTACGACCGAAACTTACTTACCGAAATGAGTCTAGAAGATAGTATGCCGAATTTGGTGAAGATCGGTTCTGATATAGCTATAGCTCCCATATATATTGTTCATCCGATTTGTTATTTTTGTCCTCCGCAGCCGTAATATCTACTCTGTAATAGCAATATTTGAGGAAATATATCAAATACAGCTCAGAAATATCTTTGCTAAATTTTATCGAGATCGGTTCTGATTTGGATATAGCTCCCATATATAACTTCGTCCGATTTACCTTTTATTGTGCACCAAACGTCTAATATTTTCCCAAATAGGATGAAATTTGGCACTTACGTACGAATTGAGTCAAGAAGCTGTTATGTCAAATTTGGTGAAGATCGGTTCAGTTATAGCTATAGCTTCCATACATATTGTTCATCCGATTTCTTGAATTTGTTACCCACAGCCGTAATATGTACTCCGTAACAACGATATTCAGGGAAATATATCAAATACAGCTCAGAAATATATTTGCCAAATTTTATCGAGATCGGTTCTGATTTGGGTAGAGCTCCCACATATATATCTTTATCCGATTTCAAATTAATTTTGCACCAAATGGGCAATACATATCTGAATTTAAAAGATGCAAATGATTCGGCATATTTAGGCCTTTTGAACTTTAAATTATAATTATAATCATAGCGTGTATGATTAAATTCTCCCATAAAAACTTTTAATTGTTATGTGGAGCTCTTCTAAATTAGCAAAGTGGTGTAGGGTATCATAAGGTCGGCCCCGCCCGACTTTAAGACTTTTTTTACTGTTTTTTTATTAATTACATCAATTCTTTTTGGGGTTTAAAAATTATATTTATAACCATTTTTTTTAATTTTATAAAAATCTGCTTATGATCAATAATTTATGTATGTAAATTTTTGACTAAATGATCATTAATTTTTTTTAATTTTTTTAATTTACCAAAAATGTTATTTTTCATTTCAGGTATGTTTTCGAAAGTTTTTATTTAAATTACTGTAAGTATTTCGAGTTTTGTTTCGAGTCAATGTTGTTTTATATGTATCTACCTTGTGTTTGAGCAATTGAGTAATCACCTCAAAAGTCTATCTTCCGAAATCTTCTGCACGTGACATGATTTGGCAACATTATTTGCCTAGACTCCATCATGACCGCTTGATGTTGTCTTAGCCATTTTTCCATTATGAACTCGTCCTCCTTTTGCAAATGCACTGGAATTTTGCAGATTCATGTCAGTCGTGTCAGCCTGTCGTATGAAAACTGAGATTTGTTACAACAATAAAAATATTTTTCGTTTTGAATAAATGTTTCACCAACAAAAAATAAAAAGAGAATGTAGCATGACATTTAGAATGACAATAACAAAGAGTTTAAGGTTTTAAATTGCAAAGGTCTCGTCAAGTCACTATGTTTTTTTTTTCAAAACCTAGAAGAACGGTCATTGGAAAATTTAAATAGTCAAATCCTTGTCCAGTTCCATGGATACAAAATTTGCTAGATGGCATCTTCAGATAGAAGACCTGTAAAAAGAAAGAATCGATTTTCTACCAACGGAACTAGGTAAGGTCTTCAATCTGTGAATTCAGCTATGAAAAGTTAACTTAAACTTTCTGCTTCGAGGAGACCCTAGAAATTTGAATTCTTATAAGATTTTTCCGAATGATGTCGTTACATAGATAATTTTTGAATATATAGACAGGAGATCTTCTTATTGTAGTCTTTACATTGAAGTCCTCCTTAAAGGAATTTATACAAAAAAAATAACCTATATCAACTTTCCTCAGGACTTCTATAGACATATTTTTCACATATCTTCTATATGTGTAGAATTTTCAAAACAAACACTTAAGTATATAAGAGGTCTGTATATATACATCTTTTCTAAAAATACAAAAACTTTTATAGCTCAAAAAATATAAATCCTCCTGCAGTCCTTCCCACCAACAGTCCTGAGAAAACGTCCTTATTATATTTTCTGCACTCATAGCATGCTACAAATATCAAATATAACTAGTTAGCCCATCTTGCGCCAATATCCATCCATTCCATTCAATAAAATTAAAAAAAAAATATGGCGTTTGACTTTGTTGCAGTTTTTTTATCTCACCCTATAGACACAAGACCACCTCTAGGTCTAATGAAGATATAAATATACCTTTAATTGTACAGGGTTTCCCATATTCGACGGACCCATCTCGCAACGCCATAACTTTTGACAGAGATGTCACATCGCTTAATGACATACCGCGTTTGAAGCGTCAGTTCAAGCAGATTTTTACCATGAACCAATACACGCCACGCAAGCGCTCTGAAATAGTTGAAATTTACAAGAAGTCAATTGTGAAAACTCAACGTGCTTTTAAAACATTAAAAAATGTGAGAGGTGCGCCTTCTAAGAACACCATTAAGCGTTTATACGAAACATTTTCGACTGGTAAGGCTCTTTCTAATCCGAAGAGGCCATATAAAAGTCGACCAATGCGATCGGCCGAGAATATCGCTGCCGTACGAGCCAGTGTTGAGAGGTCCCCAAGAACATCCCAAAAACGCCGTTCTCAGCAGTTGGGCATGGCTCGGTCCACTTTACAACGGATTATTCGCATTGATTTGCATTTGTTCCCGTACACAATTCAATTGAGCCTCGTCGATTGGAATGGGCCCAAAGGGCTCAAAGGTCCGTCGAATATGGGCAACCCTTTATATATCTTTTCTAACAATACAAACACTTTTATAGTTCAAAAAATATAAATCCACCTACAGTCCTTCCCACCAATAGTCCTAGGAAAACGTCCTTATTGTATTTTCTGCACTCATAGCATACTACAAATATCCAATATAACTAGTTAGTCCACCTTCCGCCAATATTCGTTTATTAAAATAAATTTTGACTTACATTATTGTTAATATTAAGATTTTTCCCGTTTTTGGAGGAGGTACCGAAAGGGTGTGCCAATATTCCTTATTTCGTATCATCTGGTCAAATATAAATATTACAACGTAACAGATTTGGACTATATCGACTAATTCCTTTGCTTTATATGCGATATGTGATAATTTATGGAAAATGTTGAAATGTGCTTGAGGTTCCGGATATGGTGAAAGGAAGGGTTCCACTTCGTCTAAAAGTTCGAAAAATTGAAAAAAATCTAAATGCATTTCCGATTTTAAGCAAAAAAAAAAAAAGAAAATAATAAAAAATTTAACCTTGGTCTGAAGCAGGCGATATAATCCATAAATACTTCAAATCTCTGGTTGAGAAAAATATTTAAATACTCCAAGGATCTCGCAATTTTTTGAAAATTTTGAGAGGTACCAAAAAGGGGTGTGCTGATTCGTAATATTCATTAGTAACAATTTTGTGATAGTGAAGTTTGAAGAAAATTGGAGGGTTATCTCGCATTTTAGGTTCGTTTTGTTTATTCAAAAATTTGACCCGTTTTTTGAGATACTAGACATAGTGGGTCTATATTTCGCATCTTCACACCAGATCTTGTATCAATAAAAATATTAGGGTGTGTAAAATTTGAACACAATCGAACCCTTAGTTCACAATTTGCAAGTGCTATAATTATACCAAATATTCACTCTTTTTTTGGGGAGTTACCTGATGGAGTGCGCCGATATTGCCTATTTCTATGACCTAGCACTGACAAAAATATTGGGATTTGTTAAGTTTGAAACAAATCGAAAGATTCTATCACTTTCTATGGGGTAAAGAGAGGTAAATGAGATAGGTACCAAATTTCGATGTACCCAGTTTGAGCCAATTCGTATACATTCTCAAAGAGTTATCGTGCGCACCAGACAGACGGACGAACAGATAGTGTCCAGACTATATCGACTCCAAATGTCATGAAACGGATTTGGTCCAAAGAGACCTAAGGTCTAAAACAGTTATTTCGATGGGGCATGTTTTGACCATATCAAATTATTTATACTCTAGCCATATGGCTGAGGGTATAAAGATGTCTTGTACAAGTGACGTCCATTTCTGAAAGGCCTCTTTTAGATAAAGATTTTAAAGATCTGAGGAATAAACTTAGAAGACCTATTTTGATTATTAGGAATCCAAAAATATTATATACAGCACACCCTCTAAATTGAAAAGAACTCTTAAGATTCCTGTACATGAGAAAATATGTCTACTCTCTGGAGAAGACTTGAAGACCATTTCCTTTTCGCTACCTTCGACCTGAGCAGTAGATTGGGAGAAGATTATGAAATTGTAATTACTTAAGATGTATATAACTTCTTCACTTTATAAGGACCTGAAGAAAATCATCTACCTGCAGCAAAATCTGAATAGAGTCATTTATCATAATTAAAAAGAAATATGCAAAAGTTATTTTGGCTATGAAGACCCCTCCCTCCAGCTCCTCCATCTCGAAAAGACCTATGAATGGTCTTCTATATGCAGAAGTTTTAATGAAGGTACATCATCGACAGAAGATGCCATGAAGATCATGAAGACCTCTGAAGATTTAGAAGACCTCTGGAAGGTCTGCAGGAGACTTCTGGAATTATTTTTGTATAGGCGGTATTCCATTTGCAGACGACTTCTAAATATTCTTCCATTTACAGTTGAGCTTAGAAAAGTCTTTTTATCTGTAAAGGACTATTGACAAATATTTTATTTATAGAAAATCTCTCGAACCTTTTTATCTTAAGAATCGCAAAAATTATGTTGAAAGTTCTGAAAGATGAAGCGTTTTGATATGCAGAGATTCCAATGAGAACCTTTTTACTCCATAATAACTCTGGAAAATCTTATATGTACAGAAGTTCTCGGAGATGTCTATATTTAGAAGAACTCTTTTATTTGTAGAACAGAGAAGTTTTTTGATGTATCAAAGGCTTCTTAAGAGTCATCCGAAATGTATGGCATCTTTAGCATACTTCTGGGGTATATTTAAAATTTTGAATATATATCGAAAATCTGAAGAAATTTTGGGGTTCTCTCTCCTATAGATGGACTACTATTGATAAAAATCTAATAGCTCAGATAGATGTGCATATTAGAGGTCACGTTTAGAGGACCTAAAAATATTTTCTACTATCGAATCACTCACTATCGTGTAAAAGGCCTGAAACCTTAGGTACGTACATTGAAGAAGTAACTAGCGTGTCTTATCGTCTAACTGTAGAATATTTTTTATCTGTTAAAAGTCTGAAAATAAGAAAAAAAGAAAATATTTTTTTTATTACAAATCTAAAGTTTTAAGCCCACAAAAGACCTGGAGAAGACTCGCTGCTTATTTAAGTCCTGAAAATATTTTTTATCCCTACAATTAGTTCGAAAAACGTCTTCTATTTTTTCTAATTTAGAAAAAAGATGTTTTTAATTGCAAACCTCCTCTTCTATGCATGGAGAGCCCTTAACCCCTCTCTACACCTCCTTGAGGCCTACGATCATTTTCATTTTTGTTTCTTTTTTATTCTTTCAAACAACCACCAAAATGTGTTTTGACATAATCAATCATCACAACAACTACATATTGTCTTAATAGAAATCTTAATTGAATAACTTTGCGACTATTTTGACACACTCACAGACAGACAGATACGACAGACAAACACACAACGACACATGTGTGTACAACAGCAATTTTCAATATCATATCATGTCGGTTGTCGGCCATTTAATCAAGCATTTCAACATTTTACGCAAAATATATTTGCGTACATTTCGAAAATGACAAACAATGACGACGACAACAGCAGCAACAACAACAAAGATAACAACAACAATGAAAACGACTTTAACTGTAACGACACTTAACAAGAGAACAACAAGACATATTTAGTGCAACGAATTGTGACTATTAGTCGTCCGTCGTCGCTCGGTTCTATCCACCGTTTGGCCAAAATGGCAACAAAGCGGCCAGACACCCGACTCTAGAACGAACAACAGTTGGCAAACGTTTTGCCGGTGCAATTTGCAAGTGAAGGCGTTGAAACATGTGATTTCCATG
This sequence comes from Musca domestica, assembly GCF_030504385.1. NCBI lineage: Eukaryota > Metazoa > Arthropoda > Insecta > Diptera > Muscidae > Musca > Musca domestica. The sequence goes on from NW_026712409.1 coordinate 13,101,648, forward strand.
ACTATTTCCAGGCACTGCCATTTATAGGTGGTGGCAAGTCGGAGAACGAAACGACAAAACGCTGCAAAAAGCCAACGCAAAATATTGAGCTGCCACAATAGCTAATTGTGTGTGTAAGCACAGCTTTTGTTTTAGTTGGGAGTGAGGTCCAGCAAGAAATTACTTAAAAAAAACAGAAATTGTTATTACAAATTGCCCAGGCAGTGGGCAGTTTTAAGGTTCGTGTCTTAAGTCTTTTGTTTTACATTTGTTGAACGCAAGACCATATTATTAGGAGTGATGTTTTTTTTTTTTTTTGATGCATTGAGATACATATAAACATAATTTTCATCATCATCGTGGGCCTATTGGCCAACCATTGGCCCATTATCTTTAATTAAATATGCATACAGGGTGAGATAAAAAAACTACAACAAAATCAAACGCCATAATTTTTACATTTTTTTTTTAATTTCATTAAATGAAAGCAAAAAATGTCGGAAATAGCCTCATATTTTAGAATAAGTTTAGATTTGTTCGAATTGGTCAACTTTGACACGAATTATGGCCTTCAAACGGCCAATGAAACCGTCACACACTGCCCGAATGTTGCTCTGCGGTATTTTGGCCCATTCCCGGCGAAGCGCTTGCCTGAAGTGATCAACACTTTGGTATTTTTTAAGTGCTAACCTTGCTTTCAAAAATACTCCAGACACAAGAGGCCATCGGATTGGTATCCGGAGATTTTGGTGGCCATTGTGCGCTGGAAATGAAGCGAGGAACATCATTTTGTAACCATTCTTGGGTTGT